>NC_133896.1:82370014-82670014 GCF_964199755.1 Larus michahellis | reverse complement strand
TCCTTGCATCTCTTGGTCTTAGCTGACTAGACAGCCTCACGCCTACACTTTGCTGGTGCAGCAGGACATGCAAGTGAAGGATCGTAAGCCAGCTAATATCAAGGTCTATGATTACTACATGCCAGGTGAGCTCAGATGCTGTACTGCAGAAACCACCCAAATGTACCATGGGAAGGAATTTTCTGAAATTGTCACGTCTAAGGCAATACCGTCCCTGATGTTTTTATCTAATTGCCCCTTAGAAGTTCTCTAGTGATGGACTTACCGCTTGGTTTTCAAAATGGTAGATTCTTCTTTCTCTGGCCCCAGAACTTGCAAACTTGAAGTTGGCATGTGGATCCACTTAGGGCCTAACTCTTCCAAGAAGGCGGGAGCAAGGAGCTCAGAGCTGTGCTTTTCTACACTCATTTTGTGGGAGGGAACAAAGGCAGAGAGACCATAGTAAGGGGGTGGCTTTAGAAGAGTGAGGGTCCCCTTAGAAGAATGACACTGAAAACAACTTGTCCTCTGTTCTCTAGGGTCCCTAGTGGGAGGAAAAGCTAGAAATGTGTCAGGGACGGCTAATTGCTTCAGAAAGTGAGAAATCCATAATTGTAATGGAGTTGTTTGGGACTTATGGCTTCAAAAGATCCCAGGCCCCAAGACTTGGGTGAATCTGGAATAGCTGCGCACAGAGTCTTTGACACATACCAGTGATTTCATGTGTCACAGCAAAGGGGAGTCATGTCCTGTAAGCCGAGGGAACGCCTCTTCTAGAAAGAGAGGCGCTATGCTGGGTTGCTTTACTGAGTTTTTGGCAAGTGTATCTCACCAGCGCTTTTTTTCTTGACTTCCAGAAGAAACTACAGTGATGAGCTACCGTGCCCCTTGCGAGTGAGGTGAGGGCCCAATACCTCTTTTGTCATCACAGGCATGGTCCCGAAGACTATGGAGAGGGAGGGAGGTGCAGGCAAGGGCCCTTGGTCAAGAAACTTGCCAGGCTTCAGGTTCAGGGTAGGAAGCGATTGGCAATGCTAAGTAAGGGTGAGTTCCTGCATCCCAGTGGTTAAACTGAGGTAAAGGCAGAATCGAAGTGGAAGGTTTGAGGTGCCCAGCTCATGACAGAGTTGGAGATATGTTACAGAAAACAAGGGCTGCCTGCCCTGAGTCCTACCACCAGTCCTGGCCTTTTGCATCAAATATACTCTCCTCAAGTCAACACAGTTCTTTTTCTTGGCACTTTCCCTGCAGTTCCACAGCCCTCCAGCCCTGTGCACACAACACGCCACATTCACCTTTACTGCAGGGCCTGACTCCTTTCAGTGCCAAGCCTTTCACAGTCTCAGCCTGGCTTCTGATCCATGCTAAGGAATGGGCACCTGCCCCTCCTCTTTCCAGGCTGGGCAAAGGCAAAGCTTGAACTTGACCAGTGCCTGCTCCTGTTCTAAACCTTGTTTGCATCTGCATGCTTCCTTGCCTGCGGCCCAGATGGAGAAAAACACCTGTGGGAGGCACACAGTCCTGCCCAGGGATACCTGCCACAAGCCCCACGCTCTTAGTTCTGCTGTAGGCTTTGTATGGGTAGAATCAGAGAGAGCCCTGTCCTTAATGGCTTAGCAGCCCTGTTAGGTCACAAGGTGCAAAAAAGCCCCCGAGTTGCCCTGGGTGGTTAGTTTTAATACTTCATGAATACAGATTTTTTTGTCCTTTGTTGTCTTCACAGGAACAGGGACAGACCCATCCTCTGCAGTCTCTGTCCATCAATCCTTTGTCACCCTTGCCAACAGCCTCCACATGAAGATGAGAAGCAAAGAGAAAATACTTGAAATTCCCTGCTGAGCAGTTAGTTTCTTAAAAAGTTCAGACTGTGCCTGGCATCTTATTAAAAGTCAGGAGACTGGAACTGTCAGATTGAGTGATTTTTCAGATCTACTTTTTTTCTCCCAAACCAGGAATATTGCATTTAAGAGCACCTGGGAAAAATAACTTCTTCCCCTCTGTTCTGTGTGGGCATGTATATGTACACACGCAAAATTCTGCCCCTCTAGTAGCAGACTTTCACAGGAGATGGTAGAGCATGGACCAAGGCAGAGATAGTACTTGGGAGAAGTGACCATTACACAAGCAAAAGCAAGGGAGGGATGGGATATGTTCAACAGTTCTTTTGTCCAACGGTTGCAACCTTTACTATGAGGAACTGGCAAGGAGGTACTGTTGAGGGGGGGTGAGGGGCTAGAGTCTCAATGCACTGCATTACTGTCTGTAGACTGCTTCAAAGCAGAGCTGATGGCACAGGAGCTTGCAGGAAGGGCACAGGAGATACAGCTGTCACAGCATGCTCAGTTGCATCTTGTACTCCAAAGCTGCCCAAGTCATACTGCAGGAAATATTAGAAGAAACCATGGGAAGCATGAGGAGAGAGCAATAGAGGAGCTATGAGGTTTGTACACTGGCAATGGCAGAAATGGTATCTTCATGGGCTGAGCCTGTAGTTCATCAACAACTGGCACAATGGTGGCAAGGTCAGGGGTTATGCTTACTTTAATTCTTCTTACCAGGTGTGTACCAGATATGTGACAGACACACACTCTGCCCCAACCCAGGCCCTCACAGTGCGGGCATAACCGCTGGACTGTTGGGATTTCTCAGTCCACCCACTCAGGCGCAGGACCATATGGACTCAACTTTAATGTGGGCTGTGTCCCAGATGGAGCACTTCCTTCCATTCAGTGTCCAACCTGAAATATTGGGCAAAGGCAGGAGTTGTGGTGTGGTAGTTCCTCTCCTTTCGTTTATCACAAATTTGGGAGCTTCTCCACCCGTTTCTGAGGAACCATGTGTGCAATTATGAGGACAGAAGGTAAGACAAACAAGGAAGGCATGATCCAGTCCCTCCATGGCTATCAGCAGGCTGTGGAAAGGTGCCTTGTCTTGGATAGTAGTGGGGGTTGCTCTCTAGGCAGGTCCCAAGGCAGTGCTCTCTCTTAGGGATGGTGTCAGGATGCAGCATGGACCATGTCAAGATTCTGTCTTACCCTTCCAAAAGGGACTTCTCTAGACCTGTCTTGGCTTCTGGCTGCTACTGGTAAGCCACCCCACTTCTGGCAGCTGGGTATGCCACCCCACAAGACAAAATATTACATCTTCACAGCTTCAGCTTGCTCCTTTGGCTCCCTGAATCCCCTTTTCATACCCTGCACTGAACAAAGGGGGCCGAGGGGGAGAGTGGAGGGGATGGAGCCGTGTCCAGATCTGAGGCCCCTTGTTAGCACAGGCTGCTATAGCTCTGCATTCTCACTCCACACGATGACCAGCCCTTCCCTCCCCACTCTCATTTTGAGACACGCTGTCCCTGTCTCCACCTTCCACCGGAGCCTTCCAACTGCCTCCCTGGCTGCAAAAAAGCCCCCAGCCTAACTCCACACGCCCAGACACAGGTCATTGCCAGTTCCTCTTTCTAGCTGGATGTACGCTCCCCATCTTCCTTCCTGTCTTTGATTGCTTACATTCCCTCCCTCCCACTCAAGACCCATCATTTCCTGATGCAACGGTTTGTGTCACACAGGGACTTGCTGCCTACCTCAACTACAGACAGCACTGTAGTCAGCCAAGGCTCGCTCCTCTGCAAAAGGAAATGAGGAAGACAATTACACACTTACACACGCACACAGGGAAGAGCGCACAACAGCTTTTCCCAGCCAGAGAACTAGGAACCCAGCTCCCAACCCCAGTGTAGGAGGGAATCTGCAACCTACCTGGCTGGTAGTAATCGTAGACTTTGATGATGGCTGGTTTCAGGTTCTTCATCTGAATTACTTGTTCCAATTGCAGAATGAAAGTCTGAGATTCATCATTGAGCTTGTGGAGGTGGAAAGAAATTAGCAAGGAATGGGAGAAAGAAGTCATTGCATCTTCATCTTCCCTAGCTTGAATGTTTTCCTGCGCTAAATCTCTCTAATCCATTAAAGATTATGGAATTTAGAAATGGAGTATACATGAGGAATAGCAAATGCTAACCCCATGACAATGAAATTGGGCAGGCTTCCTCTGCCCACAGTACTACCAGCCCTGGGCTTCTCACACAGCTTCTTGTCCTGTGGCCTCTTGCTCTCACTGTACCAAACTAAAGGCTTTGGTTCCCACTTACCTTCTCCAAATAAATGTAGACCACATCAGCTTTCACTTCTGTTTTCTTAACGATGATTTTGCGTTCCAGCTGGGATAGGAAACAGTAACAGATGGAAATTTGTGAGCACTTTCCTTAGGGCTTACTGACCTGAGGGACTCGCTATTGTATTGAAGGGATGGTGTGGAGCTAGACTCTGTGTGGAACCATGTCTTTCTCACATATAATGATTTTAGTGGTTATATCTCTGGTAGTCCCTCCTTGGCATCCCTTGTGAGCATCTCGGGGATGAGCTCAATTAGAGAAATCTCCTATTCTGAGGACAAAAGGCCATCGGATAGTACACAGGACTGATGCATTGGTCAGCAAATCGGTGCAGGCACCAATAGAGATCCTTGTTATCTCATCTCACTAACTGCTAGACTGCTCTTAAAGACCTGCCTGGGGACTCTGCAAATAATTCATCATTCAGTTTTATGGCTTAATTGGAAAAAATAATCTTTTTTGATACAACTAGAGTTTCTCTAAGAAATTTTGTCTCTCTAATAAACTTCTGGCAAACAGATCTTGGTGTTTAGCACACCCAGCAGCACATTTTGTTTCTGGCCCAAGGCAGAAGAGTGTCAGTGTGAGAAGCTGAACCACCTCTGGTCTCCTGTAGCCAACCTTTGTGGAAATGAGAGGTTTCGGTTCAATATCAATAGCTAATTTCATGGCCTGAGATGAACAGTTCCCAACAGGAGCAAGCAGGTGGGACCCATTCACCACAGCCATCTTTTTTCTGATTCCAGAGTCCTTACCAACATCCTGGATCCAGGAGCCAGGATGAATCCAGACAGCAGGGAGACCTCCACGATCACCATGTTGGATGTGACTCTGCTCCCGATGTAGCTGAAGAAGAAGAAGAAAGAGTCAGAGGGTCTGCCTCTGTGAAAATACTGCCCTCCCACCCCCTCTTCCCTCCACCACCATACCCTGCGTGCAGGACCCTGCACCAGGCAGCCCATCTGGGACTGGGGACACATCAGCCACTGCTCCCTCTCATGGGAGGTAGACAGCACCTTCCTTCTCCACCCCTTCCACCTACCAAATTCACCCTCTCTCCTGTCTGCCCCAAGTGCCAGGTCCCTTCAGTGCAGCCCTGAGGCTTTCCCAGCTGTTGTCCCCGAGCACAGTGGGTCTTGCTGGAGGAGGAAACAACCCTTGGGGTCACCTGGCAAGGATGCGGATGGTGAGGACACGTGCATTGGCCTGGCTACAGTTGGTCAGCTCTGTGTTGACACGCAGAGTGAAGGTTACAGCAGCCCGTGGGGCAGGCTCGTGGTACCTCAGCACTGTCTGCAGGGTGAGGGCCAGGAGGGGAAAAGACAGGCCAGGCATAATCTCATGCAGGTAGAAGAGGCAGACTCCTCCAACTCTCCTCTCTCCCATGGTCATCCCACCATCTCACCTGAGCAAAGATGCAGCTGCTGCCATGGGCCTGGACCAGGAACTGCCCCGGGACCTCTGTCAGCGCTGCCTGCTGCGCAAGCAGACGCTTCTGCCGGGTGACTTCAAAAGCCTTCTCAAAGCCCCTCTGGGACTTCACCCTCACAAGCACCTGGCCTGATGTGCTGAACGTCTTTGCTGCGTATTTTGCTAAGGCTTGCAAGGCAACAACTGTGTCCTAGAGAGGGAGAGACAGTCACCCCTCTGAAAGCATCAGCTCTAGTGAAGCCAACTTGGAGCAGGAAGACCTCAAAGAGGACTCTCCCTGCCAACGTCGGGTTCAAAAGTATATCAATCCACAGGGAGCTACTTCTTACCTGGGTGGAGGCAAAGCCCCCATAGGCGTTCTGCTGCTGGGTCAGCCATGCCACAATGCCAGCTGCAGTTGTCATGTCACCCACATGCACCCGTGGCTTAGAGAGGTACGCCAGGAGCACATAGGCTGTCAACTCTATGTCCACTGACTGAGTATCAGGCCAGACATCTGTGGAATCCAGAGAGCTTGGTTTGGAGCTCCAGTGGATTTGTCCTCCTGCAGAAGGAAAAGGAACATGCAGGCTATCTGGTGAGGATGTAACTGGGGGTCCACAGGAAACAAAACCCAGAGTGCTTTCAGGGCTCATTCCCTGTACTCAGTTTATTCTCCAGGTCTTAGCTCACAGATTTCTACCTCCTCCCTCAAGAAGATCTTGAAATCCTCCAGGCTGAGGAAAATCTTTCTGATAAGTCACCCTTACAACTTGTGGAATAACTTACTGTATTCTCAGTCACACCATGCAGTTACTGCACATATACAAGGAATATGTACAAGTACATATGTCATTTTTAATCACACTAGCTGGGCATACATTAGTCTGGATCCCAGCAGGTGGACAAGGAGCATTACCCCAACTAGCAGCCAGCACCTGACTTGATGGCCTGTTCCTCCAGTTTGTACAACAGCTCCTGGGTTGTCTCATAATCCCCAGCCAGGGCAAAGGCATAGGCCAGCACGGCTTCTGTGTAGGTGTTGGTGATGTTGTGAACCGCCTCCTGCAGGCAGCGGAGGGTAGTCTGCATCAGTTTGCCCTGTGTTGGGAGAAGAAACCCATGCCAAACTCTGACAGGGGCAAAGCAGGGGACAGGGGGCTTGTTCCAGAGAGCCAGACTATGTCTTCCTGATGTAGCTCCAGCGAAACCCACTAAATTACACACTCTCTTGAGAAAACAGTGCACCGGGAGCCATAGCCATCAAACACTGTTGCACCACGCCAGTGTTACAGCACGGTCTCTTTTGAAGAATGACTTCACAGTTTGACCAAATATTGGCTCCCTCACAGCAGCTCCCTACCCGTTTCTGGCCCAGAGAATGACAGCATTACCAGCTGCCGTATCCCCGTAGCGGTACCCAGGCGTGGGAGCATACAGGGGAGCAGGAGGGAGCGGGAGCAAGCTCACCTTCAGCGGCTGACCCAGCTCCAGCAGTGCTGCAGCGACGTACGCCCCCAGGGAAATTTCATCATCCACGCCACTCTGTGAAGGGAATGCACCTTTCACTCTCTAAGCGGTGTTTGGAGGGCGCAGGCAGCAAGTCCCCAGAAGGAAAAGCATTCCTTACGCATTCCCCACCCCATACCCTGCTCTCATTATGGCTGGCTGCACGGGTTGCAGGACTGACTTTCCAGGATCCTTTGGGATCCCACAATCTTTCGCTGTCACAACACTTGTCCAGCTATTCCCCAGCTGTGCTGCCTGCCTTGGCCCTCATTTACCTTTAGGGAGGAGTGAAAGAGACTCCCTTTGGGTGCAAAGCAGCCACTGGGGAGCTGGTTTTGCTCTAGCCAGCGTAGGGCATCTTGGATGTTCTTGTCATCCACATAGATGTATTTTCTGGCTTGGCCAAAACTCTTGACTACAAAAGCTGTCAGCCTAGGAAGAGGATGAGTCGTAAGAGAAAGAAAAATGCAAAAAAGGCACACAGAAAGTCAGAGGCCACCTGGTGCTTGTCCCTGAAGTTAACACTGATATAGTGGGGTGCCCAAAAATGAGTCATTTTCATGCAAAGAGTCAAGCTAAAAGTAGAAACGGTTCACAGCACCCAAGGGGCTCCTCTCCCTCAGCCCCCTCCACAAATGTTCTACTCATATATTACTGCTTTACCCAGTCACTTCACAGGTGAAAAACCTCTTACCCCTTCTACTTTTACCCGTTGCACTTCATCTCCCGCAAATACCTAGAGACAATCTTGAATTCCCTGTTTCCTTCCTCCCTTCCTTTCTCCATTTCTCCCAGCCCAGGCACCACAGGGCCAAGCTGGGCCAGTGTAGCTCTTTTAAACTCTCACAAGCAATGCCCTGCCTGGGGAGATGATTTTTTATTGCTCTTCCCTGATCTATTTCCAGGCAGCATGTATCCTTCTTAGGATACTACTGGTAGTACCCAGTGTTATCTGTGGGGCAGTAGCAGGACCATAGAGACAAAAAAAGGGACCTCCCACCCCATGGGACCACATCTTTGTTGTTCCACTTTCCCAGAAACTCTGCTGCCCTACCTCGCTGCTTTTTCAAGTGGTTCAAGGGCCTCAATCTGTCTCGCTGTCAGAGAGCTCATCAGGTCTCCATCCAAAAGAAGGAACACACATTCTATCAATTGGCTTTCCCAGGCACATTAGCTGCTCTGGCACGGACATGACAAATCAGGAGCAAGGGACATTCCCAGTGCTTACCAAGTGTTCCCTTCCCCATCCTGCTGCCCAAAGACACTGTAGGACCCATCTCTATGCCTATAAAGAAGCTGCGTCTGGTACCCTGGGGAGATGGGAACAGCAATTAATACAGCACAGTAACACAGAGGGGACAACACTGACAGACTGAGTGCAAGGGCAAGAGCTACTGGTAGGTTGGACCCAGGGGAAGGCAGAGGAGCAAGGTGGGTCTGCGGTACTTGCCATTGCGCAGGAATCCTGTTGCCCTCTCCTTGATCTCAGGGGTCAGCTGCCTCGTCTTCTCCAGGTACTGCAGCATGTACACAATGGGTGCAAACAGCACCATGTTCTGCTCCCCACAGCCGTGGGGCATCTGCACCAGGTGGTCCAGGTTCTGCAGTGCCACCCCCATGAGATCACCTAGGCAAGGGTGTAAGAAACAAAGCAATTGTAAGTATGATCTGAGGTGCTTCTCAGCCAGGGACTGGATAATGGTGCTTTTTCTCAGCACAGGAGGAAAACACTAGAGAGACGAGGAAAGAGGAGAAAACAACAGAGGGCAGGACAGAGAGTGGTGACTGTTCTGACTCTTCCCAGTCTGGCCATCATGATGCAGGGTGAACACACTATGGACTCCGCAAGGAACTTTCCTGCATCGGCTTTTTCAGTCTGAAGGTCTCCAACCATAACAAGTACTATTTGTAAAAGGCTCTGAGCAGAGCTGCAGTTGCTTGCTGTGTGTCATACAGGCAGACAAATATAAAAGCACTTAGGGAAAGGCTGAGATATTTCTGGTTATATATTTCTGATATTACCTGACCATACGTCAAGCATCAAAAATGTCAGTAAGCCAGCAGGGGTGGGTGCTAGTCAGATGGTGTGAGGGTGTCCACGTGTCCCCCAGCCAGCCAGAAAAGCCTTGTATTCGGTTTCCACCTTTGGGGCTCTGTTGCATAATAGCCATGGCCACTTATGCCTTCATACCAATTCTGGTATACGGGCAAATGAGCCCAACGCGAATAAGTGTATTGAACTGTAGGTATGTCTGGTCCCAGTAGCCTCTCCAAAGTGTGCTTTTGCAACTTAGTAATGCTGAGAAGGATTTCTTCTCTTCAGGAGCTTCTGTTTGTAGCAGCAAACTTAACAGGACACAAGACGGCTATGAGCTTTGCTGATTGCATCTACAGAGAACTTGCCAAGGTCCCAAAGTCACAGTAAAAATAATGGCCTAGGGTCTCTGCTCCAAAGCCCTAGTTAGAAAGATAAGGATTATTCTCCTCCGCAGATCACTTTTCCCAGGAAAGCCTAAATGCTAATCCAAAAATCTGAAAGCCTGGTGTTGGCAAACCTTGCAGAGAATAGAAACACAACATCCTCTCTTTTAAGCAGTCTTATGTCAAACAGATCCCCCGACATCGTCACCATGTTAAGCCTTGCCCACCTGTAACAGCAGTCAGTGACCCTACAATAGAAATCACCTACCTGAGATGGAAATGGAAGCCCTGGCAGATCCCTTCACTACTTTGTCAGGTAGGCGAAGGGACACAGGTTCTTCAGCCACGTTTCCTGATAACAACAGGATAAAGGTGTGGCATGAAAAATCAAGGCAAATGCAACTAACCAGAGGGAAAAGACTGGCACAGATAAATGGGACACTGCCTACATCCCACTCACACAGGCTGCTCCCTGCAGTCTGTCCCAGGCATCACGCCAAGCTCCATTGCCTGGAAACTTTTCAGATTAAGAGAGAGCTGCGGGCCAGGCTGAGGGCTCACCAAGCTTCACAACTCAATTCACTACTCTTCACAAGCCCCACAAGAACCACAGCTGGTCATCACTCGGCAGGGGGACATCCTGGAGAGACTTGCAATGCTGCAGGGACAGGGTGGGAGGGTAGGAGTAGTTCTCACTGGTGACTACCAAGCCCCAGCAACACCTGGGGGCTGCAGTGTGGGAAGGAGACTACAGGGCAAGATTTTTGCCACCTATACTCAGTGGCGGATTCAGTAGGACAACAACTGTGGAAGAAATATTTCTTGTTCTTTCCTGTCTAATAGGAAGTGACATTTCCTATATGAAAAATCGTTTGAAAACATTCTTTCATCAGACCTCCTGCAGCTTAGTTCTACTCTCACATCTAGATATTTCAGGCTGCAGGATCCATTCAGGCTGTCCACGTACCTCCTCTTGGGCACAGAAGGGAGCTGTAAGTCTTCTCCACTAACACACCTTCTGGCTGTCAAGGCAGGAGCATGAATATGGGACAGGAGAAACGAGATTACACACAAAATTTCCACACAGCAGGAAAACTTCAGAGCAGCTTCAGGTCTGAATTCAGTGGCTAGCCCCCAGGCTGCCAGGTACTCCATTCTCCTCACCTTTGGCAGGGCTGCACTGAAGCTGCCTGCTTCACTGCTCAAGAGAGCAAGAGCAAGTCTGAGGGACAGGGCTCTCTGGTCAGCGAGCATACACAAAAGCTCATATACAATGGGTGACTGAGCAGGGAATGGTACAGGAAGAAACACAGACACGGTGTATGAATGCAGCTCAAGAAAGAATATTGCAAGAAGGCAATAGGCTTGGCTAGGTCCTGGGAGGGACAAAGCAAACTGAGCCAACAGCCTTGGTATGCTAATTCAGGCCAAAAAAATGAGGAGAGGAAACCATTTAGCCCAGCTCAGCCTCCCTTCCCCCAGCAGCAGGGATACTCAAAGAGAGAGAAGTGAGCCTGTTCTCATGCTGACCTGGACCAGCAAGTGTTTGACCAGCATGTGCCTCCGCCTCATGGTAGCTGGCAAGGGCTTCCTGCTCCCACAACGTGACGTGGTGTCCAGTACCTCTGTCCTCACTGTGATATTCATGGTCCCTAGCAAATAAATTGAACAGAGCCTGTTTCTTATGCCTGTGGCCAAATGGAGTCCGCTTGTTTTAACTGATAGTGACCTGAGATGCTTCAGGTAGCTAGTTCTTCATAGCCTCAGCAGTTTGGCAAGTAAAGGTGAGCCAGTCAGTATTGATGGCTTGTTCAGACACCCTAATATGAGGGAACTAGGTAATGCTTCACCAACAGTGACTTCATTGCACTATATATGACTGTAACAAGAAAAGGTTTAGCAGCCCCTTGGACCCCAGTGTCTCCTTCCCATCGCGTATGAAGCCCATCACCAGCAATATGAGGTTCCCCCACCCACATCCGTGCAGACCCCTCCTCCCCTGGTCCCACAGCTCTCTCTTCAAGAGGTCTCCATGCCACCCATCCAGATCCTGCCCTCTCCGATGGGCCTGTCTAAGAAGAGAGAAAGAAAGCAAACACAACAGATCGCATGCTTGAACCACTAAAAGCAAACTTAAGGATCCAGAGGAGGCAACGCTCTGCCAGCTTCTCTGACCTCCCACTCCCTCTCACTTCAGTTTTAGGGTTCTCCATCACCACTCCCGTTTTTGTTGCTGTACCCAGCTGGACTGCTGTCACATTCCATGTGAAAGTCTTGGACTCCTCCGCACACAGACACTCCTTGTCCCTGCAGGTCCGGCACAGCTCCACCTGGAAGTCTGAGGATTTAGCCAGGGCCATGTGGACCTGAGGGAATGACAGATGCAGGCGAGTGACTGGGCAACTCAGAAGAGGTAGCTTGGCACAACACAGTCTAAAACTGGAGGGCATGGCAGGTCTGCCACATACAGTGTTACCTATGGCACAAGTACACACCTGTATGCACTGCTGCAGGTAGTTGAAGATAGTAGCCTTCAGCACAAAGGTCTCTCCTCGTTTGACGGAATATGGCAATGTCACATCCACAAAGAAGGGCTGGACCATTCTGAGGCTCATGGTTGGGGCAAGGCCAAATCCCCTCCCAGCCAAGCAGAACGTCTTGACTTTCCAGTCCGTGGCAGCCGCAGGCACTGCGACTGGGACATTCCTGCTGCCATTGGAGCTGAGAGGAAAAGAGAACTTGTGTGAAGAAATTCAGCCCTCTCTGCTGCAATGGTGAGGACTCATGCCCCTGGGAAGGGAGGCTATGCAGGTCCTCAGGCTCAGATCAGCCTCTGCTCTACCACCACCAACTCCTGCTCCAGTGATCACGGCAATACAGGTCTCAGCAATTTATTCCCTAGAGCCATAATCCCTGCTTAAATGCCATCAGTAATGACGCTGTACCCTTCTCCTGAGCAAGAGACTGCCCCAGCATTCCAGCTCTGTACACTCAGTCAACAGTATGATGTCAATCAGCAGGATGATATCCTGGAAAGCAGCATCATCATATCCTCCTGAGTGCTGATTCATCAGTTTTAATCTAAGCACTGTAGCAACAAGGGCTACAAATCTAGCTGGTGCACCCACCAAATTAAGAAGTTAGTAGAGAGCACCCCAGTGTGTGAAGAGAAGATACTTGGTGATTTGTTCTTGAAGTGTATTACTCTTGTCTAAACCTGTGTAGACTTCAGTTCTGTACCTCAAAGTCTACTAGTCCTTCAGTTTGAGGCACTACAAATGCAGGGAAAAAGCACAAAATTCACACCTCTCTTTACACCTATGACTGGACTTCTGCACAAATGCAAATTAGCCAAAAGTCAATAACAAAGGGATCATCCTTCTGTCCATTTGTAAAGTCTGGCATCGCTTACCCAACAGAGAACAGATTCCAGATCCAAGTTTCAGGGAAATAATGGCGAAGTCTTCCGTGGGTTGTAAACTGTGGTTGATCCTTAGGGATTCTTTGGCCTTCTGTAGAAGGCCCCCCTGAAAGAAAGTACAATGACTCCCACCAGAGTGGGAGAGGTGAACCCTGCCAATGATAGCTAGCCTAGCACTGGGGCAAGAGGCAAAGCAAACAGTAACCGAGACATGGGAAAAGTCTGGCAGAGGAAAACACAAGGGAATGGGCTGATTTGGTAGTAGTGGGAAAATAGGAAGGGAAAAGAGAGTGGTAACAGGAGAATCAGCTTGCAATGGTTCGTGCACGCTGCACTAGATGATTATCTAGTCCAAGCTGAGACACAGAGGAAGGAAGTTACTGTCCCTGCAGCCGCAGGAGGGGACAGAAGCCAGGCCTCAGCACAGCCTGCGCGGCAGTCACTGGGAAACAGATCCTGGCCCATGCTTGTGTTTGCCTGTGCCAGGAAAGGGAATGCCATCCTTTCATGTCAGGGAACGCGCAGGTAGCGACATTCTTCAGAGCCCTTTTTGTAGAGGCTGGGTCATTCCTGCTGAGGCTGGTGGACCAGGCAGCTAGGCTGTGGCAGCAGCTACCATTACTCCTCAGAGAGCCAATACCCACCACTGGCAAACCCCAGAGTTCAGAGGGTTCTTCCATCTGAGTGACCTAACGTCCCAAGTAGGCTGAAAGTGCAGCTCACCCATGGTCAGCTTCCTGTCCGCCCGATGAAAGCACTGAGACGGCTTCTTGATTACAAGGTTGGAGAAGATTTTCAGCCCCATGTTCTGTTAGGGAAAGAAGGAGGGGAGGGGAAGCTGAAAAACATCTGTGAACGGGGAAAAGCAGCCACTGCTCTTCAAAATGACCCTGAAAAGTATTGAGGCCAGAACAGCCCTGTTCCCAGGTGGCCCAGAGTAGCTCTGGCCCAAGCAGACAGAGTGCTGAGGGAGGCATGGCACAGTCTCCCCCATTCCTTCTTTCTCAGGAGGTCACTAAAAAACTGCCTCTCTTCCGGGGGACACTGGGATGTCTTGCTCCTCTCAATGCATTTCCAGTAGCAAGGACACACAAGAGAGGTGTCAGTGTCCTGCCCCATCCCCTCATGCATGTTGGAGGGGATAGCTGGATGGAATCTGCCCTCAGAAGTCATACAGAGGTATCAGGGAGCAAACCCCACTTTCAGCCCCTGGGGCTGTGACACCAGCCTGTCCACAAACACAAGTGATGTCCCTTTGCTGTGAAAGAGCCTCCTAGGATGTGTCTCTATTGCTAAATAAAAGAGGACAGGGTCTGATCCCCAGGTCCACGGCCAAATGACACTGCCTGTCTTGTGTCCACACTGCTTAAGGCTTGTCCTTTCTAGAGATCTGTCTTAAAGACACCAACAGATCTGCCTGGAAAGAGTCTAAAACGGTAACAGAGACCAGTCTAACAACTAAGGCACATCAATGATCTGTGGTCTAATGCTTGGAATCACTCCTTGTCTCTCTTTTCTCTAATAGACAAATAGTACATAGCTCATAGTACATAGGACCTCATTCCCAAGCCCAAAAAGCTGGGTTCTGCTGGTCCAGGACATCACCATCTTGCTTTCTGCATCTGTGGAGAGGAATACAGGTCTTCATACTCATAATGGAATTGTACGTCTCTTAAGACAGCACAGCTAGATCAGGACAGACAGTTCTCTGGAGAAGGCAAGGGCTTCTCAGACTGCCTGAGGAGAAAGATATCTCAGATTTTCACAATTTCAACAGCTCTGGGAAAAATCAGAGGTGATTACCTGGAAGAGGTTAAAGATGTCAGGCTGAAAGGAATTCTGTGGCTTCCCTCGTTGCAGAGGTGACATGGACTGGGGCTGAACACAGTGATCTGAATGTTCTTCTACTTGGACAGGGTATCCATGTCGATAGGCAGCAGGGAACAAACTGTAGATCTAGGGAAACTCACACACGGGGAATAATTGGGCAAGGCGCAGATACCTCCAGATGCTTCGCTCCACCCTCCCATAGTACACATACCTGTTCCTGACCATCTCCCTAGGCAGACCCCTCTTTCTCCTCCACACAAAGACCTCCTCTAGTCCATTAGTCTCTGGCTCCCCCTGCCACAGACCCTGCCCGCCTCTCCCAGCTCATCCATCACTCCCGTTTTTTCGCCTAGTTGCACAGACACTCACCATTTCACTTGTCAGCTCGCTCTCTGGTCTCGCCAGGAACAGGTTTCCATCCACTGCCTGTACTGCACACAGGGAACCAGGGGCAGCCTGCAGTTGGAACTGCACTGTGGACCCGAGGTGGGCTTCTTTAGCTGGGAATCCTACCTTGACCTTGAGCAACACACCAGGAAAAGAAATACGAAAAAGAGAGAAAAAGAGGTGAGGAGGCCAACAGACAAGTGCCACAGACAGAAAGAGGGAGACCAAATGGAGTCTTCCCTGCTCAGCCACTGCTATGAACAGAAGTCACTGCTGAAACTCTCCTGGTCCCTGGGCACTGCACTGCAGACATCCCCTTCCTCTCTTCTCCCCAGTTCTCTCTTTGAAGGATCTGAGGGTCTCCTTTCCACAGGCCTGCTTGTAAGGCCTCCCCCAGAAGCAGGAAGGAGTCTCACCTGGTTTTTGAAGCACAAGGCTACATCAAACCGGATGCTGTCAGCTGTCACACCTCCACTGGGGAAGATGGTGTACACCACTAAGGAAGGTGATGGGGTGAAGTCAGCAGTGAAGGTCAAAGGGATGGAGAAGGAGCCCTTCAACACTGAGGAAGGAAAGGCAAAGTGTTTTCATCACAGCCCCACCAAGATCTCCTTTTGGCCTCCTTATTTTTTCTTTATAGTTTCACAATGTCAAACCAATTCCTGCTGCTGCTTTGTCTGCCCCCTCCCTCCATATTTGGACCCCATGTGCTCCATCTTCCCACAGGTCCTCCCAGTCTCTCTTCCGTTCATTGTTTCCCTCTGTCTTTTCAGCCTCTCCTAGCTGACACAAATGCTTCACCAGCCTCGCTCTGTCCTCTTCACTGACTGCTCAGAACCTGTAGTTTCAGGGAATTTGGGAGAAACTCTGGCAACTCTCACTGTCTGACCTAGGAACCCAGCTGCTTCCTGTTGCCCAGCCACCAGAGACTTACTGTTCAGCTTCCCGACCTGGACAGTCCTTTGGCCCCTGACAACAATTCCAGCCTTCCCAGTGACCTGAAGGAGGAGGGACACGGGATGACCAGACTGCTGTTGCCACCAGCGCACAGTCACACTTGCCCATATGCATCTTGCTCTCCTAAGCAACCTCAGAAATAAACTGATGGTCCAATACAACCCCACACCTTGGACCCAGCAGATTTGCAGACATGACAGCGTGGGAGGCGAAACTTTAACATGTGAGATTCGGGTCTGGGCTGTCCGGTTCAAACAATGGATGAGTAGTGGGTTCACTGGAGATAAGTGAGAGACAGATTAGGTATTTCCCCTCTAGTGGGCAGGTCTCCAGGCTGGACCAAAAGCTATTCCCACTAAGCAGCTGTTTGGTAACCAGAGTGAAAAAGTGATTCCCCGTCCAGTTACTCACATAATATGCAAATCCTATGCGGCTGGTGTCTTCTCCCAGGTCATCCCGACTGAGTGTGAAGGTCACCTGGACATTCTGCTTCAGCCCACAGGGCAGTGTTCCTGCGAGTGGGTGTACGTCCAGGAAGCTCTTGGTTGTGACATGGAAGGGATGCAGGTGATGATAAGCATTTGCATAACTGAAGTCCGTTTTCCGAGGTGCGTGCCTGAGATCCTCCAGTGCGAACCTTCCCTGAGAGGAGACCGGAGACATACAGAAATCAATAGTTTTATGCTTCAGTGCTTTGTTAGGATGTCATCAGCTTGGTTTGGGAAAGGCTGTTGCTTGGTGCCTTCCTCATGGCTCTGCACAGGCACAGCTGTGTGGGGAGCCCAGGACTGAGCTGGCAGGAGGGATGCAGGGCAGGAGTGGGGAGCACTGGCAGAGCTCAAGGATTCTTGCTTTCCTCTGTGCAGAGATGGGATTTACCTCCAAGGAGACTGACGAGCTGTTCCAGGCAGTTGTGTCCAGGTTGAATGACGCTATTCCACTGCCATCTGTGATGTATGTTTTGATGAACCGGCGTCTCATGAACTTTATCACGAGATAAACTTTTCTGTTTTTCATACCATTTCCATAGTGATCCTGAAGCTTAATCTGGTGATAACAGGGTGAGGCAGAAAAGCCAAAATCAGATGTTCCTTCCAGCGTTGTACCCAAAGCCTTCCTCCCTCTGACAAACATAGAGCCTGCTGTGTAGATGGCCTTAGCTTGAGTCTGTCCCCAAGAAGACAGATCTATAAAACTCCCTCATCTCTAAAGCTAAGCTAAGCTGAGAACAACTAAAACCTGTTCACTCCAAAAGGCGTGTGTGGCTAGAGCATGAGGAGCTCATCTCCTAGCCAACTGCTGAGACATCCTTACATCCCAGCATCCCTGCTGAGACATCGCTCATTGCTCTCAGCAGAAGCTGGAGGTGTAATGACATCAGGGAATCTGAAATGCAGAAAATGGAGTTGCATGGTCAAGTAATGTGACACAGTGCAAGGTAAAGTACTCTGCCTGGGGAACAGAAAACAGTTTGGGTCAGCAAAATTTACCAGACACTAAATTCCTCAGCAAACCATGGGGAGGGAAGAAACAAAGGAAAAAATTACCTTCCCCCTGTAGGGTACTCCAGGGATGTAGTAAGCATTTGGTGTCTCAAACACTGCCCTTGCAACTGTCCTGGAGATGAGGATTTGGCTGGAGGTGTTGATCTGCACCCCTGTCGGAATGCAGAGTGCAAGGGAAGCAGGACCAGTATCAGAGGTGACTACCGCACCCTAGTTAAATCTCACTTTGTTATTCACAGCCCCTCTAATCAGAGTGTCTCAAACTTCCTTCCCAACAGCAGCACCCTTCAAGATCTGGAGGCTGTTCCTGTGGCAGCTCCTTCTTTAGTTAAGACGTTTCCAAGTCCCTTTGTGGCCTCACGGACCACGCTCCCGGTCCCACCTCATCCACCTGCTTTTGGCAGAGTAGCTCTCTGTGGGCACAGGGAGTTCCTCAGGCAGGACCTCTCCCTGCGTCCTGTGATGGGACCAGCACCGGGCAGAGGAAAGGAGGAGGCACGCCCGCTCTGACCCTCACAACCCTCAGAATGGTCCCTCTCGCCCTTGCACCTTCTCTGCTGCACCTGGTTGTAAGCAGATCCCACGGGTACCTGTGCCCAACTCCAGAAGGGAGGCTTCTGCATAGAGCTTGCTGTCTTCCTCACTGGGAGCCAGGTTGAAGACTGACGTGCTTACAGAGGGAGTGAAGCACCCCCTGCTCATGGTCTGCAATAGGAAGTGGTAGATATTATTTGGAGCTGGGGAGAAGGAAAGGAGTTAGAAGTACAAGGTGTCGGGCATCCTGTCATAACTGTTGATTGCAACAAGTAATAACGCAGACTCATCTATAGATAGGTATGGTTCGCGCTTTAAATTCTGTATTTTCTATTTTATAGTCATGGATATGTGTAATTCATATTGTAGGAATATAAAACAAATCACGCTTCACAGTTTTATCAAAGTTACAATGTTGGCAACTTTCCGGTTTTAGTAAAAAACTGAAGAGTGCACTAACTGGATCACTGAGCAAATCTATGAGTATTTTAAGAGAACTAGCTAGAAGAACTGCAGAATCAAGTGAAAATTCAAAGTAATGAGTCTTTTCCAGGGCTGGAAGATTACAACTGCTGTAACAAGTCATAATGACAAGTCAGTAAGCATGAAAAGTTTTCAACCATATGTATAAGAGACCAGCTATGAAATACTATGTTAGGAATGGAAAGATAAGGGAAATAATATAAAAATATGCAATATATAAATATATAAAAAGATAAAGAATAAAAGCCGGTGTGTGATTTGGCTGTGGAATTAACCACCATATGTTAGTGTCCTTGTGCAGCTCCAGGAGAGGTTCACCTTAACGAGGTATTTTTGCACCTGAGAAAGCTCTATTAATTGTTGTTTTCTACACTGCATCAGTTCCTGGCTAGTTATGCTTCTTTCCAGAGAAGAACAGAACTCTCAGTCTTTCTATGAAATTCCTCTTTTCTATTCCCTATCACTAATAAGCAAAGTTGCACAGAAGAACTTCTGGGGGTCAAGGCTTCTCAGTGGGTCTGGGCAACAATAATTGCATTAATTGAATAAAACCAATTACTTATTAGTCTACATATATATTACAGAAGTTGGCAAACCTCCCCTACATAGCAGTTCATTCTGTTCACTCAGCCCTTGACACATTGTCCTGTGTGGTGCTCCTCACTACCCATCTGCCTTCCAGGATTTTACTCACCGGACCGCTGTATTCCCTACAGATGTCCTTGCTGGCATTTTGAGGACGCCTCCTTGCCTTCTGGCACAAAGTCACCCGCATGATCCCTTGCACGGCTTTCCCATAGCTGTACCTGCAGGGAGAGGACCAGAGGAGCTGCCGATCAGAGGCACTGAGCGTTTTGCTGAGCACATTGCTCCACACAGGTGGTGGCATGCCTGATGATGGCGTTAATGCAGCCGGTAAGCTGGCAGGCACAAGTGACAATACAGTACATTGTGTACTTGGGGAGTGCAATAGCACAATCCTGTATCCAGCAGAGACAGAAACAAACGATAAGAAACGTTACCAACGATATCAGTAACAGGAAGACATCTATGACCCATCCTGGGGATGCGGAGTGCTGTACTGTTTTCTACGAGAGCTTCATATGGTCTAGTTTTAAACATCCAAATTAATGAGAAATGGTGTCAGACCAGCAGCAAAGAGACACCAAAAGTCTCCAAACGACTCAGCCCCAAATAAAAATGAGCTCACCCCCTTTATCTGTGTACAAAGTGCTTTCCAGGTCATTCTCCTTCCTCCTTTGTGCTTATACCATCTGGGGTCATGCCTTCCTTCACACCCTCATCTGCTCAGTTTTTGCCAATGACTCCGTAACTAAAGAAACCCACCTGCTGCTTCTAAGAAGGTAGTAAGTTCAGCAGCTTGTAAGTGAGAAGAAGCAGTATAGCCTTCTAAAGAAACACCAGTTCCTGCTCCTTTACCTCAGCAAATCAGTCCCATATCAGATATGCATTTTTCCCCACATAAGGTCTTTCAAGGCTGAACGTACACAGCCTCCAGAGCAGGGTATCACCTGCCTAGGACAAGTCTCCCTATAGCTGGATGTGTGGCTCATGTACCTCTTCCCCACGGAAGAACCCATCAGTTTGACCCTTGCACTATTTGGATTCTTTGAATTTGGCCCTTCTTGAGTCACTTCTCCTCAATGGATTCAGGAGATAGGAGACACAGAAAGAGAAAGACACAGTTTTGATGATCTCTTTCCTTTCCCCTGAACATTCTCCCTACCTGCCACACACATGCAGTAGGAAAGTTTTATCCGAAGCATAAATCTGAGCTGGTCCCTCGAAGAAAACGTCAAATGTTTGCAACGCTGGAAAAAAAAACTACAGCATTACTCCATCAAAGGCAACATACTACCTAAACATGGGATCACAAAAGGGAAGAGTGTGTTTGTGCAAGGCAGGAGTCCCATGAGGGAACATGTTCATGGGGTAAAAGTAAGGACTAATTAAAAACAGGGAAACCAAAGAGGGAAGCCCCTTTTTTTCCCCCAACGTACAAACAGCCTCACAGAGGTCTTTAGTGTATTCTGACTCTGGCAGCCTAATGGTTAGCAGGCACCTTCTCCAGGAATCTCCATCGCAATCTCACTTATGTTCATTTCTGCTGTTGCCCACTCTATACAATTGTGTTTAATCCCAGCTCTCAGACAGTAAATCTTAGTTTACAATGTTTGGCTATATATTGTTACACAGACAGAAACAACCAACTTTTTCCATCCCATTCTTCGTTCTCCGTGCTCCATCTTACCACGTTCCTCCACCTTAAAGGTACTGGATGCTTTCCGGTTCGCCACACTGACGGTGTAAGTCCCCAGAGAGAGTTCAGGAGCTAACTGGAAAGAGAGGTCTGCAATGCCCTGTTTTGGTTTCACATCCATCCACTGGACAATGCGGTTTTGGTTTGGGTCCTGCAATCCGAGGGAAGGAAAGGAAAGAAGATGCAGTCATCAGCAACACCTGCTATGCTCTATCCGGAGCACACTGGATTCAAAGCAGTTTCAGAGATTTCAGAGGCTTTCACAGGTTCCTGCTGGTTTTTCCCCAGACGGTGCTGAAGTGACCCGAGGGCTGGAGCACCAACAGAGGTGAACCCAACCCACCCAGGGTTACTCAACTCTGTACTGCCATCGAAAAGAAGGTATGACAGGTCCTGACATTTAGACTCTCCAGTCTTACATAAAGATGAACTGTAAGAGTTAGCTAAAGCCTGGATGGTGCTCCTGAACTTTGAAATGGATGGAAGCTGAACAATTTGGATTGTCAATGCTTGCTAACAAGAAGTACGCGGACAGAGTATGCGCATGCATGTGTATACACAGACCCTAAGAAAAGTGACTTGAGTCAGTAAGACAACAGCCTAGGTATTATCCATACAGAAGCACCTTTCCTCATAACACCTGAGGAGTCTGAAACACCCACCTGGACTTCCACCATGGGGTACTGCAAAGCAAACAGATAGCAAAGTCAGAAACTGGCACGACGTAGCAACCTGCATATAAACTTATCTTTACCCACCTAGCCCGTGTGCTGTGACAGCACCTCCAGCCCCAAACATTACCACACAAGGAGCTCGATCCTACCGAAACCAGGAGAATGGCTTTGAAATAGTAAGGAAAATATGTTACATAAAAATCCGTGCCATTCTTTGGATTTGCTTTTTGATACCTGATTTTTAAGATGCACTTTGATAGCTACTCCGCAACTGTGAAAGCTAGAATTTACTATAAAAAAGGAGAAAAGTGGAGACTCACAAATACCATTATTCCAAGTTCATAAATATCAAAGGCATCAGATTTGTAACATAAATCCCAAGAATTAGCAAAACTGCGTCAGCTACAGGAAGAATACACCCCACATTTTCCTGTAAAATCCCTAGCCTAGGAGGTAAGGCTTGGAGATACAAATTACTGCTGACTGCGGCTGACAGTAACAGGGAGGGACAAAGAAGAAAATACTTCAGTCTTTCTAGGCCTATTAATTCTCTGTTTCTTCTTATATCACTGCAACTGTCAGCCAGGAGGCAGTAGTGTTGAAGGACATGTGATTTAGGAGTGTGGGGCATAAGGAGGCAGGAGCAGGGGCTTGGGCGAGTAACCGGTCTGTAAACAGAAGGCCACCTTTAATTCTCACTATTCATCCTTCTAAGCTTTCATGCAAGTTATCATAGGCAGCTCTGTTTTCACTGAAACAACAACAAAAAAGAGTGCAGGTTAACTATTTTCATAATTTGAATCTAACGCCAATGCTAAAGCAAAACGTGCTGGTGAACAGCACCCGTGTTATCTCAAACCCACCTAATTTACCAACTGTATAGAATAGCTTTAATGCTGCATTGCACTCAAGCCTCATAACCGCTTTGGTTAAACATGACCTCTTTTGAATTTTCATCAGAGCCTTAGTAACAGTTATAATGCTAATTTACTTATATTCACACATAGACATCGAACGTTTACTGTCAAATGTCTTCATGAACAAATTGTAGGCATGGAAGCAAACCTGCTGTTTGCTCTATTATCTAGTATAAGAGATATGACTTCTCTGTTGCGGGGAGAAAGGAATGCATGATTCTAGACCCTCATGAGCAGCCTGAAAAAGACGAAATGAAGTCAGCAATAAAGACGCCGGAAGGATCTCTCCCTTTATTTCAGTGTAGAGGGATTTGATCCAATTCTGCTCACGTATGCCCTTCAGTATTTATCTGTCATGGCATGAATTCCTGTTGGCTCTCCTTTAAATTGCTTCAGGAAAGAGGAATGTGAAGTAGCTATAGCTGCTGGCTGCAGGTATAATTGCTTACCGTAGAAAGATGCTAGTCTTGCTGTTTCCTGGCTAGCACATACGCAAGTCTCTGGCAACTTCTCACTCCCTTGACATGGGGAGAATGGGCTGCTGCCAGCAGCGAGCCACTATAATTTGGTAATACTGTTTTCTCTCTTTTCTCTTTTTATGATCAGTTCATGCGTACCCCTCCCCATATCAATTACTTTTCCTTAAAATTTCGCAGATGCGTCGCAGCTTGCTTTCAGACCCTCCTGTAGTAACTCAGCGAGCAGGGAGCGCTGGCACACTCCCCACAGACCATCAGCCGCGCCAACCCTCCCACCGGCCAGCAGCCGTCCTGGGAGAGCCACGGCACGGCCGTCAGCAAACAGACGCTGCTCTTCCAATTCAGTTTAGTGTAGTGACGGGTTGGCACTGGCTGCCCTGGGTGCTGCAGACACTGGGACTGTCTCAGCCCCCCACAGGCGTGTGGCTGGCAGAGGAGGCAAAACTGGCAGAGGCACCCCAGAGGCTCCTTCGCCTCCACTTAGATGGGCTTTACCTTTCTGTTAACGGGAGCAAAACCTTCGGTCAACGTCACAATCCGAAATTTCACTGAAGGGAGAAAATGGAGAAGGGCACATTATAGAGAGTGAGGGTGTTTGGGAACGGAGCTGCCCTGCACTTGCCTCACCTCGAAACCACGGCTCCCCACGCAGCCCTGCCGGCAGCCCCACACCTGCCCCGCAGCCCCTCTTGCCCCTTGCCCAGCCCTGCTCACCGCCCCTTCCCTCCCCACCTGCGGCAGCAGCACAGCAGCCAGCCTCCCATTTTAGGGGCTTTTCCACAGGCTATGCCTGGAGTAACCCTTACGTTTCCTCATCCGCAGCGGGAGCAGACCAGTCCTACCTGGGCCTGCCTGAGAAGACCATGTTCAGGTCTGCTCCTTCTTTCGAGACAGCTCTGCTCCTAAAGCATGTGAGACTCACCCTTGCAGTCCCCTCCCACCCCTAAAACGCAGTGCATGGATACATCAGAAGGCAGCAGATATCTTCCCCCTCTGTCCCCATGGAGGTTGCACGGCACAAAGTACTTGGCATGCCACTCAAGGGAAGTGGGGATCAAAGCGCAGGCAGATCAAGGCAGGGGAGCTGTTGGGGCGCTCCGTGCAGAGTGCTCACCTGTCTGCCCTGGGTTATAGATGGGTTTCTCCATCTGGATGAAGGTGCCTGTACCAGCCCTGTGGATCAGGACTTGCTTCTGTTCCTTTGCACTGAAGTAGTGGCCATTGGAGATGTGCAGGTGGACAGTGCCCACCTCTTGGCTGCCTGCAGGTTGGGGGACCTAGGACACAAAAGAGGAGCCACCAGCTTAGCAGGCAGCCAGAAAGGACAAGATGGCATCAGAGCAGCAGTGCTCTTGTCCTCATTCCTGCTGCATTATCAGGCCAACCTTTTCCCTGTCTTACTCTGAAGGCCTGCACAGGATGTCCCCTCAATGGCTGAGGGCTATGTCTATGGAAGCACAGGAGATAAGGCCTTTGCATTTGGACAAGAGGAAAAGGAAGCCTGTTCTGGCACAGAAATTGTGACTGCCCTCTTCACAGATCCACTGTTACAGCCTGCATGGAGCAAGATGGAGAAGACTCAAACCAAGGGAAGAAAAGGTCTATGTTGATAAGGAACGTGTTTCCTGGCCTGTGGGGGTCATGCAGGCTGAAATCCACCCTTATTCATCAGGGCAAACCAAGAAAATGAGGTTCATGGGTTTGGCAGACCAGAAAGCCTTGTGCTGAGCTTGTGTGCATAACCTCCCACATCTTTCTTATTCCCACAGCACATTTTCCAGCCCGTAAAGAGAAGCTTGGAGAGAAGCAGATGTGATGAGAGACTGAGACAAAAAGTCTGGCTCCTCCTGCACTAAGAGTCACAAACAACACCCTGTGACAGTGCTTCCTTCTCAGGGGAGAAAATGAGTTACGTGGCCGCCATTTGGTCGCTTCTAAGCTCTTCCATTGTCCTCAGTCCTTTGGTGCCTGGCCAGGCAGCCTTCCCTCGGTTGTGCCACCAGGGTGGACTGTGAGATACACAGCAGGAACAGTATTCTGCAGACAGACAAAGGCAGGGAGCAGAGGCACTAGGCTCCCACTAAAGACTCTCCCTGACTCTGAATTCGCTCCTTTCCATGCCCTTTCTCCTCCCGTTATCCTCATTCTCTCTTTCTCTGGTTGAGAGGAGTCATGAGCCAAAAGAGCATGCTGGGAGCTGCCAGCCAGAGGGCCCTGCCAAAAATGATCCTGACCTGAAATTTGGAGCACTCGAAGGTCCAGTTGTTGCGGACAACCTTGCGGTAGAGGCTGAAGTTGCCAGATGGATGGACAAGAGTTAAGGCCACGCGAATAGGCTTCTCCACCCCACGGAGGTCTAAGCACACCCTCTGGGAAGAAGGGTAAGGCAGTGCAGCTGGAACGATGACCAGGTACCTCCTGCAGGGGGGAAACAAGACATCACATCCTGGGAGTAGTCTCACGCACTCTTGACACTAATACTCTATGGTCTGAAGAAGCAGGAGGGTTTACCACCTCTCTGGGGACAGGAGGTGCTGCTCTGCTGGACTGAGAGGGACAGATTAACAATGAGAGCGTGAACCTCTCTCAAGGTATATAGTTAACATCAGAAAAATATAAGAGAAATGCTTTCAGGTGGCCTCAGGTCACACTGGTGTGTACATGGTTTTGGAGGATGCTACAGTAGCACAGAGAAACATATACGGTAGAGACCATCTCTGCTTCTGCAGAGGGAAGCATTCTCAGGTGTTCCCAGTACACATGGAAAAGGCAACTGCACTATGGGACTAAGAAATGGAGCAAGCTGCAAAGTTCAGGCTAGGGTCCGAATCCAAACCTGCCACATGTCTGTGCTCATTCAGACCTGAGGCTGCGCCTGTGCAGTTCTGATCCCAAAACTCTCTGAGGCTCTAGGTCCATTTTGGTCCCACATCATAAGGTCAGTACTCTCTGCAGCTTTACTCCAGCCCCTCAATAGAAAAGGATTCACTTCACCCTTCTTGCTTTGAGACAGCTCCTCAACTACCTTGGCAGCAGACTGGTTTCTACTTAATCATCCCCACCCCTGTAACCCTTTTCATTTGCCCTTCACAGGAATCCTACACCTTTCCCTTCAAGCTGCAGTCCCTCACTCCTCTCGTTCCCACTACCAGTCCTCACCTAGTTCTCGTATGCGGCAAGATCCATGTGAGAGGATCCTACCTTCAGTAGAATCCTGTCTTCATAACAAGGCTTGTGGAATACTGTGCACCACTCCATGCCTATCCCATCCAGATGACTTGCAGAGTCCCACGCACTCTCCCTGCTATCCTGGCCCCTTCCTCAGCATCACAACTATAGCTCATGAGATTTTTAAATGGCACTTACGGTTGTGCCACTATCCGCAGGGTGTAGAGCAGGCAACTCAGGAGGAAGAGAGTCCACATTTTCATAGGAGACCCCCAGAGAGGTGGATTCCTCTGGACGGCTGGTCAGGAGAGAAGGTAGGGTGCAGCTTCTCCCCTTCCAAGGTCCCCAGGCCAACTGCTGTTGTTGCTGTTTCTCCCAGGAAGCAGACAAGAAACCCCAAAGTTTCCTTCCTTCTGCTTCATTCCCGTGTTTATAGCGGTGCAGGCACAGGGTTGTACCATTCAGGATGTTCCCCAGCCAATCGAAGTCTTTTTGGACTCCAGCCTCTCTGCTCTCCTACTCCCCTGTGGAGGGACCGACCAGCATCATTCAGACAAATTTGCTTTTTGTTTCGCTAAGCAACAGCCTGTTTCCTGTTCACTGCGCTGACCCTGCTCCCTGTGCCAGTTGCGGCCCCAGTCCCATTGTTTCGCTTCCAGCGGGATTGTCCCACGTCCCCTTGCCATGTCCACTCAGCTGGAGCTCACCGTGAACTCTTGTGGTCATACTGTCCCCAAGGTTTCTGAGTCTGTAGCTCCAAAGGCGAGCCTCAGTCTTGAACCGAAGACCAGGCTTTATACAACGTAAGTATATATTCACAGCGGTCTGCTCTTCTGCGGAGTGCTGCCTTCCCCAGCAGGAGAGCACAGGGAGCAGGCAGAGGCTGGAGTCCTCACCTCATCTTTGCCCGAGGGGTATTTCCAGTTTGAAGGGGAAATCCCACAGTTGCAGTTCGCTGCAGCTATATCACACAGTCCTGCGTGGTCCGGTTCAGGGTCAGCTTACGCACACACACTCACCCGTGGAAATGAGGGCTGAGCATCAGTCAGGCAGGTCAAAAACCGTGCGGCTTGAGTTCTACAGGGTTTTCTCCAGCTACTAAGAGGCTGTGGCTCTAGCCCTACGTGCGGGAGCTACCTAGTTCGGGAGCTTCTTTCCGCATACTGATTTTATACCTGTTAGTCTACTGATTATACCAAAATTTTCCCTGAGTATCTTACCATAACTGAAAAGAAAAACTGGTTGTTGAAACTACTTATTCTTAAGATAAGGAAGTTCTTCTCTTTTAGTGTAAATGGCCATTTCATATCAAAATACACCACTGATTTATCCTCCAGTACCAAACTGAGCTCTTAAATATGTAGGGCTTAGTAATATTCTCCTTTTCTTTAGGAAAGACTGATGCATAACAAGGAAACTAGGGTTTGCAGCTCTTTTTTTTTTTTTTTTTTTTTAACACACACACATCCACCCTCCTCACCCCCAACCCTCCCCATAGTGGGCAGATACAAATTCTCTCTCTCCTTTTTTTTTCCCCCTGGGCTTTGTTCAGTTCAGAGATGTTGGTGCCAACAGCTGAGAAAAAGATGTAAGTGCACCTGGATAAACAAGTGAAGGGGAACCAAGCAAGAACGCGAATCACTCTGACACTAAATTGCACTTCGTTCCTTTCCATGGGTCTCACAAAGTACGGGCAGTGCCTGCTGAACAATCCCAGCTGACGTTTGTTTGTTCACAGTAGATGCACAGCAGTTCCAAGAGACAGACAGATCCCTCATAACAGCACAGGGGCTCCCAATGGCAAAGGTATTCAGAGTACTGACTCCAGCAGCCCTTTTGTGAGAGTGGACACTAGACACCTCTGAAGTTCTGGACTTAGCACTGATTGGAAACGTACATCCTCAGCCATCAACCTAATCCAACTCCCAGATGCTGACGCAGAGTGAAATAGATGTTGGAGCAGCAAAAACAAAGTCGCGGGCTTGGTGTGCATGATTCATGCAGCTCAGCCCTATCTCCCTCTCCCATTACTGGCACAATGACCAGCTGCTGGAGGCCAGGAGGCACTTGGGAAGCAAGCACCTCTTAGGGCTCTGCACCCACTGAAGCGTATGGCAGGGCATGCAGTATCTGGCTGCTGTCTTGTGGCTGAGAAGCTTCCTCAGCCCACAGACCCACTGATCACTTGGCCCAGAGACAGGCAAGAGACACACAAGCAGTTGAGGCTGTATCTGCGTCCCTGGAAGTAGGCGGTCCTCAGTCCTCAAGCAGCAGATCTGGTCACAAGCTAGATGAAGCATGGATACCACCAAGGCTCCCGGTTGAATCATCTCAACCGCTTAATTTTTTGAAGGATAAGCAGATGAGTGTGATGTTTGGCACTTTCTAAGTGTCTAAGCAGTGGTCTAAGCAGAGAAGGGGAAGCTTAGGCCACAGAAAAGTCAATGTGTTTTGCACAAAAGTGGTTTTTTTCCCCTGCCTTTAAATTCTCCTGGAAGCCAGCCACCTCTCCAAATGCTCTCTAGTAGCCAGACGCCACAGGTACTACAATTTAAGTCCAAGAAAGAACATTTTGAAGGACCCAGAAGGGGTGTTAAGTAAGTCGTCAGAGACACTGCACTGGATACTGAGTCAAAAATGTCATTACATGTACGCATATTCATATGAGTGAGTTTTTTTATTTTTCTGTGTGAGCTCCTCCTGCAACACTGGGCTCAGGCAGGAGCTACCGCCTCCGGGGGTCAGTAAGTAGTAGGTAGAATCCACGTGGGGGTGTGTGACCACTGCAGCAGTTGCTTTCCCAATAAACCTCTGTTCCAGGGACTTCTACCGAACCTGTTGTCTGTGCTTTGCTAAGCATTGGAAAACAGATGATAAGAACACGGTGGCATCGGCAGTGATAAGTGAGGTCTTTCCCTCTCCAGGAGAGCTGAAGCTCTAGCCAGTGGTGCTCTCTAAGTACCAACACCAGGTGCAGACTGATTGTCTCCAACTCTGCTTTTTTTGTATCAACAAGGACAGACACTGCCAGAGGTAAGGACAAGGGGGAGAAGAGACATTTGCAAAGAAAGCTGCAGCATCTGCAAGGCTGTTTTAAAAAAAAGTTTCAGAGAAAGCTGTATTCTGGCAAAAATCCCGTTCTGCAGAGTTGGGCTCTGCATTGCTCCTGGGCTGCTGAGGAAACTGAACAAAGAGAAGGACAAAGCACCTGTTGAAACAAAGATGCAGAAAGAGGGAGAAAGTGACTCCTGGAATGAAGCCAACCTCAGCGCAGCCACTTCTGTCACTGCACTGAGCACTGGTAATGCTAACTGCTGCGCTGAATTTATGCGTTCATTCCGGTCCTATTAAGCTGCACGTGAAGCGTGGAGCAGGCTTTCAGCAGCCTGCCTCGCTGGCGCATCTCCTCGGCGCGTTATGGAGAGAGCTCGCTCTCAACCAAAAGAACGTGCAATGCTTGTGTCTTTGCCTCACAGAGGGAACTTGCCCAGGCTTCAGGGTTACTCTGGAACTTCGAAGTTGAGATTTAAACGCACTTTCCAAATCCCTCCCTTTAAACAACCGCAAATCCCAGCCTTGCTGCAGGGCATGGTGGTCGGGAGAACTTTCAGGACTGTGGCCAAATCCAGGCCTTCAATCCCCACACCCCTCCCAGATCTTCCTACTCCTAAACCTGACATTGTGCTTAGCCATCATGCTCCCACAGCCGGCGCTAGCCAGTTTGTGGAGACCTACCTGTCTATACAGGGACTCAGCACTGCCTCGCTTGAGGATCCCAGATCACGAGCTGGAGATCCTTAAATCATGAGGTTTGATTTTAAAAAGCAGTCATTTTGTTTAATTTCCACATACCCTTTGGCTGTTGAATTGCCCCTGCATCTCCTTGTCATGTGACAAAGACCCTACTCACTCTCCAGTAGCTCATTAGTGGGGAACGTTCAGCCCCGGTGCACCATCCTTGCCTGACAATTCATGTTTGGATTGTCCTGTGCAAGATCCAGCTTCACAGGAGGTACAGAAACTAAAATTACTCCCCTCCCTCTTCCTATGGTAGGATGATGGAAGCTAATCTGTGAGACACACAGCAGAGTAGCTTTAGTTTGTATCCACGTAAAGTGCAGAATCAGCCAAGGCCCTATTGCTCAGCTACATCTGTGTGCAGTAGGTGATGCTCAGCAGCATCAGTCTCCACGCAGGGCAAGGAGTCCTCGCCCCATACTGATGGCTGCAGGACGCTGCTGGAATGGAATCCGGTGCTGGAAGAAACGAAGAGCAGGTGCACAGTTCAGCTACACTCCTTTCTATAACAGCACTCTCCTCCAAGGTAATCCTCTGTCATGGAGTCCAAACACACACCTGTCCTGGTTTGAGGTAAAACAGAACCAACTTTCTGATTTGTAATTTTACTTTTTAGCTGGGCCTCGTTTAACTGACTAAAGTCTGAAATTAACAGCTTATTATTAACAGTTCAGAAACTGTTCGCTCTCAGAGTGATAAGACCTGATTATACCAAGGCATGGTACGCACAGAGGCTCTTGCTTATACTTATTGTTATAACAACGAAGGTCAGCTAACTTCGCTGTTTGCCCCGCCAGAGGGTCAGAAGCGGAAAAGTGTAGAGGGGTCCCACCTGCAGGGAGGAGCAGACGGGACAGGTGACCCAAAACTGACCAACAGGGTATTCCATCCCATCTGCCCCATGCTTGGTATAAAAGCTGAGGGATCAAAGGGTCAGTTCTCTTTCTTCAATGGCCAATGTCCGAGGAGGACCCTGTCTGTTCCTCTGCCTTTGATCCCCATCCAAGCATTCCTGACTCCAGATCCGGAATCCAGCTCCTGTCCGTTGCTGACTCCAGTCTGGGACTTTCCCTGTGTCTGCTGGTGACACGATCGTCATGCTGGGAGCTGGATACGGTTTTGTATACATTGTATACTTTTTTTTTAATTTTATTTTATTATTATTTATTATTTCATTATTGAGTATTATTTTCATTAAAGTAGTTTAGTTCTTTTTCTAAACTCGTAAATCTCCTTATCTCTTCCTCTCCTCCCTTTGGAGGGGCGGGGGGAGGGGCCATCTGTCGTTCTGATCGGCCAATCCGGCCAAAACCACGACACCACCACAGTACCCAGATTTGTGACTAATATTTTATTTTCATTCCTTTACAAGCAAGAAAATCCCTGGATTAAAACAATCAGAATTAATCAGATACCCCAAAGAATTCACCAGGAAATGGCTGTCAGGATGACCAGAATTTCTTGGGCTGGGTTTAGTCCTGAAATCCAACTTCAGATCTGCCTCAGCACCAATATCCCAAGCACATTGAGATACGACTTTCCAGGTGACACATGCCCCATCATATCAGAAGCAATAATGCAGCTGCCCTGCTGTCCTACGGCATCGCGCACTAGTGGGATCCCTGTGGGCTGAAACAGTGGACAGTAAAGGAGCAGATCAAGTCCTTGGAGAAATGAAAGCAGGAAGAGGGAGTAACCCAGAGAGAAAATAACATGACCCAAATTACTAACTCTGAGATGCTAACAGCTAGGGATCCCACACTCCCACGAAGGGCTCTAAAGTGTTTCTCTGGTTTGATCTAATGCCCTTGTTTTACAGCCCCTCCCCAGGAAGAGGTGGGACTCTCCATACCCAAACAGGGTAAGCTGAAACTAGCACCGTGAATTCTGCTTGGAAGTTCTTCTGGAACAGTGCAAACCATCTATGAGCACTGTCATTCAGCTGACAGGAAGAGCCAGGCACTATACCAGCCCAGATAGCCCTGCAGAGTGTCCCTGTTAATCACTTCATGTCCTGCCTACAGAGCAATACAGCAAAGACTACATTAAACGGTAAACAGAAGGAAGAGACTAAAGTCCCCGGAGGCCTAGGGAATTCTAGACGTAGTCCTAGACGAAGGGAGCATGCTGTATCAGAGATACACAGGGCTCCTCTGGGACAAGAAAGAGGTGGGTGGGTTGCAGAGGAAACGTCACCAGGCTGCCAGGTCTGTACTGGGGCTGAGGAAGGGACTCACACCTACCTCAGATGCAGAAGACATTATAATCAGCCAGGGCCTGCTCCTCTGCAACAGGACATGAGAGACCTAAGTTATCCTTGCACAGAACCAAGCGCAAACACCCAGACAGACTTGGCACCCCATGGTTCCACACTCACCTGGATGGTAGTAGTCATAGACCCTGACATGGCCTGGCTTCAGGTTGGTCACCCCAACCTCCCGCTCCAGATGCAGAACACATGTCTCGGACTTATGGCTCAGCTGGGGAAGAAAAGCAAATAACAGCTCACTTACGAGCTCTTCTTTTTATTCCTCATCTAAATTTGATCCTACTGACAGACAATAACAGCTCTGTTGAGTCAAAGGCAGGACTTCAAGATGAATCTTTAATATCCTGCTCTGCTAGCCCAGTCCTTGACTCCCCACACAGCTCTGCCACTGTCCTCCGCTCCTGCAGCGTCTCTAGTACAACACGCACATACCTTGTCCAAGTAGAGGGCAACACCTCCTTGTGTTTTCTCAGTTCTTCTCACAGGGTGCCAATGCTGCAGCTAGGACGGGACAGCAGAAGAAGCAACTTAGTTGGGTCTTTTGAAAACCAAGTGTGAGTCATCCCAACAAGGTTCATCTAAGCGTGAGTGGGCAGATTCTCATTCACTCACTTCCAAACTTATTTTGTGCTCTTAGCCCTTCAAGCTGATCTCCCCGCAGGACTACTCAGCTCCTGCAAAACCCAAGGACAGGAACCTAGGCTACTTAGCTGTCAAGGATATGCTGAGTTAATTGAGCCGGAAGGATCACCATCCTCAAGGCACAAAGAGAGAGTAAGTGTTCATGTTTGTTGTGTGGCAGAGGGGAAGGGATGGTGAGATTGCTCGAGAGACAGGCAACACCTTCCTATGCAACCTCCCCCTCTCCTTGGGCATGGATGGTCCCGCTGACACCACATCATCACCCTAATTCCAGGCTTCTTACAGGCATCCCGGATCCTGGAGCCAGGACGAATCCAGACAGTAGGGATATCTCCACGATCACCATGTTGGAAGTGGATCTCTTCCCAGTGTACCTGGGGGAAAAGGCCAAAAAGACAGTCTCTCCCAGCCCAGCCAGGACCAGGGCTGAAGCAGTCACTGGTCCCTCTCGCAGGAGGCAGATGATGGCTGCGCTGCTCTGAGTATCCCCAACCTGAGGTGACTACGTACACTCCTCTCCCTAGCAAGAACCAAAGCCCTTGGAAACATTTCCCCATCCCCAAAGACACTTGTACCCTTCCTTCTCCATCTGCCATCTGGACCTTCTGCTGAAACTGCCCGGTGTCTCCATTGCAGCCAAGAAGCACCCCTCATCTCTCCAGCCATGCCTGACTTTCCTTCCCAAGTGGAGCTGTGTCCTTATAGTCACCTGACATTGACATAGACAGTAACGGAGTGTGTATCATCTTCCGTGCAATTGACTGGCTCAGTTTTCACTCGCACAGCAAAGGATGTGGAGACCTGTGGGGAGGGCACGTTGTACCTCAGCACCATCTGCAGGGAGAGAGAAGACGACAGAATAAGACATGGATAATTAGTTCAATATCATCATCACACCTTTTTTTTTCACTGACTAGACTAATCTTCAAGATATGGACTCCAGACAGTGACTGGATAAACCATACACAGTGAGCACACTCATCACTCAGATTGGAAACCTTCCATGATCCTTCCAGCTGGGGCTCCTTCTCCTCGCCCTTCCCCTCGAGACTGTGAGAGTTAGGCCCACAGTAGTGGGATCACTGTGCAGACTTCCATCCTCCAATGCCCTGAGAACCGTGGAAGCACCATTGTCCTCACATTTGGACATGTTATGTCTCTTGAGTCTCCTTCGGCACACAGGTTCATTGCATTGGCAACAGGCTGCGATTAAAACCTAGTTAATGCACATTTCTTTGCATAGAGCAGCAACGGAGACTTTTGGCTTTGATAAGATGATGAGCAAAGGGTTGCCACAGCAGGGTCTGTGGGAAGGGGGCTACCTACTTGGGTAAAGACACAACAGCTGCCGTGGGCCTCCACCAAGAACTTCCCCGGGACTTCTGTCAGTGCCGCCTCCCGCACCAACAGCCGGTTCTGGTAGGAGACTTGGAACTTCCTCTCAAAGCCTCTCTGGGACTTCACCCTCACTTCTGCAGCCCCTTGTGTGCTGTGTGTCAGTGCTGCGTACTTAGCCAAGGCCTGCAAAGCGACTACTGTGTCCTGAAAAGGAAGAAACAATTATATTTGCGCATTTCCTTTGCGGCTCCGAGACCCAAAGACACTTGGGTCCTCGCCATTGTGAGGACCTCCGTATACTAGGGCTCCTCTCCTCAAAGCCTTCATGCTGTTATTTTCACACTTGCATATATTGCGCAGAGGTTCTTTTTCTCAAGCCACAATGCCTTCCCTGTCTGTGAGTTACCTGTGTTGAGGCAAACCCTCCATAGGCATTCTGCTGCCTTGTGAGCCAGGCCACGATGCCAGACGCTGTGGTGAGATCAGACCCTGTGCTATTGGACTTGGAGAGCAGGGCCAGGAGGACATAGGCTGTCAGCTCCACATCCACAGACTGTGTCTCCGACAAAGGGCTGGTGCTGGGCCTCGGCTTGGATGGGGTCTGACTCCAGTGGATCTGCCCACCTGGGAAAGGAAAAGAGTAGATGACATTGAGGGATGTCAGGAAAGAAATCCTGAAGGCCTAGGAGTCACAGTGGCTTGTGTATGCAAAGACCATTGAGTAAATACCTCATGGCTGGGTCATCACGTCACTGGGTGAACTGCAATCCCATGTATTTTGCAATACCCAACACTCCATATTTATGCATTTGAAGACCCATTTGCCGAGGTGATACGCAAAAACTAATATGCCAGTAATCTGCATACATATTACCTCCCAGATGTCCAACTTCTCCATCGCCCTGTTTGCCAGGTCCACTAATTATCTGATACTAGCTAGCTACCCACTAGCCAGTCCTGGGGGCCAGGGACTAACAAGAAGTGGGGCAGCTTGCCAGCTTGCTTCCCTCTCTGGCACTTTGCAGTCCTGCCTAAAAAAGCCCGCTTCTCTCGGAGCCCAACCTCTACTGCAGGTATTAGAAAAGTATGAGAGGTTTGAAGGAAATCAGCACCCACACTACAGTATGGCCAGCACATACCTTGATTTCATAGACTGGATGTCTAAAAAGTCTCTTTGGTGAAGGACAGGATTTAAGACCTAAAGGGTAAGGACCATAGTCCTTCTAGGTTGCATGTAACCAAAGGCTCGGAAAGGTTGCTCGTCCCTTCTCTGACGTTCACCTGGCACTGAGATTCCCGTACCTGCTCTGATCGCCTTTCGATCAAGCTTATCAAGTAGCTCTTGTGTGCGTTGAGAGTCCTTAGCCAGGGCAAAGGTGTAGGCCAGCAGGGCTTGGGTGTAAGTGCTGGCAGCTGTGGGAACAGAAGGAGCGATGCAGCCCAGAGCCTTGCGCACCACCGTACTCTGCAGAGAAGAGTTGCACAGATGTTGGTCACACACAGGCACACGTGAGGCAGGCAAACGCTGAGGTACACAAGCAGAAGGATGCATTAGCATACGCCAGCGCGAAAAGTACCCCACACCAAGGTGTCTCCGTGCTTGAGCCTCAGCTCTTCTGTCTGTACCAGTGCAGCACCAGTAAGCAGGGTCTCCTTGGTGCAAGGTGCTTCATAGGCACCCCCCTGAGCTAGTCATGGGTTTCATCAGTGCTCTCTCAGTGAAACGAACACCTTTACTGCTGCAATAACACCCCCGTGTCATACTTTCCAAGTCCAAACATGACAAGAGCAACAACACACAATTGCAAATGCTTACACCCAGCCTACTGACCGAGATCACTGTGTTCAGTTCCCCTCCAAGGTGCCTTACAAGGTCACCGGGATTTCCAGTTTCCCCTGGAACACCAGTACTGTTGTCGGCAGGGAACAGCAAACCCACTGGGTCTCAGCAGCATTGTATTCCAGCATTCAGCTATGCTATTCCAAACATGAGCCAAAGGCTCGCAGTGGTTGCCTGTCCCATACGTGTGCAACTACAGCACTTCATGTTTTCCCCTCTTCCAGTGGCCTCTTGGTTAAGTAAAGCAAGGATCCCACAAGGGCTACATTTAAGATTTATTCTGACACGCAACATTCTCCTCACCTCTTTCCCTTCTATGAAAGAGAAAAGGTAACATCTGTGTCATCTTGTGCTCTCTAGGTGGTGTAGCAGTATTGGTAGATGCAGCCACCAATTCTCAGAAACGCTCATAGTATCTGCTCATGGAGTATCAAATGTTCCCAGGATCCAGATGATGTTTTTTGGTTGTTCTCTCTTGTTAAAGCCCAGCAGAAGCAGTAAGCTAAGCTTCCATCATTTCAGAAGTCCTACTTTTCTATTTGCCCTTAAATGTAACTGCAAGCAGCACAGTAACCTTTGTATTCTGTACCTGAATAGACATAAGTAGGAATTATATCTCATTTGTGAATTTGTTCAGAGGATCCTTTATTATTCCTTTTGTTTCTTAAATCTCTCACTCTCCCAGACAGTTATAATGGAGGTAGCATCACTAGTGTTTGTACAACTTCCAAAGTTCAAGTGAAAACACTTACTACCTGTGACGTGCTGACTGTTATCATCCATCTTCGTACCTTGTCTAGGAACAGTCAGACGTGTATCGTAACCCATGTGGCTGTCTTCTGGTGAAGACAAGAACTGAGAGTGCCACTCTGCTGGAAGTGTTTTCACACTTAGCGTGCTCACCCCACTGTTGACAACAGCAGTTCTAAGTGCATGCTGTACAGAAGTATTTTGCTTCCCTGGGAGCAGTCACGTGCCAGCTAAGAAACTGCTCCTCTACAACGCGCCATTTGTTTCTGCAGTCAACATAAATGATCTGTTCTGTTTCAAGAGACCCATTTCCAACACAGAGTCGGGGTAGAGGGCTGTTTGTCTCTGCCTAGACTTTTTGTCATACAAACCATGCTTTAATATGAGTTCATTCAGAACACTGTAAAATATCTCCAACCTTTTCTCTGCATTTTAACCCCTAATGACTTTCACGGGCCTTTTAGGTATGCTTGTAAGGGAAAGCAGGATCTGTTCTGAACATCTTGAGTGCGTTAGCCCTTGCAGGACATCCTCAAACTCTTTCTCAGGATTTTGACCTCCCATGATTGCGTATTCTTTGTAAAATAATTTATAACCCACTCAAGGATTATATACTCTTCTGGGTGCTATGACAAGTTTTGTGTTTCCCACTTCATATGCCCACAGACCTACTCAGCAAATTCCTTCACTGCAGCTAGGATAAGTCCTGTGAGACTTATATTTTTACGTATTTGTTGTTACTTGTGAGTGTCTCCCATTGTCATGACCATTTTATTTAAAAACAATGGTTTATGCATGCGTGTCCAATTGAATAACTGTCTGGTTACTTTCACATCAACAAATCTAGTGATGCAATGAAGCATTCCTCACTCCACGGACAATCCTTTCTGAGCTAACAGCACTGTTGTCATCTTCTCTGGAGCATGAGGAATTTACGAAGTCTCCTAACTTGTGGTAACCTAGATTTTCTCACCACTGTCAGAGCACTAAGTCATCCTCTGTGGATTTATTCAGGACAGAGTGGCTTCTACTAGCTCATCATGCAAATTGCTTTGAGGTCTTGTTTATCTCCCTTTCAGGATTTTACTCATGGATTTGGTGCACACTTTGGTCTCTCTGCTTTCCTTCCCAAATGACAAAACTGGTTCTTAAGACCTACAACAAACTCTTGGTTCATTTTCTACCAGGATGAAGGTCCTTGTCCTTTTGTTTCCTTCTGCTGCAGAGCACAGTAGGTGTCAAATATTTGTCATCCAGTTTTGTGAAAAGCCTCCTCCACAAAAGTCAGCCAAAACTCAGACAGTTCATAGAATTACTAAATGATAGAATAACTCAGATTGGAAGGGACCTCAGAAGGTCTCTAATCCAACCTCCTGTTCAAAGCAGGGTTAGCTATGAGATCAGACCAGGTTGCTCAGGGTTTTATCCAGTCCGGTCTTGAAAACTTCCGATGATGGAGAAAACTAAACCTCTCTAGGCAACCTGTTCCAACACTTAATTGTCCTCATGGCGAAAAAAGGTCACCTAAAGGATATCTGTTACCAGAAAGACGGTTAATGTACATCTGTCTTGCTTTTTTCCCTAAAGCCATTGCTTTCAGTTGCAATGAAAAGTACTGCTCTTTCACTTGTTTTTCTTATTTCCAGAGAATTTTGCTTCTCAAAGTCTATTGCAATAGCATTTCTCCATCAAGTTGACTACATTTTTTTTAACTGCCAGTACTACAGAGTAATTAGTTATGATCTTTAGCACTTATAAGAATGCCCTCTTGTTATTACTTAGATGCGCAATTCCAACTGCCCTGATTCACAACATGTGTCCCCTACAGCACTCCTTTCTCAAACTTCCACGGTCTGGGAAGCTAACGCATATCGAAAATGTCATTATGGCTATTTAATTGACTGTGAGAGCAGCTACACCAACCTCTTCTCCCCAACTACTCACCACTGGCTCTCAGCTGTGTATAGTACAAAAGGTCACTAGGAGTGGGGGGAGGATGGGGTGGGAGGCGAATGAGGAGCGGGAATGAGCAGCCAAAGCCTGGGAAATGGGCATAGTATCTAGCCATGAGCTCCAATGGCTCCCTGTAGTCTAACCTCACCTTCTCCCCTGCCAGCGATGTCCTCCTCAAGGGATACTTGAGACTTTTCCCTGAGAAGTGATAAGTTCTTCCTCTCCCATCCTATTACTTTCTCCACAAGTTTCTCCCAGACGCTCTGTTGCCTGCCTCAGTGACACCACTAAGCTCTTCAAGATTCAGATCTTAAGGGAAGACCATGGCAAAGAATCCCAATATTTACCTCTGGTGTCTCTCCTGCCTCCAAGTATGCAGCAGTGATGTAGGCAGCCAAGAGGACTTCCCCATCCACACCTCCCTACAAAAAGTATAAACATCCAAAAAGCTGGGAAAGTTAACACACAAAGACCTGAAGCTTTGCAGTAAAGGTCCCACCTATCCCTTGCTTCCTCCCACACAAGAAAGCAGAACAACACAGGAAAGTGAACTAAAACAATTACCAGTAGATTTGGCAAGAACTGCTTTGAGTTGTCCTTCAAGGTGCTCTGGCTCCTACCTTCATGGCCGTGTGAAAAAGTTGGCCCACATTTCTGAAGCAACCATTGGGAAGCTGGTGGGACTCCAGCCAGGTGAGAGCGGCTTGGATTGTCCTGTTGTCCAGAAAAATGTATGGCTTGGCTTGGACAAAGCATTTAACCACAAATGCAGTCAGCCTGGTTGGGAGGAGAACAGAAAAGAGACATGAGAGAGGGAAAAGAGCAAAGCAAAAAGAGACAGAGTGAATGAGAGAGAGGGAAGAATGAGCAGAAAGAAAGAATCTAAGTAGAAGTTGAGGAAAAAGAGAAAAAGTGGGAGTTTGAAACTGGTGGGTCTCTCCTCACCTATTGTTCTGCTATTCCTTGTTTGCTAGTCCAAGGATAGCTCATCCCAAGGACAGCTGCATACCCCTGGGGTGCCCTAGCCTGCAAAGCATCTGGAACACTTTGTGTTCAATAGGACAGAAAGGATTCAATGTTGGAAGCAGAAAGCTGCCCACCTCTAGGCTTTTAGACAGCAGGTAGACAGCAGGGAGAGAGCCCAGGGCTTACCAAGTATTACCGTACCCATCCTTAGTACCAAATTCACTGTAGGAACCATCAGGGTGTTGATACTGCAACTGTATCTGGTACCCTGGGAAGCCGGATAGGACATTAGTGCTCAGAATGGTATTTACAGTGAAATCACTGGGCAGGGAATGGAGTGATGTCAACATTGTAAGTGGTTGAGTGCTCTGGAGGGAAGGGGAGTAGGCAACCGTTGATAGGTTGAACACAGGGGAAGGCAGAGGAGCAAGGTGGGTCTGCGGTACTTGCCATTGCGCAGGAATCCTGTTGCCCTCTCCTTGATCTCAGGGGTCAGCTGCCTCGTCTTCTCCAAGTACTGCAGCACATAGACAATTGGGGCAAACAGCACCATGTTCTGCTCCCCACAGCCGTGGGGCATCTGCACCAGGTGGTCCAGGTTCTGTAGTGCCGTCCCCATGAGGTCACCTGGAACAGAGCACAGGCACCCTTACCACCTCCTGGGCAGGAGGTTTGGGGATTCACCTCCTCCTACCTGTGACCAGCTCCCAGCAGTGTGCCGGGCAAGGTAGCCCCAGCACAGCAGCGGGAGGGCACCTCTGTCCCGCAAGCTTATCAGTCCCACTGTGCCCTCCGTACAGGCTGTACACATTCCCATCCTGGCAGGGGAAGCCTGTAAACAGAACACCCTCTCCCTTGCTGAGTGCTTTACTTACCTGGAACCAGGAAGTGCAGCCATGCGCATGGGAAGAACAAGGCAGCGGAGCCTCAGAAATTTCGGAAAGGGTATGGGGGATTCTGAGTTAGAGCTTTCCTAGGGCTAAACGCAGAGATATGGGATTTGGAAAGGTATTATCATAACTGAATTCCTTACCGGTGACCGAGACGGAGGCTCTGACCGAACCTTCAACCACATTTGGAGGCAACATCAGAGACACAGACTCCTGTGCTGGATTCCCTGACACCAGCAGGGTAAGATGTGCAAGGAGGACAAAAAGAAAGAGATTCTGATGAAAACAGCCTTCAAAATCCCCAGGAACTGTTCGAGACTGTTCTGTGCTAACATCCCATTTTCCTGTCACAGAGGTTGCAGATCCCTTCAAAAACCCTGTCTCATTCCACCCTCAGCTCCTTCCATCCCCCTCATCACGACTGCGCTATTCTAACAGCCTTTCTTCTAAAGAGGTTGACAGGATCTTGTCCTGGAAGTCACCTGCTTTTCTCTACATAAGTTACTCCATCTCATTTCATTTCAGATTTCAGTTGCGGGCATGTCTTCTCAATGGGCCTCATGCTCTCAAAATTTGCTAATGGCCCCATCATATACCATAAAATTCAAGATCGGAGCAGCAATCTTAAGTCATAACCTCCAGCTTCACCCTGTTCTGTAGTCTTGTTTTATTACCACAGGTGAAAAAGGCCTCAAGCTGTCACATTAGTATCAGGGATGTTGATGCTAAAAGATTGGACCTCCCCACATCCTTACCCAGGGGAGGCTCTAGCTGGCACCACAATCACAATATGCTTCTCATGTTCACAGAGCAAATATTTCAACAAGTGGAAAGACGCAGGAGGTGGTTAGGCAGGAAGGGGCAGATGAGCAGGATGAAGGAAGAAAACAGTATCTCTACCTTTTTTGGGACACAGGATGGAGCTGTGAGCCTTTTCTACCAACACTCCCTCTGGCTGTGGAAGCACATAAAAGTAGCATTATAATGAGCACACAGGAGACAAACAGGATTACAAGCGGATTAGAAATAGATATGGACAAAATCCTGGTTCAGGCTGGAGAGTCAGCTGGAGTAACATCATTATCACACAAAAATGTAAATTATTGTCAATCATTTTCATTTCAGATAAGAAAACAACATGCATTTTCAGAATATCATAACTTTTTAATGCCTGTGAAACTGATGCTGTAAGATTCATCAGAGACCTCAGGAGCGAGGACATAAAAGAGTGTACGTATTTAAAGTTTTCCATGGTATGAAGTGGAGGATATCCCTCTACATTCCACATCCATCAGCCCTCACAGCTGGGCCCAGCTCAGGCCCTGATATTCTGGTTACACATCTTGAATAGCAAGGGGTAACTCCCCAAATTAACCTGCACAAGATCTGGGAATGGCACAAAGCCCACTTTTATTCCTGTGTAACAAAAGAGCTTGTCTGACCCGGACTAGGAGGAGTTTGGTGATCGTGTCTTTCTGTCCTTGGTTTGGAACAAATGGTATCTCTTTGTCACAGAGCTCTTGGGTGGCCACAGCCTCTGTGCTGAGGGTGATGTTCATGAGCCCTGAAAATAACACATATTTAGGTCAGTTAAACATCTTCTATTGTATTAATGGGAAATGCTTCCGGAGAAGTCACCTGTTGACAACAAAAAATTGGATCAGAGCTCTATATGATTCTGTATCTCCGAGCATGAATTCAATAGCAATCATGACCTCAATGATGAATGCAAATGAGCACCCTCTGGTTAACAGGGTAAACAACGTCTCACTCCATGTCAGCTCCTACAAAACATCCCCACCTTGGTCCCACCCTTTCCCAATTCCACCACAGCACCTCCCTGTCCCTCTCACCCAGTTGCTCAGCTGTGACACTCCACTGAAAGGTCCTGGCTTCACTGGCACATAAGCAGCTGCTGTAGACACAGCCATCACATGGCTTCAGCTGGAAGTGTGCAAACTCCTCCAGGGTCACTTGGATCTGAAGGGGCAGCAGGGATGGCAGACGGTAACAAGATAAACATCACGGGCCATAGATTTCAGCCATCTCCTACCTACCCATACCCTGCTTTTCCTGCAGAGCCTATCAGGGCTCACCTACCTTCATGCATCGCTGCAGGTAGTTGAAGACTGTGGCCTTCAAGATGAAGGTCTCACCCTGAATCACAGAAGATGGCAGTGTGAGCTCCACAAGAAAGGGCTTGAAAACAAGCAGACTGGAGGCTGGAGCAAGTCCAAAGCCATTACGTCCTGTGCAGAACATCTCTGCTTTCCACTCTGTGATGGTGTTAGGCACAGTGACAGTGACATTCTTGTTTCCACTGGGACTGCGGAGAAGTAGACAGCAACAGATGCATTTAACTGAATCTTGCTGTACGCAGCACCAGGTGACCTGGTCTGCGCCATTCTCTCCAGTGCACCACATCCTCTAACCTCAGTCTAACCCCTAACCTCTGCTGAACATGTAGCCCTTGTAGGGTTACGAGTAGGTCCTTGCAGAAGTAGGGACCCCTGCCTCAGATGCTTATATCAACAGAACATTTTTGACAGCAGGTTACACGCTTGCAAGATGCCATCAATCACACTCGGTGCTTTTCTCAGACAGCGCTTGCCCTTTGCACAGCTAAAAATGCTTTACAGATGTCAGCAGTTTTATTCGTCTTGGTCTGGGGCTGGAGAACCAGGCACCAGAAGAACAACAAGACTGGCTCAACATCAGTAGGACTTAGCAGGAGACAGATCCAGCCATTCACTTTCCTGTGAGACACTGACAGCTTAAAGTCCAACAAGAAGACAGGGCAGAGACTTGGCTTGTGCCCACATCCCAACTTCTGAGAGCAGCAGACTGTGGCTGCTACAAAACAGCCCTAGCTAAAGCTAATAATATTATTTAACTCCAATAATTGGAGACATTCACTTTTGGCAGGCACATGCAGGAAGGCAACGCAACATAGAGACTTTTGGTTGCACAGATCAGGCTGGTGGACAAATCACACAGGAGATATCTGCTGCTAGGGAGTGAAGAGATGGATGTAGCTGTAAGGATGGTGGAGGTGGGAGAGGGCAGACATGGGGGCCTCTGGCCTGAGCAGACTCCAGTCTCCAGACACCAGACAAGAAATTCTTGAAGTCACAGATGAAAAAATCTCCAAAAGCTCCCTCAGCAGACCCTGTGTATTCACTGAGCCTCTCTCACATGACACAGTTCCCAGTCCTGTGAAGGACTTCTGTGGAAATCAGTCTCCCCTGCACCCCGGGATACATCCTGTGAGCACAGTTTGTGAAATGCCGGCCCACAGGGCTACCACAAGTAGAGTGCAAGCAGTAAACCAAGCTGGTTTGCTGCACCGCACCTGCTTTCCTATCTTCCCATGCCAGCCACCTCCCATAGATGGACAATACTTCTGTATGATCACCTGGTACTGGAAAATGCATTTGATGCAGACATCAGCTCTGAGGAGAAACGGCCTGACAGGTATGAGCCCCATGACATATGTCCTTAGATATCTTCCTCAGCAGCTTATGACCTAAACCCAGCTGTATCTGCTGCCATTCCCAGTCATGCTAAGCCACCCAGACTAGACCCACACTGCTCGCTTTACTCACCCCACAGAATACAAATCCCATATCCAGGTTTTGGGGAAATGCTTGTGTACTTTCTCTTCATCTGAAGATACAGGTGAAAACATAGTGGGCTGATAGGTAGATGTTGTCAGATGCTCTGCTGGAAATAACAAAGACCCTGTCACCACAGGGTCCTCAGGCCCTGGTTTAAAGCAGAGGGGCTCCAGCCCAGCTCAGGCTGCAGGTCATCAAGTGAGCTCTTGGGAAGCGTGGCACTGGAACACAAGGTGCTATCCCAAATTTTAAATTCTCCTGCCTCATTTCAAACAATAGAGGTGCTGTGGGCCTTACTTGCATTTGTAGGCAGTAGGAAGGGCAACTATTCCCTCACCTCAAAGATAAGACTTGGGACCCAGACAGCTCACTAACATTTCAGAGCCAGAAGCCATGAGCCCCAGGCAGCCTTACAATAGCACAACAGGTTTAGCGCCAAGGAACACTCTCGCTCCTCCATTTGTAATTACAGCAAGTACCGCCTCTTAGCTCAAACCCAGGATTGCTTTCACCTGAAAGACTGAGCATCCCATGTAAGAAGAAAGAGTTGACAAATGCTTACTGTTATATGCTATATGGGGCTGGGCAAACATCAACATGGGCCTGGAAGTAAACATTGCTGTTTCCTGCAGCATAGTTGTCGATGGAGTGGTTGGACACGCTGTGGGTTTCCTGATATTGGTGTTGGACATAATTTTCAACCCCATTTCCTGTAAGAAAGAAAAAGAATTAATGCACCAGAAGCTTCTCCTCTCCTCTCTGCTCTCTACCCTGTGCCTTCTTGTCCCCTCATGCAGTGGGGACTTGGCTGTCCTCTGGCTTGGCAAAGTATTCTCGTGCTTCATTTTAAGAGGAAATTATTCAGATCTTCAACAATGGGCAAACAAGGTCTTCTGAGCTGATTCATCTGGCCTGAGTCAGCCAAATTTATTCTTTTTCAAACACATTGTCATTTAGGTACTGTACCTTCTCAACCTGCAGAGTCCAATTGCTCATGCTACGGAGATTAAACAAACTATGCGAAATCAAATTAAAGTAACCAATCATCCTTGGCATGCTGGATCACACAACCAAAGCACCGTAACCACACAAAAATTTTTTCTCGGTCAACAATTTCAAGTCACTTACTCAAATAACAAATGAGTTACAAGGGCCTAAACTGGACCTGTTCCCTGTACTGTCTGTAGTGGCCTCCCTAGGATATTGGTAAAGTCAGGGGGCCACACTTCCCTCAATTCATGAATTATCCCAACCCACCAAATCAACCATTTTTACCCTGAATGCTGTAAACACATCAGGCTCATCAGAATTTGGGAACCCGCATGAATGATCATCTTCAGACACTTGGCGAGGATACCTGGAGTTATCAACAGATGGGAACAGCCCATAGATCTGGGAAAGCAAGAAAAAGCAAAAAAAATAAAAAAAAAAATCAGCAGAAATAAAACTTGGCGTTCCCTTCCTGTCTTACGTCCAAGGCCTGTTTCAATTGCTTCTGGCTACCATGCATGAATGCATGCCAGAAAGCCCAGGCTCACTGTCACTGTTCCCTGGCTCTCCTCTGATGGAGCCAACACGAGCTGCTGAACACGAAGACAGAACAACAGCACCTGATTTACCACCAGCGCACTGAGTGAAGTTCAACCTCTTCCTTAACGCATGCCCCTTAACCCTTACTTGTGCCACACTGAGAGCGCTGCTGATCCCTCTGGGCAGTGCTTTGAGTTTCCTGGAAGACTAGCTCTGCACAGATGCAATGGTCTGACTGTCTCCTTCCCTCCCTCTTCCTGTCAGTACAAGGGAATGGAAGAAGTCAGAGCAGGCTCACTCACCAAGGAGCTGCTAAGCTGTTTTCCTGACTTGAGCAAAAGGTCGCTCTGATCCACAGTCCAGACAGCACACGTGGACCCAGGAGATGCCAGCAGGTGGAGACCAACCTCTGAATCAGGAAGGGTCTTGGGCGTTGAGAAGCCCAGCTCGACCTGAATAGGAAGAATGCAAGCAATAGGTGAGTGACATTTCTGCTGCAGGCCACCCCGTCATTTCCTGAACAGGGAAGGGACCTACATGAAGAGAGTTTCCAAGGACTTGCCTTGGATGGAAACCTGTGGAATCTCCCAAAGACCCCCCAGAAGGTATTTAAAAAAACATCACGTTGAGGTTCCAATGGGAAACATGACAAAGGGGAAGCCATCAGTGTGCACAGCTGGAGACGTTCCTGAGTCAGAACACAGCACTGTCTTAAGCCAGCAAACCAGCCAGCCATGATCACACGCCTCCCTGAGCTGTCTTTCAGCTCCTTTTGGAGCCCCAGACCAAAAATAAGCCTAGTCCTTATTTCCAGGCTCTTTGTGTGGTTGGTCTCAGTTTCCTGTTCCTGCTCTAATCTGACTGTCTGTGGCAGATAAAAAGCTGTGGAGCAGGGGTAATGCCAGTCCTCAAAAGTTCATCTCTTGGAGTGCAAGACGCAGCCAAAAAAGCAGATTCCCATGAATGTCACAATGATCACAAGAGCTTAGCCTTTTCTCGATGGCCAGTAAAATCCACTATTTCCATCAGCCACTTTAAGGTGTCTTCTCAACACTACATACTAACAAGTCGAAGTGTCTGCTGCAGCAGCAGAGCAGCCTTGCGCTCTCTTGGGAATCGCACTAATGACCTGTGCTGGGCTGTGATCCTACAGGGTTGCAGTTGCTATAAAAGCCTATGGAGATAGATACCCATTTTCTGCCTTTCCCAAACATTGCAGCAGCCCCAACAATGCTCAGCACATACTTGCTCCCCACACCACACCACACTTCACCATTCATATACTGCAGTTCACACGACAGCATCCCACACAGCATCAGCCATACGTGGCTACGCATATTATGTATTCCTCAGTCTTTCATTGCAGCAGATGCATACACTCTCACACATTTAGTCATGGCCTCAGGCACAAATCCCACCTTATTTCTGAAGCACATGGAGACACTGAAGATGGCAGAATCGGCGATGATTTTTCCGTTAGGGAAGATAACATAAACAACAAGTCTTGGAGCTGGGGCATAGATTGAACTGAAGTTAAGAGGGATGGAGAAGCCGCCTTTCATCACTAGATGGAGGAGAGAGGGAAGAAGAGAAAGTAGATTTGCTATCAGAAATGGACTCTGATCAGCTTTTGCCATGCTGCATGTGCCTGCTCCGTTCCTTTCCTCGAGTCTTTCAGGACCAAGGAGATTTCTGGAGGCTACTGAAAGCATCAGCACATCTCTGGATCTGGTATTCGAGACCAGCAAAAGACTCTTCCTGGTTCTGTTCATTGCCTCAAGGAGATGAAACAGCTCTTTGGAGTTCAAGCTTAGCTACACAGAGTGAGAGTTTCAGACATCTTTCAAACCTCCCATCACCAAACATCTCCCATCCCATTCCCAACAAAGAGGTGACCTTTGTCCCAAAGTACCTATAATTTAGGTTTAAAAAAAAAAAAAAAAGATATGGAGAAGTAGACAACAGTGAGTCAACACCCATCAAATTATAAGCTGTGGCATCCTAACTACTCAAAGATTATTTGTAGACACTATCGCGAACTGAAGTAGGAGAGTTTTGATAGAGGGTAAGGCTATAGCTTCATGCCGCTTGCAAGGGCAGCAAAAGAAGACTTGTTTCAAAATGAAGAAAGTGGAGGATGAGCCTATGGGCTGGGAAATGCTGAGTATTGTTCTCTCAGTACCAAGCAGGAGGATAAAGGAAACATGAAAACTGGAAAGGCACGCTGCTCTGATGCAACAGAAAAGTGGAAAATTGCAAAGAGGCGTACGCCACATATCCAAATAAGATGGGAAGCCACAGACCACTTGCTTGCTATCCATGAAACAGGGAAGTACACTTACTTCTTGGCAGCCCAACCCAAACAGTCTTCTGACCTGCATGGACTATCCCTCTTTTCCCTGTGACCTAGGGAAGAATACAGAAAGGGAAGGGAATGCCAGTCACATAGTCCTTGAGAGCACTGTGCAGATCAAAGTAACCCTGAAATTGGAGATTAAATGGGGGTGGGAGGAGGGATATGAGCTTTACTCACTCTCAGGTAGCAGGGAGAGCTCAGGGGATCAAGACACTTGGGGAGGACAGGTAAGGCCAATACCTGCCCTGCATCTGTGCAAAGCCCAAAAGAAAGGTGCTGCCTTTCTTGCTATTACTGTAGCCCCAGAATCAAAACCAGGATCCAGCCCCACGATGGCTGGATGAGCTACCTGTCCTGGGCTGAGCCAAATCTATCAAATACCAGCCTTCTGGTGTTTGATCTGCAGGAGATGCTGAACTTGTACCTTGAGCCATCACCCAGTAGCACTTCCCCAGAAACTCACAAAGTAGGAGAAAATGACGCGTTTGGGCCCATGTTCCAGGTCCTCCTGGTAAATTCTGAAGTCCACCTGGACAGCCTGCTTTTTACCACAGGCCATCATTTCCAGCACGCGGACAATAGAGAGAAAACTCCTGCTGGTGCTGTAGAATGGACGTATGGAATGAGAGGCTCGCTGGTAACTCAAATCAACTGTCCCAGGCTCTTCATCCAAATTTTGATGCAGGACACTTGCCTGGTGAGACAAAAAAACCCACTGCAGTTAATTTCTCTAGTTAAGCAAGTCAGCTGCAAATCACCCTAGCTGCAGCTTGGTAAGAAGCTCAGATGGGGTCTGAGCAATACCATAGCACAGGTTTCTGTGTGGAGAGTTCATGGAGAACGCAACCGGGATCCGGAGAGTAAGCTCTCAGAGGGAGTCAACATCCAGAATACGGTGAGGTGTTTGGGGTTTGAATTACTGTCCTTCAAGAAGGAAGAGGGGAGATGTCTGTGGGAAGTAAATAGCTCTGAGATGCACGCGTACCCCTGCCAACAAGACAGACCCTTCCTCACTTACCTCTAGCGAGGCCAAGGTGCTGTTCCAAGCAGTTGTGTTCAGGCTAAATGAAGCTGTCCCAGAGTCCCCAGTGATGTACTTCTGCTTAAATTGCTGCTCACCACAGCTTAGCACGAGGATGACTTCTTTGTGCTTCAGTGCCTTGCCTTGGTAGTCGATGACTTTAATCTGAGAACATTGTGGTGAGCAAGAGAAGCGCAGAAGGGTCTAATCAGCGGACAGAATCTCCCGCTTCTCCAAGTCAGGATCAGCATTTCCAAAGACAGCAAGGTCACCCTTCCAGTCACAAAAAATATTATCAAAACTGCTACTGGTGAACTCCTGTTGTCACTTGCACTACCGTGTTTGTTCGCCCCCATGCTCTCTACTCCTTTACAGCTGAAGGCCTCCTGGCTGCTGAAATGCCAAGTGTTTGAGTTTGCACCCCACATATGGATCCCCATAGCTGCTGCTACTCAAGGCTTATTTGGCAAATGGCAGTCTTGGGTGTTATTCTCACTTTTGACAATTCAAGAGTTTTGTCTCTGGGAGTCATTCATGCCCTCCCAAGCCCCTGGCTGGAGGTGAGGCGGAAGAGACACTAGGTAACAGTTGCTGTGAAGGCATTGCTCGCGCTCTCCCCTCCAAAGGACTGTAACTGGGAATTACCTTCCCCCTGTACATCTCTCCAGTGTGGTAGTAAGAATTCACGTCATCAAACAAGGCCATCCCGACAATCTTGGAGATGAGTAATTTGTGGGAAGCATTGACCTGTATCCCTGAATGAAAGCAGCAAGACAGAAACATAAGGGAGGGAGCAAGGAAGGTGTTCAGCTGCTCACACATTTTATACCAGAGAGATGATTTTCCCAGGGCTCTGGGTATCTTCCAGCCCTTAGAGAGGTCCCTAACCTTCACCATCTGAGACCACAGGCACTCCGAGTGAGTGTGTCATGCCACAAGGAATTGGTGTCTCTCTCTGTATCTGTGAGGTTAGATGGCAGGCCCCAGCAGGCTCAGAAAGCTCAGAGCCCTTCCTAGCCTGAAAGTCTCCAGTGTTCTTGGTATGAATAGTGCATATCCACATGCTTCTTCCCAGCCACCAGAGATGTTTCCAGAGTTACCTGTACCATCCTCCACCAGCAAGGCCTCTGCAACTATGCTGTCCTGATAGTACCGAAAGTCTCGACTGAAGGAAGACAGACTCACATTTGTGAAGAAGCAACCCATCTCATCTGTCTGAAAGTACAAAGAGAGGAAACAAGGTCTGAGCAAGGCACTTAGGTTAGAAATTACACAAATGGGGCAGAAACAGCAGTTCAAAATCCCTGCTTTCAGGCAGCCTGCCTTTTGACATAGCAGTCCGGGATTTGGAGCAGGCACATGATGTACACCCAGTCACCAGGCACAGTTACGAAGAGGCAGCACCAATAGACGACTGGCCAAGCAGCCAAAACCCCCGAGCAACGTCACTGTTGTTTTGGCTAAAGCCTCCAGCAGCCTTGCCTTACCCTGGGGCTAAGCACAACTGTCTCTGAATATGGCCCAGCTCCTGATAGGCATCTCACCTGGTTGTTGAACTCCAGACAGAGATGAGGTTTTAAAGCATTGGGCAGGAAGGAGGCTATCTTCTGACAAAGGCCCACGTGAACCATCCCCTGGACACCTTTCCCATAGGTGTATCTGTTTGGGGAAGCAGGGAAAGGAAGAGAGAGTCACACACAGGGAGGGAACACAGGGCTTGCTTTGCATCGCCCCAGAGACCACTTATTCATGGATATTCACGGTATAGCACAAGAGCGTCAGCCACACAGCAGGCCCAGGAGTCCTGAGCCAGTAAGCAGGGTCAGGCTAGGGCACTGCAGTGATGGGAGGCCAAGGGCTCTGTGATATAATTAGTGCTAAACTAATCTATTCTGGAAAACCAGAATGTTGTAGGTGCTGACTCAGCATAGAGCTCTGCACTTTATATCAGCATCACCTGCAATAACCCCAGGATATGCTGACGGCATGCATCATCTTATGAGCAGAAGCATGGGTGATTAAGAAAGTGCTTTTCATTAAGAAAGCACCTTTACATGAGACTGTTAACCCCAGTGTCGTCCTTGGACTGTAGCTGGGGCAATTCCTTTTTGCCTCTTTCCTCCAGAGCATAACCTGGAAAAGCTTCCCTTCGTTTGCCACAAGTTTGTTCCGCGGGGAGATGAACACCAAATATCTGTTATGTACTGCCCCACAAATGGCTGCTTGCCAAAGGGTAGGTTGTTCCCCCAGATTTTGTGTGTAGAGACTTGTGGTGTGCTTTCAGAAAAAGGTCATTAGAGTACCAGAAGAAAAGTTAACAGGAATTTTTTGTGTTGCATCAGGGTGCAAACAACTGCCATGGAAGATTCTGGCCTCCCGTAACTGAAGGGTAACAAATTTCCCCCGAGCTCCTCATGGTTACCTAGCCATCTTATGCTCAACAGGCCAGAATTTAACACAAGGCCATCCCTCCAAGAAGAATCCTCACCTGCCACATACCCGGAGCGGGAAGGTTTTATCTAGCGCATAAATCTGATTTGGCGCCTCAAAGATCACTGCAAATTTTGGTGGCACTGGAAGGTAAAAAACAGATAACCATAAGCAACACTGGCCAGGGACAGCCTTTCCAGACAATCAACATGAAGATAGACTATGGTGGAATAAGGAAATGCCAGGAAATGAAGAAGAAAGGTGGTAAGAAGGGGAAAGGGAAGATTTCCATTGTTTCTTTAACAGATTTGTCTGTAGTCCCTGGTTGATTGCTCCTTCCCAAACTAAAACCCAAACACGTCCATGTCCTTGCACTTCTGACAGCTATTGAAACTGAGAGAAGACTAGACTCCCAACACAGTTAATTAGGGGATGAAAGAGAAGTGGGATGGCACTGGACTTCATACTCTCTGGAGAAGCCCATCCTAAATGGCCTTGTTTTGGCTGATGCAGAGATCTGCAGGAATCAGCTGTGTCAAAGATCTGGGGCCATGCACAACATTTCCTCCCACACACTGATGCAAGGTCCCAAATTGGTCTCTCTTCTGAGCCTCAGCTCAGACTCTTTTCTATGACATGCTATTACTTTTCCCATTTGCTCCCAGGATGGTTATCATGGAATAAACACCCAGCTTCCTGATCAAGAGTGTGAGGTCCTCTCTGCAGCTCAGACATATCCCCCACATGTGCATACCATACTCCTCAACGGAGAAGCTGCCATATGCGTTTGCATTGGTTACATTGATGACATATGTCCCCAGCAGAGGCTCATCACTTAGCTGGAAAGACAGATCTGCAATGCCGTCTTGGGGGACCACATTCAGCCACTGCTCTATCCGGTTGTTCTTAGGATCCTACACCCACAAGAGAGGAAGAAACAGTTGTTCCAGCACCTCACTGATCCACACTCCACAGAGATCAAGCTTCAGGATTTCAGTGCTGCAAACTACCAGGTTCTATATCTAAGGAATGAAATTTGGTATAGGCTAGTTAAGAAATTTTGAAGACAATGTAATGCTCACAGCACCTGAGTCTCCTTCTACACATCTCTCAATTCTGATCTCAAGGAAAGCACCTTCACAGTTCTAATCTTTTTTACAAAGGTCCACATCGATCTGTCTATACTCTTGCAACTCTAGAACAACTCAAATTTATCCTGAAGTAACTGGGAGCATAACCTCAAGAGCAAAAAACAGAAGCCATAGGGAGTATGTTAGCTTAAGAAATCTTGAAGTTCTACCATTCCACTCACAGGTCTGTAAAATCTATCAGGAACTGCATATGAATAGCCCAGTGAAATGGCTGCTACCAAGATTACTGTAACACTAGATTTCAGCATCACTCACCTGGAGAAACAGGGAAATCTGGGGGGGAAAAAGGCAAAAACATTAGAAGACAGAAACACATGCCAGCAACACACACGAGGTACTTCAGATGCAGAGCCTCCTCTTAAGGATATGCAACTAACGACTTGGAAATTTAGAGCACTGACAACAATATAAAGTAAAACAAACGTCAACAAAAAGGAGAAATACTGGGTGGGTCCATTACAGTAAGGTCTGGAGAAAAGGAAAGCAAAAGCCAATCAGGAGGTCACCCAGCAAATGACTTCCCAGCAGAGTATTCCATCAGGAAAACACTACCAAAACAGACCTAGCTGTGGCTCAGCTGTAGTCTTAAGGGGGTTATAGAGGTACAAGATCACATAATTTGGAAGGAACCTCTGGAGGTCAAGAGTCCAACACCCTGCTGAAGCATGTCCTCTTAGAGCAGATTGCTCATAGCCTTCTCCAGATGAGTTTTGAACATCTCCAAGGATGAAAATGCCTTCTCTGGGGCACCTGTTTCAGTATCTGATCATTGTTGCAACAAAAAATTTTTTCCTAATGTCTAATCAGAATTTTCCATGTTCTGACTTGTAGGAGCCAGACTGAGCCACCCTCCCCACCACACGTCCAGAAAAACCCAACTTTCAAACTATTCACTCCCCACGTGACACCATCACATCAGGAATCAGTATGTCCTATGCCTGTGCTTGCATGACCATTTTACCGAGACGAGCAAGAGACATGTAAACCTCTGCCATTTTCCTGAGTTACCAGCTTTTACTTGAGTTACTATTCTCCTCTGGACACTCCTCAGGCCTGGCCCAGGGACAAATGTGGAAAAGTTTCCGCTTTAGCAGATGAGCAAGGTAGAAAGGAAGTAGGATCCATGCATGGAACAGGGCAGCTTTTTCCACAGCCCTCGAGGGATGGCTTACCGAATCGTTGAGTGCAATGAAGTCCTCGTCCAGAGTCACAACACGGAATTTCACTGAAGGCAAGGAAATCGGGGAATATATTTATCAGATCTCAGTTCTTCCCTACAGACCCCTACTCTATGTGTTTCTCCAGCTCCTGTCTCCATTCTATACATATTTGTGACAACATCTGACACGGGCATTCCCACATATAACATACCATGGACAATGACTGAAGTTGCCTCCTGCAACTTCAGTCACCACAAGCTGGACATTACAGCCACCGAAAATATCTCATCAGCAAGAGACATCATCTCAAAGCCTTCTGCTAGGGCTGTCTGCAAATTTCAGTCAATCACAGCCTTTCTATATGGTGTTACCGGCAGAGTGAATACAGGCCATGGTTGGTCCCATTTGCATCTCTCACCTGTCTGCCCTGGTTGATAGGAGGGCTTGTCTGTTTGGATGAAGGTGCCACTGCTGGCTTTGCGGATCAGGACCTTTTTCTCCTCCTCGATACTGGCCCCTTCGCCCGTGATGATCAGTTTGACAGTGGCGATCTCCTCTGTGCCATCAGCTGGAGATGCAACCTGTACAGACAGAGGGGAGAGCATGCAGACCCCAGGTAATCTTCTTGGGGGCCCTGAGCAGGAATTGAAAGTAAAGTGGAAGAACTAACCAGTTCACCTCCACCTGTCCCAGGACATCCCCTCCAATATTTGGATACAGATCACATCCAGATCTCACTCAGTCCTACATGACAGTAGGAGGCCCTGCATGTCACGGAATCTGTCCTTTTACACGCTGGCTAAGGAATTTTGCCTCTGGTGACAAGCAGGTGCCTGACACCTCTGGGTCTTCTGACTTAGTCAGGAAGATGGGCAGATGCCAGAAAGGTGGGAGATGGTAGCACAGACTCAAAGGAGAGAGCCTGAGCTGTAGCAGACCCCCAAATGCTAGGTCTTCAGAACTACCCAGCATATACAAGCAAGAAAGCCAGATTAGAAAAGACAACCAAATGGTCTTCCCAGCTCCAGGAGCCAAAGACCCCAGCAGCCTCAGCAAAGAATATACTGCATAATAGAAGGGATACCGTTTAGGTATGTCTGCCTTATCCTACATCTTTGTTAAATTCTCACCAACAATGAATCAGCTCTAAGATGCTGTTTTAAAATAACAAGCACATCCATTTCCATCCAACTGCTCTCCGGTAGCTCCTAAGAGCTGAGCTGCTGCCTGACTTTGGGTCCTACAGAAACTGCATTATGTCATGCAAACAACCATTTCCCCAAGCTTTAGCTATGGAGCTGCAGAAGTCCTTCAGAGAAGAGCTAAAGCTGCTTCACCTGGTCTGGGATGGAAGAGAAGGAAACAGGTGGGTTATTCTTACGTATCCAGAAGTGTGGTAGATTATAACAAATGTAAGTTCAATTTAAAAATTAGATTCAGAAAGGGAATTCAGTTCTGATCAACAGATACTGCGCTGGGCTACATATCCCTAGGCACCACCCACTCCTCTTCCTAGCAGGCACACTCCAAGGCAAAGTAGACCCTGACCGTGTCATCCCTGGTTAGGGAGTAACACAAGGGATTTACAGTTCCTGAAGGAAAAATCAGTGATAGCATTTGCCTAGTGTGGCTCACCCAGAACTTAGTGCACATGAAAGTCTTCTCCTTCTGGATGGTTTCTTGCACTAAAAGCTCACGTCCTGCAGAGCGCTCTAGGACCAGATTCACTTGGAGTTTTGTTTCATAACAGGTGATATGGAGGCAGGCAACTTGGGTGGATGGGTAGCGGAGATCTGCAGGGATAACCACCAGGTAATGTCTGGGGTAGGGGAAAGAAGACATCAGAGGTGGCATCAGGTTGAGGGCTCAGAAATGCAAAAGCGCTTCCCTGCAGTGGCCCACTACTGGAGAATTCCTCAACAATGTGCCATGGCTGCAGCCAATATTCAAAAGCAACAGCGAACCCAGCAAAGTGATTGCTTCACTGATAACCTGAGAAATGGATTCTGCTTGATTATCTTAAGTACAGCCCTATAATCTATTTCAAACCCTTTACTCCGGTTGTCTTCTGAACTCCCCAAACCCATCCCTTGCAATCTTCAGAAGTGGCCTCATAACCTTGCAGTCTAGACACCAGTGATTTGATCTGGCATGGCAACTGGAGAAGCAAACATCCTTGGGCCGAAGATCTGACTTGGAAGCCCACCAAAAGTGTAGCTTGTATTTTAACTCACAGGAGTTGATCTAATGCGTGGTAGGCCACGTAAATGACTCGGCTACCCTCTGGGGTGGTCTGATACAGCAGGAAGCAGGAGAGCTGATGGCATGGAATGTCGTCCATCTACCCAGACTGATGCCTTCATGAAAGAGACCTAAAAGAAGTTCAGCATCACTCACAGTTGGTGAAAAGCAGCTGCAATGTGGAACAGAAGGCTCAGGAGGACAGCTATCCTCATCTTGGGGGCTCTTGCTGCCCAATCTCCAATGGCCCTCTTCCTCTGAAATCACTGAGGCTGTTTTTGGAGGGGTAATTTCTTTCTAGCACCGCCTAAATGAAGAGGTGGTATGCAGGGAGGAGCCAGCCTCTCCCCACCTCTTCCTCTCTACTAAGATTATACGCATGCAGCAGTAGGGATGGGCCTATGGTGCCGAGTGCTCCTTAGCCAATAGCAGCTGCTTTGGCTGCCATCCACCAGTTCAGAACATCCCCTCCTGCTGCCATGGAGATATCTGACCAGATGGACTTTTCATGGAGGGGGGAAAAAAAACCAAACAAACAAAAAAAAACAACAACAGAGAGAACTTTGCTGATCAGTGACCCAGGCCAGGTCCTGATCACTTGTCACTTGCGTCTCTTTGTTTCAGCTGGAAATGGATTGCTGCTGTGCAGCCAGCAGCAAGAGCTCACCCCAGCACACAGCAGGCAGTGTTGTCATTCGGGACAGAGGCTCAGTATCCCCATCAGATTATGGGGATGTGGATCTTCTTAGGCTGTCTGGCTTGAGAATGGGAGCAAATCCTGGCATGTGCACAAGGAAGCACTGTAGCAACACTACCACCACCAGCAACCACTAATGAGCTAATGACTTTGCCTTTTCCTTCCCCGTATACAATGAGGGAAACGGAAATATATGGAAATAATGGCCCACAGAAGTCTCCACCAGCTCACTGCAACACCCTTTAGCAATAGCACCATTTGCAAGAAGGGGGTCTCAGGAACTAATTCCTGTTCCTCATTGTTCATGTATCTACTGTAGACTTTTCAGACACAGACAGCCTTTTTGCTCTGTTTTTGAACCTGAGGCTCAGGTTAAAACTCACAAATTAAACGTGTGGGACCTCTTCTAGCACTGATGACAACCTGTACAGAAGGGTGGACAATTGTGCTGTTTAATCAGCCTGGCCTCCAGAAAAGCGTGGTTATCACGTAAACTGCCTGTCATGAGCGATACATGGATTGCATTAAACTCAAACTACATCTGAGACTTGTGTGAGACAGCATTAGTTAGCCCAGGCTGAAATGTACCAGAGACTGTCCTAATAATACAAACCGCTATGGTTCTGTGTCCAGAAATATTTCCCAGCACTCTTTAACAGTGCTGACGCAGCCTAAGCTTTCCATATCTGGGTCCCAACACGGTGTTACTCAAGCAGGCAGTTGGGATCTTTCTGTCTGATAAAACCAGGTTCCAGGACGCCTAGAAATTTCCAGCTGACTTGGGATCCCTGTTCCCAAGGCTCTCCGTACTCTTTTTCCATCTAGGGTTGGGAAGACCGATCTCCGTTTTACCTCTATTACCGGGCCGCACTTGAACAACCATTCGTCATGGGAGCTTTACACTATGTACGGCAGCTGTTAGCACTAGCATTGCCTTTGTCTTAAGTGAATATTTCACTGCTCAACTGATTGAGATAACTGGCCAGAGGCCAGATATCCCAGCTGTTTCCAGAAATCAGCTTTGAGTTGGTCTAAATCAGTGCTAGGCTCCTAGGCAAGGAAAACTGGACACTTTTAATACTGATGGACACATGCTCCCCCCTTCTTGTCTCTTTGTGAAGGAAGGTCTTGTTACTGAAAATGGTGGGCAAACTTATAAATTTTTACCTAAAACCAGAGATTTTCCTACAGAAAGCACCAGCCAGATCTGTCATAAATCAATAAACTGTAGCCAGAGAGGTCCAGCTGCTGTCAGACTTCTGACAGGAGCTGCAACCACTGGGGCCAGCGCTGGGGAGAGCTCTCTGACCCTGTCCCACCGTGCTCCTCCTACTGTGTTTGCCCAGGTGTGTTCTCTGTTCCTTGCTTGACTTTGGCAAACCTGGCTCTTGGTCACAGGAACATATGTTTGAAGGACCTGCATTGAAAGCAGTGACTGACAGGTGCACAGGTGTCATAGACCTGAACAAAGGTGCTGAAATAGAGAGAACACAGCAAGGATGTGCGCCGTTTCTAGTTTTGCAGTTTCTTTCGCTAAACTGACTCAGAGAAGGCCCTTGTGATAGAAAAGCTGAGCCAGGAGACCCATGGGGAGGAAGGGCTCTACCCCTCCCGAAAACACACCATTCAACTGGAGCAAAACGTAATACATACAGACAATGCAAAACCAGATGGATACCTGTTCTCCACAGATAACTTGAATCAAAAATGAAAACGAAGAAGAGGAGACTTAGTAAAGGTCACACCTGTGATCACGGAAGACATTTTCCATGGTTCAGAGGACGAGGAGCAATGGTACCTTGGAAATCACTCCAGCATTTTAATATCTTTGAAGAAAACAAAAAGGCAATAGTACCAAGATTCTCTGTGAGAGGAGTATTGGGGAAACACTGATTCCTGCAGAGCACTTTGACTGCAGAGAGAAGTCATCATTTTCTTTAAAGAATCGCATCTGTTAGAAAGCCTGTAGTGCAGAATAATTCATCGAAGGAACTGAATCATTCTTCATTCTCCTCTAGACACTTGTCACGAGCTTGAAACAGGCCTAGGGCCTCCTCCATTGTTGCCTTCTTTCCTTTTCAACCACAAACTTCACGCTCCTAATTTCCAGCTCGCCTCTTACGCACACATACACGTAATCTATACCTCCTGTGTAGCATCTTCAAAGACAACAGGATTTGATATTGTTGTGTTCTGATAGGGAACTATACTTTTGCATTAAGGATATCTCACAGCCCATACAGGGTTGGTAAAAAAACTGAGGCCATGTTTCTGCAACCTGACCAGCATACACAACATAATGGAATTCCTCGACAGAATCTCCCTATAACGCCAAGGTAGAGCACCGCACCCGCTTTCTGTTGCCTTGACAGCGGAATTTGTCCACTGCCTCAAAGCCAAGCAAGGAACTGAGAACACACCTGGACAAACACAGCAGAAGGAGCAGGAACTGACTGGGTCAGAAAGCCTGAAGGCAACATAATGTAAACTCTTCTATACATCTCTCAATGATTGGCTCCTACACCACGATCATTTAAAGAACTGCAAATCTTCTGAAATCTTTGCCCAGAAATCTCATGTAAGCCTTTAGGATGGTAGGTTTGAAATTTGTTAATTGGAATGAGCTTTGGAAAATTATGGAACTATGCCCAAGGGAGTTTGGAAACCTTCACAAGAAGGCTCACAAACCATGAGTGAGCCCCGGATCTGTCTCCAAAGAACAGGTGTGAATCCGAAGCTTTACATACCTTTCATGAAAGGGCACAAATACCTAGCACAGCTTACTTCTAACACCCCAAAAATCCACACAACCCACTGAAAGAGCATATTGTCTTCTGAACCTTCTTGGCCCAATACCAAAGCTCTGGTTCTTACCTGGTCTCTCCCACTCACCCCACTGAACTGAGAAGGTCTCACCACCACTCCAGGCACAATGAACTCTCTGATTCACAGCATCCTGACTTGTAAATTCAAACCTAGCCATCAAGTATATAAGCACTTATGGAAGTTGAAAAGCTTTTACCAGTCAGTAAACTGGTTCAAGATTTAGAAACTACTAAAGACTTCCAGACCCGAATGCTGTGGCTTAGGGATCACCTCTACTGTTAACAAAGAATCAAAACCCAAACCAGAACCTAGTGGTAGAATTTGAGATCCTGGATAAAGCAAGTTCCACCAGAATAACTGTGGTGAAGCTTCAACTACATGTAATATATTTGTGGACCTATTTGTCAGATGTTATGTGAGATTCTTAATTTTGGCAAAGCCACTTACTTTCTCAATTAACTTTGCACCCAAGGAGCTCCTCCATGGTGACAGGACCAAACAAAACTCATTTTGTATGGAAATAGTTCTAGTAAACTGACCTGAGACATTGCAGTAGCTTGGAATAGCTGATCTTTGTGGAATACCTTGAACACTGCTAGATGTGGGCAGGAGGCTACGCTCAAAGTCAGGATATTTCCTAAAAATCTTGTGACTGTGCCTTTTCCATTTAACGTGGGACTGAGCATACAACTGGAGATGAACCATGCAGCAAGTGATAGAGACCTGCCCACAGTTACTGAACAAAGGCGTGTGGAAGAAGCTTCATTGTAAAACAGATATTCCCTCTTTTTCCTCTGCTATTGTATTTGGGTAGCCTTCCTTTGCCAAGCTGTAAAGGATAGGACACAGTAAGCACTGGCCAGCTCACAGATGACCAGACCCATAGCCCCAGGGCACTTGGAGGGAAATGGCTCGCCAGGCAGGGTAGTTCCCTTCCTGGATACTGGCATGCTTAGTCGGAGGGGGACAGTCTCTGTGTAACAAAGCTCTTTTCTCCTCTCTGAGCTTATTATTCCCCCACCCCACAGTTCTGCTGTGGGTATATCTTGTGTTACTGCACATAGAGAAAGTGAAAATGTTTGCTCCCTACAGCAGAGACACCAGCTATTGCATCCCGCGCCCAGACCCAATAAAAGTTTTCCTTCAAATGCTGCATAATTTGAAGGAAGGTGTGGTCGCTATCAAGGGGCCTATCTGCTAAATACCAGGAAGACTTCAGGGACACTAAAGGTCTGTCTCTGTACCCAGTCTGAGGGTGTGTTACACCACACAGTGTTATGGGGCTGAGCTAAGTGGAGTACTCACCCAGCTGTTTAAACAGCTGTAGGGCACCACTACAGCAATTAAGCACATTTGTATTCCATAGGAAGCAATGAGATGATTTACACCATAACATACATTATTCTGGCTATACGTGCAGAAAGCTAGGCAATGTCTATCTCATGCTGTGGTTCCACCAGCCAGGAATCCAGAGGGTAACACGGCAGTACTGCAGCCAAGCAGGGGATCTCCCAGTTCTTGTGTTTGCAGGCACTCTAACCGGCAGCTGCTTGGAGCCTGTTGGTTCCAGATCACTTGTCTTCTCCTTCTAGAAGAGCCAGAAGTAGAGATGTGGGAGAGATAACAAAGTCCTAAAGAGTTCATCATCAGTCTTCTGCTGAGCTTCCCCTTGCTGTGAAGCCATGGCTCACAGAGTTCCCATCCACAGCATGGGTGCACCAGGGAAGGTTTAGATTGTATATTAGGAAAAAATTCTTCATTGACAAGGTGCTGGAACAGGCTGTCCAGGGAAGTGGCTGAGCCACCATCCCTGGATGTATTTAAAAGACATGGTGCTTAGGGACATGGTTTAGCAGTAGACTTGGCAGTGTTAGGTTTACAGTTGGACTCTATGATCTTAAGGGTCTTTTCCAACCTAAATGATTCTATAGGTCTTTCTTCCAAAGGGTTCCAGAACTTGCTTCTGAAGAGGAGCGAATACACTCACTTCTCATACCCTGCTTGTCACATGGAACAGCAGGATTAGGGTGTTCAGAGAAATACTCATCAAGAGGTAAACCACGTTGCTACTTATTACTCTCTCTCTCTTAGTATGGATACATAAGCAAACACAGGCCTCCGCCAAAGTTTACACCAGCCATGGAGAAAGACTAGTGAGCAAGGGCAGGCCTCCTGGCTGCAACACTGCAGCGTGGGGAAGAGCTGCCCGGCTTCTGCACAGCAGCTTGTCCTGCTGCTTCCCAGCCATCCACTTCACAGCCATTTGGATGATCTTGCCACCTATGAAGATGTACTGCCTGGCTCTCAAGAAGCATTTGGTCACAGAGGCTGTTGGCCTAGGAGAGAGAGTCTGAGACAGAACAGGTTACCAACAGAGCTGACTCTACATAAGCAGTGACAGAGAGTTTAGGAAGACTTGCTCTTTACTGTACTGAGGAGCAAAAGGCATTTGTTTATTAGAAGTTGCCTTTCCCATGACCCTCTCAAAATCCAGTGGAGGATCCATTGCTGTGTTTGAACAGAAGCTTCCTCTGGTAGCCTGGGTGGGAGAGAAGTAAGAATTAATTTTTTTTCCCAGAAACAACAATTACTTTCCCTGTGCCACAGTCACGTTGTACTCCTGAAGAGGGAACGACCTGATAATGGAACAAAGTCACTCAGTACTCGGGATAAAGAAAGGGTGTGACCCATCTGATGAACCTGTCTGCAAGAATCCCACAGCTTAATCTTTAGCTGTCAGCTGTCCTGTCTTCTCCAGGTGTGGCAGCGCACAGATAATAACGCAACACCACGTTCTGCACTACAGACACCAGGCATCTGTCTGGGATGCAGAACCAGGCAGTCCAGGTTCTCCAGTGACGTCACCTGGGCATGAAAGATAAAGGACAAAAAGGCAAGGGCAAAGCTCCGATATTCTAGCAAACATCACTACTTACCCCATCTCTCTGCCTACTTTCCGTCACAAGTCCTCCCAATATTTGTCCAACTACCTAAGCTATCCACTTTCCCACCTGCTGCAGGACTCCACTTGGCTTCAGTTTCAATGCATGTCATTCACCCCCTGCGGCATTTTCTCATACGTGCAAAATGCAGCCACGTCAGTAATATCTTGGTTCGGTGACTCAAAAGAAAGAGCCGGTGTAGGAGGAAATTATTGTTCAGCCCAGTCTTCACTGAATAATTTCTACTTGTTTGATTTCAAAACATGGATTTTAGTCAAAAATGTCACTTTTTAATCAAAATAAAATGTATCGCATCCATTTTGGGCACTTTCAAGTGAAGCAACAGAGTTGAAAAGGAGGACTATTCAGTTTATCTCTCATAAAAACAACTGAAAAAATGAGTAGGTGACTATCTTCAATTGGTAGTTAGCCTAATCCTGGAACACCACTCAAGTGTTCATTTAACCCTCACTTGCAAGTTATTCCACATTGACCAAACCTACTTGTTCAGAAAGTAAACAAAATTCGTTTTTCACACAATAAACACATAAAACACATAGACACAATACACACGCGTTACTAGCAAGTTTATATAAATTATGTTCCTATTAAGGAAAGACAACTTTTCCTCACATACTAAGGGTTTCCAAGCACCAGCACCTGCTCACAGTAGATTTTCACTCCCCAGGGACAAAATTCTGTCATGACTGAGGCCCTCCCTGCCTTTTTGGCTCACACCTACCTTCTGGGCAGAAGGGAAAGTAGTGGTGAGGCTTCTTCACCAATACAGCTTACAGCTTGTGGAAAACACGCACTGGAACACATTAAGGACAGTATAGAAACAAAAACTGTTCACATTTGCAAGACTTTGGGACTTTGCTTGAACAAAGACTTTCTATCACAGATTAGGGGCCAGCATTCCTCCTCCACCCACTCTAGAGGAACCAGGGGAAGTCTTGTATTGGGAATGTCTTGGCACTTCCATGTTGCCATTCCCTAATGGTGGCCAGTGTATTGTGTCTTTCTCTCATGGAGTTGCACACTACCAATAGGCTCAGACTGATTACAGAAATCCTCAGGAAAAAGAGGGATGGATTCTGCAGAGTCTGGAGGACCGGTGACTTCTGTGGAAGACAAACTGACAGTTTAAGGGGAACGTATGTTGGTGCTCTGAAGTGATCTTTGTGTTTTCCCTGCATACACAGCTTGAAATCATTACCTAACACAGAAAAATGGAGTTAAAGTCTTCCCATGTTCTGGAACACTTAGTTATTGGAGTGCTAAACCTCAGGACTCCCACAGAATTAAAGAGATCAGTCATCTACCCAGCATGGCAGAAGCAACCTGCACAAGACAGACTCCTGGCCAAAGCAAAGCAGAATCCTGGATTAGCTTCAGCCACGGCCTGATGACCACAGCAACTCAACACAAATGACTTTCTCTTATCTGTCTCCTCTGCTTTCTCATTCAGGTTGACGGCTGTAACGTCTCAGAAAAGAGTCTCGGTTTCCTCAGCACATGGGCAGGCAGTGCAGTCACAGCTCATGCGTGACTCCAACTGGTACTCCTTGGTCTTGGCCAGCGTAAGCTGGATCTGTCCCAGATACATAGGAAGACAGAGTTAGCAACCACTGACAGGACAAGTGGAGGCTTAACAGCAAACATCACTACAGGACAAGGGAGAAAGTGGGTGACATTTTAATGCACTATTTCTTTGATAGGGAATGCAGAAGATGCTGGAATAGCAGCAAGACGTACCTCCCATTCAGACCCATTAGGGAGCTAAGTAGCATCTTGATATATGAAAAGGGAAGTAAAATTTGTGCTGGCCGTTGTGGACTTTTATTCCAGTCTATGGAAAACATGGAGGGCTAAAGTATCACTGGATATCTTTTTTTAAACCAGTTTCAAATTTATTGTGTGTCTGGGGAGTGATTTATAAAAAGAAAGAGGAAAACCTGAGCTGAGTACGAGAGACCTTACCCAAATGCACCTTTTCAAACAATTGAACATAGTAGCTTTCTGCACAAATGACTCTCCCCAAATCATGGAATATGGTAAGGGCAGCCACGCAAAGAAAGGTTTGAAGGCCATCGGTCCTACTGTGGAAGAGATCCCAAAGCCATCACTGCCCAAGACACAGAACATGTTGGCTTTCCATTATGTTACGGTATTAGGGATGGTGAACTTGCTTCTCTCCTGAGCCCCTGAAAAGAAGCCAGATCTCAGGATAAAGGAAAGAGGATGCACATTTAAAAAAATAAATAAATTTAAAAGTATCTGAACATAAATACTAATACGAAGATTACCTGTGGCACTTCCATCCGTGCTTTTTCAAGCTTTGCAACACTGAAGAGAAGACAGACCAGCTACATCACTCTCTAAGGAACTTAGTCATAGAAAGAGAAGGGACTTTCTCAGGGCTGCACAGGGACTCATAACCGGGGCCACAGAGACAACACCAATGCTCAAGGCCAAGTAGATGTTTCCTCAACAAACATTAACCTTTCACAGACGGGAGCGCTGGGTCCAAAGTAGCAGCCCCCAAACCACACCTAACAATTTAGGCTGGACTCAGCCAGTGGGCATCAGGTCCAAGATCCAGGTCTTGAGGGGAAAACTGATGAGTATCTGACTCACTTCATCTGTGGATTCTCTGGGGAGAGGGAAAGTCATGGGTACTCCTAGAAATGAACACAAGGAATATCCAGAGATGGGATTCACAAAGGCAGCTCGGCACTTAGAACAAGCGCATGGAGGTGTAAAGAAGACGGCATGCCAGACCAGCCCCTTTGTCAGAGGTAGACATTAGGAGGACTGCAGCTGTTAAGACAGTGGAAAGAGATTTTATAGATAGGATCAACCATTCCTCCCCAAGAAAATAAGGAGCTCCTCATGATTACATATGCAGTGCACCGGCTTCTTTATCTTGCCATTTGGCAGAATTTTCAGGCCCATGTATTCTTTGCATTAGATATTTAAAAACCAAACCCAATGTAACATATTAGAAGAGGAATTCTATGTTTTATGACTGTAAATCTCTCTTCTTGGTATGTCACTAAGCCATTCCCTCAATTTTCTTTGCCGCCCTCCATCTCTTCTCCCCTTCTTCCTACAGTCTTTCCTGAGGTCTTTAATACAACTCGAGGACACTAGAGCTTAGAAACGACTCCACAACATGGCTGACAGTCCCACTTGTCATCGTCAGTGCCAGCAGTAGAGGGTCCATGAACCAGTCTGACTGATTCAGCGGCACCTTGTATCAACAGCATGGCGCAAGCCCTAAGGCACAAGGCCTTAGGTATAAGTCCAAGTCTTATGCTAAAATGAGTGCTGAACTTTTAAAGATCTAGTTGAATCTGTTAGCGTTAGTTGTTTGGTTGTTTTTAACTTGGGGGAAAAAAAAAAAAAAGAATTCCCAGATCTTTTTGCAGCTGCAGGACTGAAAAAAAAAAAACCAAAACCACCACCAAACCCAACAACAACAACAAAAAAAAACCAACAACCAAAAAACAGCATGCAAACTTACAGGCTCAAATTCAAACCTTAGGACCACTCTGCTATATTCACTTGCACTACTCCGCTCTGCTCTGGTGAAACCCCACCTGGAGTACTGCATCCAGCTCCAGGGTCCCCAGTACAGGAAAGACCTGTTGGAGTAGGTCCAGAGGAGGGCCACAAAGATGAGGTCAGAGGAAAGGAACACCTCTTCTATAAGGAAAGGCTGAGAGAGTTGGGGTTGTTCAACCTGGAGAAGAGAAGGCTCCAGGGAGACTTTATTGCAGCCTTTCAATATATAAAGGGAGTTAATAAGAAAGACGGAGAGAGATGTTTTACCAGGATGGTGACAGGAAAAAGGGCAGTGGTTTTAAACTAAAAATGGGTAGTAGGTTTAGATTAGATATAAGGAATTTTTACAATACAAATACAAACCTTTATAATGAAGGTGGTGAGACAGTGGAACAGGTTGCCCAGAGAAGTTGTGGATGCCCCAAGCCTGAAAGCATTCGACGTCAGGTTGGACGCAGCTTGATCTAGTGAAAGACGTCCCATGGCAGGGGGGTTGGACTAGATGATCTGTAAAGGTCCCTTCCAGGGGACCTGGACCCCAACCATTCTGCGATTCTATGAGGAGCTTGTAGGAGCCTACCTTTGGAAGGTGAAGAAGTCAGCTGGTTGATTAAACCACAAGGAAAGATACCTTCTACATTCCAGTGGCAGAAGATCAATGACAGGTATTGGAAATGACCTTACCCCTGGTACAGAGCAGTCAACATCCTCATTGACTTCACAGGGATAACATTTTGGGAGGAGAACATAGAATACACCTGCATAATCACACAAAAAGGCCAAGAAAACTTAACAAAATGCTCACACGGCAGACAAAACATGACAGACTGCTACCCAACCACCACCCCACAGACTTCTCTCTCCATTCTTAATCTTTTTAAATACCAGCAACCCACCATGTACTGCAACTCTCCAAAATCCAAATAGGTCATCCTTTAATCAAGATCATCCATTTTTAAAAGGTAGAATTTTAGTGTCATTTAATCACAGTTCAGCAGACTTGTTGAATTCTTCGAAGTGGAAGCCAGAGTGTTTGCATCTTTTCCCTGAAAATATTTTTTAAAACTTTAAATAAAGAAAAGGGAGACCAGATTTCATATCTCCCACTGAGGAGAGATTTTTAAGATCAGCAGCGATCTGTGCTGTACAGCGGCTACCCGGCCAGCCTGTCCGTAGATGGGTACCAGTTAGTCAGACAGCAAACAAATAGTTCTCAACCAGCCAAAACATGCCTTGCCTCTTGCCCTAGCCAGAAGTGCAGAAACACAGGAAAATGGGGTCATTAGGGTCAGGGAGTTGGGAATACATAAACAGGGAAGGTTACAATGAAGGAGAAAGGTGTAGACAAATAGTATACAAATCCCTAAGAAGTCAAGATTTCTTAAATTTTGCTGCTTATTTAACATCTTGGCTTAAAAATAAGCCTTTTAAAAAGTCAATTTAAGGTCATAGTACACTTACGCTGAGTTCTGAATATCCTTTTAGAATACAGCCAAGCAATTAAAGTAAAAGAATGAATAAAGCCCTACGTGTTTCCTACAATGTTCTAGATGTAGACTACTGAGCAAGTATAAGCCACTAGCAAATGCCCAGAAAACAGTTTACAAAGGTGTTCAGCCAGTTTTTGACAAGAGCACTCTGTTCACGTCTCCACAGAATATTTCTTTTTTTTTTTCTGTTTATTCACCTGGTTCAATGTAATGACTAGCTTATTCAAACTGAAAGAGGCTTTGGGGACTGCAAAAGCGCGGAAATTGCTTTTGCCCTCCACATCTGCAAATAGGAACTAGTTGTGAGGAGCTAAGCTCTATGGTTTCTGAAACACTGAGGAACACAGTGACCAGAAGAGTGGGGGCGGGGGAAATAAATAATCAATCAATTAATTATTTTTTGAGAGATAAATCTTGCTTTGTTTAAATTGAATCCATGTAAATGTCAAGTATGTTTAGACAAGCTTACTTTCCGTGAATCCAAAACACCCAAGGTAGCTTTATTTGAATGACAAATTTTAAGTGCTGAGGGATTTGTGCGTTAATTGAATTCCAGCTTCCATGAAGCTATACTGGAATGAATTGAGAAACAAAACCTGACACTTATCTTATTCTCTTCCTGAAAAACTGATAAAAGCAAGGACTCTAAAACATTAACCTGACTGGGCTGATTAAACGTGCACAGCCATAGCACACATTTCTGGATAGCAAAAATAGGCTTAAAGGGCAATATACACAATATTTGCTTAGAGTATACTGGTTACCAGCCCATAAGAAGCTGACATAGTTTAAATAAGGGTTTCTTATTTGTTCATTTAAATGTATTTAAGCACATCATTTACAGCGCTACAATTTGCATCAGTTGATCTCAGAAACGTTGCCGTTCTGACCCCTGCTCTTTTCCCAGCACGGGGACCTGCTGTCCATTCATCAGCTCAGCTCCTTCGACAACCCCACGCAGTTTTTCTGTCTTTCCTCCCTGCCCCTCTGCCTCGCTGCCCATCACAGCAAGCCACTCAGGCTGATGCTGCAGAGCTTGTCCTCTGGCCTCAGGCGCATCGTGTCCCGGTCCACAGCACCACACGGCCAGCTGGGAGCTGCCCTCAGCTGAAGGCTCACTGGCAGATCTTGCTGTTGTGAAACCCCGATGTGACTGACAGCAGCAGGCTCCAACAGGGAGCAAGTGGCCTGGGAGCAAACTGGGACAAAAAGAGAAGACATTGGAAAGAGGAACCAGTCAGGGGACACAGGTAGTGGCCTGGCTGCAGTTCTTACACTGCTTCAGCAGAGCTCTCTGTGCAATGCAAGCCGGATAACGTCTTTCTTATTCTTTCCTTCCCCATTCTGCTTCAGAGTAAGCCTCACCTGATTACTGAAGTACAGGGAAAACCTGTTCTACTGCCAGCAACAAGGCCTCCACCAGGGAACATGGCGTAAGCCACCAGTGAGCGTCTGGGAGCAGAGTAGGAGGAGGAGGAGAAAGGGGTGGAGAAAGAGACCTTCAGACCTAGGAAAAAAGAGGAGGAAGTGAGAGTCTAATCAACCACATCTAACACTATTCCCCCCTAGCAATAGAGTCCTTCCCCAGCCCACCAAGACGTGCCTTCCTCAGGTACCCCCTTTAATTTTGAGGTGTCCTTGCATTCAACAGGGTGCAGCCCCCTTTACCTTGGAAGCAACTTTCCGTACTTCCAACATCCTTCTTGAGGTCAACGAGTTTCTGACTATCCATAAGCCTATCATTCCCACCACCTGGAAGAGAAGCATAGCAGAGGTTCAGTTGAAAACTCCCCTCTCTGAAAATCTTCCCCATCTTTTTATGCTCTACTAGTGCCAGGAAAGACACAGTGAGATCAGACAGCAAGAATTGAAGCAGCAGAGAAAAGCACCTGGGGATATTTAAAAAAATAAGTTCAAAGGTCACAGCTAGCTACTATGCCTGGAAGAAAAAGACAACCAAGAGTGGGAAGGGGGAGCGGGATGCTGCAAAACAGAACAGTTGACTATATCTAATGAACATCCCTAGGGCTATCCAGGGCTAAGCACAGACCATGGGAGCTGCAGTCAAGACCAGTTTTGCCATTACCTACAGCACCTTGGCTTCAGCCACCAGAGCTTCACTCCAACACACACAGGTCCTCCACCTGCTATGACCACAGGGTGCACACAAAGATCAGGTTCACAGAGTCAATATCGTAATCCACCCAGACCTCCTGCTCCTGGGCACAGGCCAGCACCCACCACAGACCCCTGGCGTTGAGGTAACTCTTGGTGGTGCCGCACTAGGGCTGCAGGCGCAAATAGGTGCTCTGGTAGTATGGACGGATTGTCCCCAGTTCATACACAGGATCCTCATTTGCAAATTTCTCCTGAAAAGGAAATAAAGACAGACGCAGAGCTATTCAGACAGAGCTCCATGATTTCGGGCGAAATGTGCGTACCTTCAGCCCTTTGCTAGTAGCACCAGCGTGGCTCAGCCATAACACAGCACTTCTGATGCTGCAGAGGTTGCCTTTCAGTTTAAGTAGCAGTCTTTGCTGAGGTGTAGATCAGTTACTCCCAAAAGACTACAGGGCAGCACTACAAGACTCCAGTACAACACAGATCTCAGAGCAGTTAGACCACACTACAGTTAGACCACCACACGTGGATAAAAATCCGAAATTAAGAGTGAGATTCATCTTGGCCACCTTTAAGCATATTCACGGAATCACGGAATCTTCAGAGTTGGAAGGGACCTCTAGAGATCATCTAGTCCAATTCCCCTGCTGAAGCAGGATTGCCTAAAGCACATCCCTCAGGGCTGCATCCAGGCGGGTCTTGAAAGTCCCCAGAGAAGGGGACTCCACAACCTCCCCGGGCAGCCTGTTCCAGTGCTCTGTCACCCTCACTGTAAAGAAGTTTTTCCGTGTATTTGAACGGAACTTCCTATGTTCTAGCTTGTGCCCATTGCCCCTTGTCCTGTCGCTGGGAACCATTGAAAAGAGCCTGGCTCCGTCCTCCTTAAACCCACCCTTTAGATACTTGTAAACATTAATCAGGTCCCCCCTCAACCTTCTCTTCTCCAGGCTAAAGAGTCCCAGCTCTTTCAGCCTTTCCTCATAAGGGAGGTGCTCCAGTCCCATAATCATCTTGGTTGCCCTACGCTGGACTCGCTCCAGTAGTTCCCTGTCTCTCTTGAACTGGGGAGCCCAAAACTGGACACAGTACTCCAGTTGTGGCCTCACCAGTGCAGAGTAGAGGGGGAGAATGACCTCCCTCGACCTACTGGCCACAGTCTTCCCTATGCAGCCCAGGATGCCATTGGCCTTCTTGGCGACAAGGGCACACTGCTGGCTCATGGATAATTTGCTGTCTACCAGGACCCCCAGGTCCTTCTCCTCAGAGCTGCTTCCCAGCATGTCCGCCCCTAACCTATACTGGTGTTTGGCATTCTTCCTTCCCAGGTGCGGGACCCTACACTTGCTTTTGTTGAACCTCATTTGGTTCTTCTCTGCCCAGCTCTCCAGCCTGTCCAGGTCACGCTGGATGGCAGCATGGCCCTCTGGAGTGTCGGCCACCCCTCCCAGCTTGGTATCATCAGCAAACTTGCTGAGGATACACTCTGTCCCCTCATCTAGGTCATTAATGAATATATTGAACAAAATTGGTCCAAGTATTGACCCCTGAGGGACACCGCTGGTTACAGGCCTCCAACTGGACTCTGTGCCGCTGATCACAACCCTATTCATCGCAGATAATCCTTTAGGTTGCCTTTACAATTAGTGGGGAGAGACACACACAGACATTTCTAGGGATCAGGGCCAGCCAGCATGGGTTTAGGAAAGGGAAGTCCTGCTTAACCAACCTGATCTCTTTCTATGACCATGTGACCCACCTTCTGGATGCGGGGAAGGCTGTGGACATTGTCTATCTGGACTTTGGTAAGGCCTTTGACACCTTCCCCCACAGCATTCTCCTGCAGAAGCTGGTGAATCATGGCATAGACAAGTGTACTCTTCGCTGGGTAAAAAACTGGCTGGATGGCCATGCCCAGGGAGTTGTGATTAATGGGGTGAAATCCTCTTGGCGGCCGGTCACCAGTGGTGTCCCTCAGGGCTCAGTTTTGGGGCCGGTTTTTGTTTAATATCTTTATCAATGATCTGGATGGGGGGATTGAGTGCACCCTTGGTAAGTTTGCAGACGACACCAAACCAGGTGGGAGTATTGATCTGCTTGAGCGTAGGAAGGCTCTACAGAGGGACCTGGACAGGCTGGATCGATGGGCCAAGGCCAACTGTATGAGGTTTAATAAGGCCAAGTGCCGGGTCCTGCATTGCGGTCACAACAACCCCAAGCAACACTACAGGCTTGGGGAAGAGTGGCTGGAAAGCTGCCCAGCAGAAAAGGACCTGGGGGTGCTGGTGGAGCCAGCTTAACATGAGCCAGCAGTGTGCCCAGGTGGCCAAGAAGGCCAACAGCTTTCTGGCTTGAATCAGGAACAGCGTGGCCAGCAGGAGCAGGGAAGTGATCGTGCCTCTGTACTCGGCACTGGTGAGGCCTCACCTCGAGTACTGTGTTCAGTTCTGGGCCCCTCTGTACAAGAGGGGCATTGAAGTGCTGGAGCGTGTCCAGAGGAGAGCTACCAGGCTGGGGAGGGGTCTGGAGACCAGGTCATATGAGGAGAGGCTGAGGGAGCTGGGCATGTTTAGTTTGGAGAAGAGGAGGCTGAGGGGAGACCTCATTGCCCTCTACAACTACCTGAAAGGAGGTTGCAGAGAGGTGGGTGTTCGCCTCTTCTCCCAGGTGAATAATGACAGGACCAGAGGAAATGGTCTGAAGTTGTGGCAGGGGAGGTTTAGATTAGACATTAGGAAGAATTACTTTACTGAAAGAGTGGTCAGGCACTGGAACAGCCTGCCCAGGGAGGTGGTCGAGTCACCATCCCTAGAGGTGTTTAAGAAACGTCTAGATGTGGCACTTCAGGGCATGCTCTAGTGGCAGAGATTGTAGGGGTTTTTTTGGTGTTTGGGTTTTTTTTGTGTGTGTGTGTATGGTTGGACTTGATGATCTCAAAGGTCCTTTCCAACCATGAAGATTCTGTGATTCTGTGAGATGACTCAGGTCTGAAGTTAACCCTCCAGATCCAGTCAGACACACAGCATCCAGTGGTGGCTTATCTTTCACCATTAGTTCCACAGGGAACACAAAGTGACTAGCCCAGACAGAAGTGCATATATTATATGCTTCCAAAATAAGTTAAATCTTTCCTCCATGACATCTAATATTAATTGTATGTTAAATGTAATACAATAATACGTTACAGCATATATAGCAACAGATAAATATCTGCAGCACATTGGTACAAATTCTTTTCATGCTGACACCAACCATCAGCTGCTTTGAACTAGGAAGAAATGGCTCCTGAGGGGATTAATGCCTAAATGTCCCTTTATTTATTTACGTATTCTTTTCAATTTCTTCCACAGCTTGTGGTATTAGCTATTTTCAGAGGCAGCATACTGCCATTGTTACAGACCAGCAAGATCTGAGAAGTCCTACACTCTGCATTTAGCTACGTAAGTTACTAGCATACCAATATGAAAATTCAGCCGGCTGGGTTATGGGACACATAAAACAAAGATATCAGCAACTTCATGAGCACCCATAACTGGAAGTCTTCAAATAAGCCATTTCTATGTACACACTGGCAGCCTGAGAAATAGACTCTGGATTTACCCATAGATATGGCTGGAATCCAACAAGACTAGCTTGCTTTTTCAACTACACAGAGCCAATTCTTGTGCGATAGAACTTTAGCAGCCTGTGGATACGATCTGCAGAAAAAACGCCTAAGAAGCCCATGCACAAGTTCAACAAAGAAAATCTTAGGATGTGCCTGAGAGGAGACAGTTACCCTCAGAGCTGAGCAATGCGTTTTCCTAGCCACCTAGAAACGGGGACAAGGCTCCAAACAGGCAAAAAGCATCTCCAGTGAGATGAAGGAGACTTTTCAAGTCTGGTTCATTCTCTCATGTCCTTGTCCCTTCGTAGGACAAGAGGGAACTCTGGGTGACCCTCCAGTAGATTACTACTTCACGATTCAAAAAAATCCTACAGTCCAACAGACAGCTTGCCAGCCTGGATAGGTCAGCCCCTGCCCACTGCAGACACACATAAAAGTTCTGCTTCATCCTTTAGTTTGGACGAGAAATAATGGAAAACAAAGGCATCTCATAGTTACTCACCTTCAGCTCCACTAGAAGAAAAAACAAAGCAAACAGATTTCCCATTAGCTCCTTGAAACCTTTTTTCATAAAATCACTGGATGGCAAAAGGACTCGGGACCGGTCACTGTAGCCATCGAACCCTCATAGTCATGAGGATTCAGCTCACCTTTCACAAACCTCGAGAGGATTAAAAACATCCAGTTAAGTACCATTTCCCCAAAATTTGCTGCCACTGTTGTTTACATTCCATCAGCCTGCAGAAGATACCAGACATACATATCTGGAAGGTCAGCTCAAAATGCTTTCTTTCAGTTTGCTGGCAGGGACTCCACGGATTTTTGTGCAGATCTCAAACTATTTTCTAGGGACTCACTTGATTTCATGGAGTGGTTCTTCGGGTCAAAAGGAAGGAGCTGAGCTGGAGCACAGTAGCGTAAGGTCAGGGGCTGGCAGTCCTTCGAAGTCATCCAGCTGCAGGTTAGAATGGAGTCTGAGGTGGGTTATCTCCGGGGTAAGTCTAAAGAAAGGATCTGAGGCTTTACCTGGGTTTGATTATGAATTCCTGCTACTGCTCAGGAATGCTGGATTTGTAGATCCCAAAGGCAAGATCAAGAGCAGAGAGCTGCACCCCTACGTAAGCCCAATCTAAGTCTCCTGTTAACATTTCCTCATGCTATCCTCCCCACATTTTCTCCTTTACGTTCCTCACATCATCATTCGATGGAACGAAAATGCTGTTCAGAGTGACAATTTGAGACTGCACTGCAATGGAAAAAAGCAAACAAAATGCTTGCGAGAACAGAGTTAGCCCACTCCACCCCTACCCAACCTGTCCTCCAAAATTGGAGTTGTCCTTTCAGGGCATTGCCAAGGCATCGTGCTTTCATTCTCAGATCTGAGAGCATAACAGTCCTGAGGATACAGGCTAAGAAGAAATACACAAAAAGAACATGAGAATATGAGCCTAAGAGAAATGCTGAAGAAGGAAGGGAGGTGCATATAGTCCCTAAGACATGAACTTATTAACGGTCTGAAGGAGATGAGAGACTGGATTTGTTTGCAGCTGAAGAACCCTTTACCTTATCTTTCAAAACGTGGTAACAATTCAACAAATAGTACCAGTTTTGTCTTACAAAATGCACAATAGGCATAGGGCCTTGCAAAAAGACATTACTCAAATATTTATTTCAATAATTATATTTTTCCACCTTCATGGGAAAGAGTGTGGGTGTGTCAGTTTCCAGTAATTAAAATTAAGCCCTGCCTTCAGTGTAGCTGGAGTTTTTGTTACTGGAGAAGATATTCTGAATAGGCCAGGCATTACTGCAGCACCAGTCAGTGTGAGAAAACATACAAACAAAAAAAAAAACCAACCCCCCCAAGATGCCCAGTGCCCCCCAGTGATATACCACCTACAAATAGAAAAGCAGAATTTTCTGGATTTGATGAAACAAGGAAGAGGTCTTTCAGGCAAAGATTATTTGAGCAGCTTGGATGCAACTAAGTAGTATAAGATGATGGTCTCTGATAGGTGACAGGCAGCTGCCAGGTGAGCTTCCACCATTTCTAAAACAGGCAAGAGTGCACCACAGCGTTGGGAATCCAGGGCAATAAAGGTGGTGAGTTCAATAAAATGTTCTCGACCAGTCCTTGCTGAACTTCATGTGGAGATACCCAAGATGATGTTTCTTGGAGGCCACCTAAGGCTGGTGCTTATAAACCTAACAAGTCAGCATCAGGGTAACTGTGGAGTAGGTTGGTACAATTGTTTTAGAAACAAGCCTGAAGTAACAGCAGAGGTATGAACTGTAAATCAAATGTGATTTCTTTACTAAAATCCAGGGCCAAGGTAATTCTGCTCATAACCATGCTGATGACAAGGCTTTACACGGGACTGTAAGCAGGCTTCTGGCACTGCTTGTAATTGCAGATTACTGCAGAACTGCTGCGTTTTCAAAAGGCGATATAGCAGCCTGAGAGCATGCACATTTGTGAAGAGTCCCTTTCATATAGGAACTCAGTTAGCACTAAAGCATCTCTACACTCACCTGCAGGGAGCCTGGGACGAGGCTCCACTGGCGGCCAGTTTGGCCAAGGAACGCACGCTGCTCTGCAACATTTCAAGAACCTCCCCATGGAGCAAAGCCCCGATCGTAATGCCCTGGTACAGAAAGCTGCTTTCACTGCTGAAGTAGCTCCAGCCACCAGGAAAGTGAAGCACTGCAACAGTCTTCTGATTGCCACCGAGCAGCATGCAGTTCTTGCCCTCAGACTCCACCGTGTGGATAAGCAGTAGGGCTCCTCCACAGTGGCAGAGAACCCACGTGGACCTCCTCCATAGTTTAGTCATGCTGGCAGCACCACCCCACAGGTCCTGGCAAGATAAGTGAAAACTGGAACAGAGCGGTTTAGTAGCATTAATGCTTTAAAAAGAGAAGCATCTGTGTTTAAAAAAGGAAAAGGAAATTCAGAAGTCAACCAAGTTCTTCACTAAGTGGTGGCCTGGCACCAACGTGACTGCAGCAGTCTGTCAGGGCCTAGAGGACACCTGCAGCTCTGACTGTCCCTACCCAGTCCCCCTAGGGCCTTCCCCACCTGCCCACAGCCCAGGACCCCATCTCAGCCCCCCCAGGTCCATCAGCCCCTGCCCCAGTGATGCCGCAGAAGGGCCGGTCTCTGGCTCTCACAAGCCTGCCCAGGCCCTATTGACCTCATGCCACAGGCTGGCTTCCCACCCAGGCCTTGGACCTGCCTCATTAATTCTCAGTGCCAAAGGGACTCAGCGAGGTTTGTGGACTCCAGCATTAGGATCTAGGAATACGGAGAAAGTGGCCCAGGAAACTGAGGCAACAGGTGCTTGGGGACCTGCCCTACAGAGGTACGCCCAGCACACAGTAAGAGGAACAAGCACTAAAAGTACCCCATCTCTCAAAGGGTCCTGCTCTTACCTCTGAATTTCAATCAGAAGAGGCCCTTACCTGCTCCCTGGGACATTGGGGTTGTTTCTCTGTCATCCAGTAACAATGCTGCGGAAACAAAGTCTCCGTAGAGGTACCGCACCTGGGTCATCCTTTCTGCCTGCCTTCATCCTTCATCAACCACCGTGCCTCCAAACTGCGAGGGCTGGAAAGAGACAGAGGCAATGGGGAGCCAGGCGAGAGGAAAACAAGCAGCCCCAACAGGCATCTGTCTACATGCCCTACAGTCCTTGGCCTTCGGTGACCCCTGAAGGCAAAAATCAGTGGCTAAGCAGAGCGAGAGAAGGAGGCGACCACTATCTCTCTCCTCTATTTCTACCTTACAACGAACAGGAAAGAAAGCGTGAAACTGAGGGGGAAAATTGTGTCTACCCAACTAGTTTCATCGAAAGGTTTCTCAGCGCAACACTGCTACTGGCTTTTCAAAACTCCCGCCACAACCCCTCCAAAAGTCATACTAAATCACAAAAAAGTCCAGCCTCTGCCCCCCTTAATCCCTTTGACTCCACTATCCATGGGAAAAACCTCATAATTGGTCTTTCTGGTTCCCTTATCACATTATAACCACTTCCCCATACCCACCAGGCACCTATCCCACCCCCAGTCCTCCTCATGGACAAGGCATAATCACTCAAATCAAGCTGATTACAGCCTCCTTCCCCGCCTCTTTCATGTTTCCTTTGCTACTTATTTGTAGCCTTTGCTACTTTTTTTTGTCATCAGACCCTTCATCCAACGTCCATCCAAAGCTGTAAAGTAGTTCAGGTAGGAAAAATTCCTGAATCTTACCGCGTAGGTGTTCACAGCAGACCAAGCTGTCTAAAACTCACCAGCCTGAACTCTCTAAAACAGCTTCTGTGCTGTCGCTGCTACTCCCCGTGAGCCTGCTGTAGCAGAGAATCATGGCTATCAGATTTGCTAGCTCATTTACGCAAGACTTAACAGAGAGCTCAAAAGTACTGTGTATGCCTCGCCGAGGAAATACACGCTTACAAGACACACGCAGCTCAACGTCCTGGGACCCTTCCCAGATGATACCTTGATTTGAGGGAAATCAGACTGCCATAAGGAAATCAACTCGATCTGAACTTTTACAGCTGCAACTTCTCAAGCGTGTCAGTTTGATCCTGGTGACGTTCGCATTTTTGTTAGTAAGTGGTATGTCCTGCGTGGTACATGCGAGACAAATTGAAATCTTTCCAGATGCTAATCACTTCAAGCCAGACAGCAAGATAACAGAGGAGGAAAAGAGTAGCGTGGGGCGTAGCTCAGCACCTGCGCCAACAAGGCTTTTAGCCAGAGGAAAGCAGTTACTGGAATGACGCAGTTCAAAGGGGAGACTGCAAAACAATGTGCAGCAGAGTTGAGACAGAACAATGGAAACAATTCTCCCCTGCTCTGAGTGACTGACCTTTTCCTGAAGATTATCTCCAGATTTAAATTTTGGAGGACCTACTGCTTGCTGAGATTAAGAGAGTAAAAGCCAAATGCTGTTTGATTGGTGCATGCGGGTTAATTCCCATTCATCTGCATGTTGGTAGGTGTTACAGGAGCCTGGAAGCTCCAGGATTCCAACTAATGTCGTTTGAGCCCCTTGCTCTCCAAGCTGAATGTACCCTTGCGTCTAGATCTATTATTTCCTTTGATTTTTTGCTTTGCTTTTTGTTTGTTTAAGTTTTCTTGCATGCTTCCACAGCAAATGTAACTGTGTACTGCCAGTTTTGCAGCTTTCCAGTCACAAACGTTTGGAAATCGAGATGTTGGAGTTAATAACCAGGAAGGTCCTCTTTCAACACACTTTACCCACAGCTAATGAACTGAGGAACACAATTTTCAGAAATAAATGCTATTTCTATGTTTTGATCAGCCCATACCAGCATATTCTGCTTTTCCCTGCCCTTAGGTATACAGAGGGTGATTTCTGGGAGGTATCCCAAGCACCATGGGAAGTGTTCAGGAGAGCTCAGAGCCCCACTGCAAGGCTGACAGACGCTTTGAAGCCCCCACCGGCTGTTGTATGGGCACAATCATTTGAAGGAAGTAACACATGATCACGTGAATACCGTCATTCTGAAAGAATTATTTCTCTTCCCTGGGTGTTTGAAAACATGCGCCGCCCTGCCATCATCTGCTTGTCCTTTTTCTTGTGGACAAGCCTATACAGAAAAATACTTCAGCTTACTAATTTATGAGATAACGTGCTGTCCAGCCTGCAGATCTTATCCCAGGTGAAGAAGCAAGACTTGCCTACCTGCGATTCGCAGGCAACACCTGCTGCTGAAGAGCTCTATAGTACAAGAGGTCAGCTCTGCCAACCTTACCCCTCTGGGCAATAAAGGGCCATTTTCCTGTACGGGTTGCCAAGACCATGGAAAAAGTGGTTGCCCTGCTGCGTTGTGTCCACATCAGCTACAGATCTCTGCGAGCGCACAGAGCCATCGCAGACATAAAACGGACTCAATGCAGCCCCCTGACTTCTGGCCCTGATACACATTCTGGCCCCCTGACTTCTGGCCCTGTGCTACGTCAGGAGTTTCAAAGATGCTTCACCATCACCTCAACGTGTTAAAAAACCTCCCAAACAGCCTCAAAATTCCTGAGATATGCTAAAATGTAGGCTTAAAAATAATAAATGCTTAGCTCCCTTTCACAGTATGTAAAGTTCACGTATTTCAGATTTTCCTCTAAAGCCACAAGGGCCGGAAATGTATTTCTTTTCCAGTAAAAACTGAGATTCTCAGGGGAAAACCAGATGACAGCCCATATCATGGAGTTCATGAAGCTGGAGGACTCGGCAGTGGCAAGGTGACAGGCTCCAGTCAGATGACAGCAAGAGGTGAGCGGCCAGCCGGAGTTAAGTAGGTGTCGTTCATAATGTACACAATACTGCTGCTTTTAGCACAGTTCTAAAGGACAGCAGCAATTCTTGTGAGGGCCCAGCATCCAGCTTAGCACGTTTCGCGCCCTCCTTCCTCCACAGGATGCCCAGAAGTTTCTCCTTCCTCTCCTCTTTGATCTAGAAATTCAAGGTTTCCCCCGTTGAGAGGATGTTTAGCTTTGCTATAGGTAAAAGTTTAGCTAAAACCATAGTTCCATCAATATTAGTAGCAGCACGGGGCACTGCCAAATCACTTGTAATTATGCACGTGATCCAGATAAAGTGGGAGTTGCAATTCTGTTGAACAAACCTAGGTGTTTCCCTGACCCATGGGACTGCAGATGGTGCCTGATAAAGTATGAACCCTGCTAGAAAAGTTTCCTCTATCAAGAAGAGAAGAAAAAGACCTTGAACCTGCAGGACAAGTTTGCATGTGTTCCACTCTGTGCTGAAGGGCCACAAAGTTTATAATCTAATTATTCAGTACGTAGGATTTACTGTCACGTGAAATCAATCTGGTACCCAAGTGGAGCTTGGAAATTCCATTTTTAAACCAGCACCCCACAATGGAAGAATCCCTTCTCCATGCTCAAGACAAGCGCATTTCAGGCTCTCCCTGCTGGCCCTTAGAGGTCTGTGCATTCTGGTGTGGGGATTACTAAAGGTCACTAAAACACAGGCCTGCTGTTTGCGCACACGTATTTTTGCAATATAAAATTCGCATTCTTACTGAAAATGTGCAGGAAGGCAAAACTTATTTTTAAAAGAAAAAAAAAAATAAAGCTTGCAAAAAGCTATACAAGACCTTCTCTTCACTCATCAACTGCTTCCACCTGATCACAGAATCATAGAATCGGTTTGGTTGGAAGAGACCTTTAAGATCATCAAGTCCAACCGTTAACTTAACACTGCCAAGTTACCACAAAACCATGTCCCTCAGCACTACATCTACGTATCTTTTAAATACCTCTGAGGATGGTGACTCTACTACTTCCCTGGGCAGCCTGTTCCAATGCTTTTAATTCAAGACTTTGCCTGAAACTAACTATTGATAATTTTACAGTTTAATTTTTGTTAGGATTTAGGGACTACAAAGGCATAATCAGATATTGCAGACAATAGATTTGGAAGACAGACAAATTTGAAGGCAAAGCACTTGTCTGCCTCAAAGCAAAATGAGATCAGCTGCAGACAAATAATGGGTTGGGACACTGAATCAATCAGCAAGAACAAAAGATGTTTTGAAGTCAGGGAATCACATCAGATAATAAAAAGGGAGCACTTTACTACAGAATTTCTTTACTGGGCTTTTATAATCCTCTTTCTCCTTGTCTACAGCCTAAGCAAAATACCTAGCACTCAGCACCTCTGCCCAGAGCTGGCTCCACTCAAATTCTCAAGTGTGGATAACCAGGAACCACCCGTCAGTTTGCTCCCTAAGAAACACCTGTTTTCTGGAGTGAAGGAATGTGACCAATATAGTTGTGCCCTACAGGTAAACATGCCCTCTTTACACGAGGGCTGAGCAGTTATTGTTGCAGAAGGGATTGCCTAGTGAGATCAAATAATCATGGCTGCTATCTCTGCTTTTGAGCAAACTTGGGGTTCAGTCTGCCTGTGGAATAACCGTAGGGTGTGTTTGCACACATGCAGACCATGCAAAACATGTTCCTTAGATAAGATACTGCAGGCCACAACTGACTGGCAAATCCAGGTAACTACAAGCAAATCTGTAGTACATCTTATTAAAGCTCGTTCTCTTCATTACAACAAGCTGTTTTCAGTTGCAGTCATCAATCCTGGGTGACGTTTTCCAGGGCACGCATCTTCCTCGCTCCAAATTTTTGGAAGCTTCTGCCAAAAGGCGCACCCTTTCCCGAGGACGAAGATTGGGAACTGTATGTTGAATTTTAACATAAAAATTTTCTGATGATTCTTCCTTATAACTCATTCACATAGGAACTGCAGCGTAGAAATGAGCACAGGCTCAATCAGAACGTGTTAACGCTTAACAGCTTGCTGAAGCCTCTCCGCTAGCGCTGACTAACCCATTACGTGTACCATCGCCACACAGCAACTTAACAAATTCCTTTTCAGTGCTCCAGAAGCGAGGACAGATGTAGCATCAACAGCAAGAAAGCAAATGCTTGTGCTGAGCAAGGAGTTGGCCTTGCCTGCTCTGAATGCTCACTCACCTCTCTGCATCACCACGCAGAGAGCACATGAAAGGCAAACGTCAGACTCAACCTCAGAAGTGTCAAAAGCACCGCCCTGAGGCACACAAAGCGAATTAGTGGAGGACAGGCTGAAAGCAGCGATTGCAAAAGGCCAGACTAGGCCACAGAAGTAGGTAAGAACCATAAACTGTGGGACTGGAAATTAAAGGGAAAGCAGGGGAAATCACTGGGAAGTTTAGATACGTCCAGAAGCCTCTTGGCTTCTTCAGGGAAAACCAGTCAAAGGTGGGGAACAAGGTAGGGCATGGGAGCGCGCTCAGCCTAGAAACCAGTGGGAACAGCAAAACCATCACTTGAAGAAGAACTGCCTGAATGTTCGGCTACTGCTTTTTGAGCATCTGCAGATGCACGAGAGTCCCACACGCAGTAGCTCGGAAAGATTTCTGCATCAAGGGTAACATACGTCACCAACACGCTCTTGTGTTACCCTCCCAAGCGGTAAGGAGTAGAATAACCCCTTCCGTCTTCAATTCTTATTTCTCTAGAATCCTAATGCCAAAATAACAACCTGAGGAAAAGGAGAATGGGTCATGGGATTTTCACCTGCGGAAAACAGGAAGAGAACAACGTGTCTTGGAAGTCAACAACAATCTTTTTTTTTTTTTGTAGATCCCACTTACCATGATGAGCTAACAAAAATCTTGTCAGTGCATTGAGCTGGGAGTTCATCTGAATACCACCCTCCCTACTGAATACTACCCTCCCTACAACTAGTTGGTAAATGTTTGCAGCAGCTCTTTAAACCGCTTTGGGGGCCACGCTGTGGAAGATTCAGCTTGTTTACAGCATGGGCTTTTCCAACTAGATGTGCAATCCATTTTGTTAGCCTCTGATCCAAATTTTCTGTGCTGTCAGAAGGAGATGTAAACAAGGAACGTGCTAAGGGACCTTATTCTGTTTGAGTCTCTGTGCTTAGAATACGTATTTACATTGATGGGACAGCTTTGCTTCACTTCACGGTGATTAGAAAGAGGAAAAACAAAACACCTTAAAAGCAAAGGCATTCCTACGTCTTGATCATTGTGAAAGTCTAGCACCATTTTTTTTAGATAAATGTGGGATGATGTTTCATGTCTCTGAATGGAGTACTTTGGAAAGACTGACATGTAGCTTGTCTTTGTAAGCTGAAGTAATAGCCACTATAAAGTTGCCTTCATTGATTAATAATAGACTGCAGAAGAAAATAGTGGTTCAAACAATGGTTTTATCAAGCCTTGACTGACCTGAAGTCCTATAGTAATGAAATCTTCCTGGCTAGACAATAAAGGTTTGGTCTGAGAAACTGAATTCATGTTGTACTGAAAAGTGTCAGGCAGATATTGCTGTCAAATGTACCTCTCTCTACTGTAAAATAGGCTCTAACAGTGACAAAGACTTCAGAGTAACTGAAAGTGAAGATTGTCTAACATGCTTTCTTTTCAGCTTTGAAAAATATTTCCACTTAAGAGCATTAAGTTGTGGCCCAGAAAAGCTTTGCAGTAGCATTCTCTAGGTATCCGTAAAGCAATCTCTTCCCATAGATGTCGTTCAGATACGCTGCACACCATGAGCTGAGTAATATCCGTCTTGATGGTCCAGCAATTCTAAATTCTGCAACATACCATTGTTTGGGATAGCAGTACTGACTTCTGGTGATTGCGTGGACAGAGAATATAAAAATTAGAGCTACCAGGGTTAAGCAGAAACTAATACCATTACCCGAGCCCTGTCTTGCCTAATCTCCATGAATTCCAAGAGATGGTGTGTACCAGCTAAGGAAAACTCTGTCAATATTGCTGTCAATATTGAGCTACTCTGTTCCTGAGAACAAAGGAAGACAATCTGCATTGTCTTTGGTCACAAGGAGGTCCACCTCAGGGATAAACATCTATGGAATAACTGGGGTACAATAGGTAGCTTTGGGATTCACTTTGAAAACCATCTTAAATTAATCTCAGGCCATACTATTGCTGAATGTAATAGAATTGACTTTTTCAACAGGGGGATGGTCTTAGATAACCTTACACTGATGATCAAAATACACCTGCAGAGATCATTCGCGGGAAACACAGGTGGTCTGCCAAATGCTTGCCCCCCCTGCAGAGATGCATAGCCAGTGAATTTACTTGATTTACTGATGTTTAAGTTCTCAAGACATGTTAGCTTCCTAACACAAATGGTTTCATTCCCCTTGCTTGCTTAAGGCTGTTAGATAGTCCAGGCTTTGACACAAAATGTTTCTTTTCCAAATTGAATAAAAGATTCACACAACAGCCATAACAGCTTTCAGTCCACAGACACCTATGTGAAGCCTGAAATTTGTTTTTGATCAAACTCCACGTATCAGGAAATGATGTGACTGGAGGATTAGCAGGCTCTAGTGCTCTTTTGTAGGTAAACATTGTTCTCTTCTTTCCACTACAGAAAGGGTAGGAAAGATTTCCAGACTCTTATCAGCAGACTGGTGCTGTTAATGTTCTGACTTCACTGACATCTAAAACTCTCTGAAGTATGACCAACTAAACTGTCACAAATATTCAAGCTGACAGATATCCCAAAGGACTGCTGTTTTCATTTCTGATGAACTTGGATCAGCTTGCAAGTCATAGAATCATAGAATCATAGAATTGTTGAGTTTGGAAGGGACCTTTAAGATCATCGAGTCCAACCTTTAGCCTACCCTGACAAGAGCCACTTCTAAACCATGTCCCTAAGTGCCCCATCTACCCTTTTTTTAAACACCTCCAGGGATGGTGAATCCACCACCTCCCTGGGCAGCCTATTCCAATGTTTAATAACCCTTTCAGTGAAAAAATGTCTCCTAATATCTAATCTAAACCTCCCCTGATGTAACTTGAACCTGTTTCCCCTTGTCCTATCACTTGTCACCAGGGAGAAGAGGTCAGCCCCCATCTCTCTACAACCTCCTTTCAGGTAGTTGTAGAGGCTGATAAGGTCTCCCCTCAGCCTCCTCTTCTCCAGGCTAAACAACCCCAGCTCCCTCAGTCGTTCTTCATAAGGTTTGTAAGTCCCATCATCTGAAGTCTTTCGGATGGCTGAGAGAGAGGAAGGGTCCTTATGACTCTGAAAACCAAAACCCCAAGGTCTTGAAGGGGCTGTCTCTACAGCCTCTTTTCCCTAGAGAAGTGACAAGAGAACTCACGTAGAGATTGCTCATTCAGGTACCTGGTTCATCCAAGGAGTACGTACCATTTCTGATACTGCCTCCTTGTTCATTCAGAGTATCTCCTGTGGCTGTTTTTGCCATTATCTCAACTAGCAATAGATGGCTCAGAGAACACCCTCTGACGGAAAAGGCAAAAGGAATCTCCCACGAGCAATTAACCCAAAGAGCTGATCTCCATGGACATAATTAGCAGGTGTGCAGCAACAAACACAAGATTTATTACACCAAAGAGAGTTTGATTCTCTAACCTATTAAGGAGGACATTCTAAGGGGACTTTAGAAAAATTCAGGCCTTCATCACTCACAGCAAGAAAATTTCTTCATCCTAGCATATGGAGTCAGAACTCCTCTTATTTCCTCCTTCTTTGGCTCCAAGCCTTACATTTCTTTTTTCTATGCAGTTGTAGATTCAACAGAAAGACCTTCACAAGTCTTCACCACCCCACTTGGCTATACCTTGATGGCATAGGCATTGTAAAAGTAAGAAACAGAGGTAAAGGTTCTCAGCACCTTGAAAGGGAGTAACAACCTTTCTTCTTCCTCCACCACCAGGCAATTTGGGAATGAGAGGCCATGGCTACCACACTCGATGCTGAGTTTAGTGTTGCTGGGCCACAGGAGGGACACCAGTCTGTCGATCTTGTGCTCTAGTCCTATTAAGACAGATACCAAGATGATCAACGCAGCATGTTCTGTTCGTAACAAAACTTTAGGTTACAAGCATCAGCTTTTATCCTCTTAACTTCACCCTCTTGAACATCTCAGACATTAGGTATGACTTTTGCAGTGCCTCTGCTAGATCTACACCCTGCGATTTCATCTAAGTCATACACACACATTGAATACATCTTCTAGCATGGAAGCTGTAAGGGCTTAGACCTGGCCTGTACTTGAAACTGCTACAGTATTCCAAAAAGCTTTGAAAGAGCTTTCTACGGAATTTCCTCTTCTGAGTACAGTACAATCACGTGAACAAAAGCAAAGCTTTTAAATTTGCATATGCAAAACAGCTCCAAGAAATACCGCTCCTATAGGCATGAAAATCTAAATAATAAAAACAAGGTAGAGAAAAGTACAGTTTAAAACTCTCTATGAGTAACTTGAAAACAGATTTGTGGCCTATCCAGACTATATAACCTAACAATTTTTTATGGGGGCATCGTGGTTATTAAATATTGCTACTTACAAGAAAGTATGGCTTTAGCTTCTACTCATGTAAACATACATACATGCGCATAAACTCCATTTGAGTTTCAGGAAATCGTTACTATTACTCACTTGCAAATCTATGCACCTCAGTTTCTAAACAACCGAAGGACTGACTTAGTTTCAATCTTTGTTTAAGAACCATCTGTAGCGGTTTTACAAATGGAAACTGATAAAATGGATTTTAAAATAGTGCTACTTGTAATTTCATAGATTTTTTTTTTAATCTAAACATGCAGAGCAACCAATGTTCAGATGAAATTTATAATTTCCGTGTAACATAGATTAGCAGATCATGCCAGACAGCAGTATGAATTTTCAAAAATATTAGTTTGAGGGTTATGAAATTATTATTACTCATTACCCTAGATGAATAAAAACAGGAGACTCTGAAAATTGTTGTTTCGCTTCTTCAGTCTAACTCCTTCCCCCTCAAAAAAGGTAGTATGCATATCACACTCAGAAAAATTGGCAAGTCATAACAGTCCAACGTTCTGCTCAAAGCACAGCCAACTTTACATGTAGACTGGGTCACTGATTAGCACTGTTGCTGTTTCTTCCTTCATTTTGTTCTGATTAATATGCTATATTTGGTCACCAAAGATGATAGTTGAAATCTTTCTTGGGGTTACAAGGAAGCAGTAGCTTCTGAAGCTTGGTTTTGAAAAGAAAAAAAGAAAAAAAGGTCGGCAGTATTAACTACATGCCAGCAGAGGGAAACACAACCTCAAGAAAACTAACTCATACTATCGGAGATGTTTTTTATCCATCGCATCCTTGGAAACTGACTGATTTACCCAGGGATAAATTAGACCCATTGAGAAGTGGTACGATATATTGCCTTGTATCTTGTATTTACTATGTATGCCGACAGAAATAAAGAAAAGTGATCTCCGCTTCGAGTTGCATCTGTTAATATAGGACTCAGACATCTTGGGCTTGACTTTTTTCAAGGTTGTAAGTGCGTACTACTACTCTCCATGAAGTTAATGGGTCCAAAGTGCATTTGGCAAAATATGATCCAAATCCAGCACAGTTAGATGTTGGAATTCACATCTTACTCCTTGGAAGATGTCATTCAAACACCAGCCACTGCAGCAGTAGGTGCCTGCAACAAAATCACTTCTGGAAAAAAGAAACCGAATGAACAGACACGATCAGCAAACTCTAAAAGCACTTCCCACGCACTGGTTCAATGCGTCTCTGTCCTGAACACTGATGACCCCACACCCTTTCTATGAAAAAGAGAAGTGCAGTATTAGGCCAGGTTTTATCAGAAGTTCAACGACGGGAATACTGCTGCCTTAAGGAGGTGCGTTCAGACAGCATGTATCTAGAACATCGGGAGGGCTTCCAAAACCAATGAAGAAGGCAGGAACTGTAGAAAAAGCTTCCAAGAGTGGGACTGCATATGAGCATGAATTTCACCTCTCTGGGCCCTTCACCACTCTGGGCTCACAACATCTGCTTCCAAACCAGCCTGCTTCTCATGCTCGCAATGCTAGCTCCTAAGGGTTACATCTGTTAAAGAACACTTATGAAAACATGCAATTAGAAGATGCTGAACTCTCCAGGCAACCAAAGCAAACACACACTCACTATGACCTGCTTGCCAACTGTATACAAACAAAACAATGCACTTCAGTGTGCTTCGCTCCAAGGGACACCAAATGCAGTGATATTAAACACCCATCATTTGAGCTACGGGAAAGAGATGGAAATTTAAGTAAAAGTTGATGGCTACGAGAAGTAATTTTGCAAGACCTGTCTGCCTTAAGAACACATTCTTTTCTTTCCCTCCTCCATGTTCAAAGTCAGCTACAGCCTCATCCTGTAAGTTTTGAGCACCTTCTCTTTTCTCTGCAGTCAGGAGGCACTGACGAAATTAAGCACTTTGAATCATTTCCCACAGAGCACCACAAACGCATTCCCTTGACACACACTGTATACTCCATGCGGAAGAGCTCAGTGTCACTGTATGCGGAGACCTGATGTGACTTTGTGAGTTCTGGTCACCAAAAGCAGGCCTGCACAGTGTCCTTAACATTAAATTCCAGGTGACTGCGTCCTCACTTTTGTTGCTGGCACCTTCAGCTGCATGCAGCTCACCAGGAGCTCCCTATGTGACAAAGAAAACTGTGGCAACTCAGCCCGGGAAGAAGGGTCACCACTACACTTCTTGTCAGTGTGCAGGCTAGGAAATACATTACCTGCTCAAGAACAGACGTCCACAGTTTCTACCTGCCAAGGAGGTATGACTCTTGGCAATAATTCCATATATGAGGGTGAAAAACAGGATGCACGCGAAGCAGAGTAGCCAGCCAACATCCAAAATTCTGGTCGTTTTCCATCTTTCAATCCGATGGATCTTAAAGCAGAATGAGCAGCTGTCACTGCATCGCAGATGTGTTGTAACAACTAATTATTGACATGCTGTTTCCCCGTGTCCTTCCACCTTGTCATCTGCTTTGACTGTAGGCCTTCCACACTAGGCTCATCTTTTTGTACAGTCTAGAATAACACGCCTTCAACGCCACTTTGGTCTCAAGTAGTGACTAAACTTGCAAACATAGCTAACTCGGCCGGTGTAAAAACCAGCAGGAGCTCCATAACAGTGATGACGTAAAACAGACTTGCACAAAGGGAAATTAACCACAACCCTTTAAAACTGAGGAGAAAAATATAATTCAGTGTTCCCCCCACAACCTTTTAGGCAAGGTGACAGATAAGCAGATTTTTGAAGTAAATGACCAGCCTTGTAAGAAGTGCCAGAGGACCTTAGCTCTGTTGCAAAAGAGGAACCTGCAACAGTTAAGAACTGCTGGCCTTTGAAATTAAAGCAAAAAAGCCACCTACCAAATCACTCTGCAAAACGGTATCTCAGTACAACAACGGGAGGAAGGCAGTTCAGAGAAGAAAGCATCTTTAGGAACCCCTCTTATCCCTCTGCTACTACGTCGTCCCTGTGCCAAGCAGAGTAACAAAGCTATACTGCTTTAACATCTCCCTTCCAAGCAAACTCACGTCATCTGACAGTCGATGAAATCAGAATCAGGGTGTTGTAACAGAAAGTTACAAACACACCCCTAACAAAATCTGAAAACTTAAGATATTCAAAACACTCTTTCTTTCCTTCCCTCTGCTGGGCCTCTTCTCCCATTGCAGGGCTTGCTTATTCCAGAGTAAAGTCCCTTAACTGGGCTGCAATTTTTCATTTCCATTCCCTGCTCGCAAATTCAGCTGTTTTCAAACTACGTGAGCTATTACTAAGACTGGGCTCAGACGAAGATCACCAATCCGAGCCATGAAAGGATTCAGGCTGCAGAGAACACTTTGAATGATTTTCGTGGAGTTTTTCCCTCAGAGTCTTACCTTGCACAGAAAGCTGTATGGGGTGATGTTATGGGGAAGACTAAGGAGATGTTCTTCCCTATAACGAAGCACTGGCCACAAGGCTGGAAAGAAGGGAGTAGAAAACTGTGGAAATTGCTCTGTTATTTCTCAAAAGGCCCAAACCATTTCATATTCTTACAGAAACAAGCACTGTCACCACTAAGCAGCTGAACACAGATGGATACCAGGGATGCTAGAAAGCAACATCCCATTCTTTTCTCTTGGAAACTCACTGCTATATTCTTTTGTATCTCTTCATTCTGGATCTTAAGGGCTGTAGGGAAGAAGAGTAACTCTATGGACAGCTCTGACAGTTGCTGTATGCTCTCTCTAGGAAGGAAAAGATGGGCAGAACTAGATAGTGGAGAACTTTTTCCTTTGTTAGAGATCTTCAGAAGCACTATCACAAAAAATATAAAAAAACCTTTTAATGAAAAAGCTGAATAAAAATATGGAGCAGTTGTAATTCCATCTCTGACAAAAACTCTTCCTGGTGTGTTTCACATGATTTTGAAGCCCAGTATTACTCATCTTCCTTCCATAAACCAGGATAGTGGATCCACAGCTGATCACGGCAAACATGCTGGAGACCAAGGAACTCGCCTGAAATCTCAGAACCAGGCATTTGCAAAGCAAGAAAGAGCACAGCAGCACTGACACAGTTATCACTGATCTCACCAACTGGCAGGGAGAAGTGCTGTTTATCCCAACCATTGAAGCATGCCAATGTCCAAGATAAAGCGCGCAAGCCAATAATCAGTGTAGGGCTTAGCTTATTAGCTTGTGCTTTGCTTACAAGCCTGTACACCAACAGCTAAATTGGGGGTGGCGGGAGTAGTACAGAGCAGCAACCTCTCTCCCATGGATTCCACCCTCTAGGCTTTTGAGGCAACTTCATCATTGCATTGCACGCTCTCCCTTCTCAACACCACCACCTCAGCAGAGGAAGGCCTCCAAAGTAGCATGTCTGGAAAAACGCTGAAGTGATGACAGCACGGGATGAGAGAGTCACGGAGAAGACGATGCAATGTCTAGTTCCAAGCTGATACCTAGATTTTGCAGACCACCTAGAGGTAAACGTGCAGCAGCAAAGCAATTTGTTCAGACAGAGAAAGAGCAGGTTGGACAAGCGACCAAGGTGATAAGGCACAAAATAAGGAAAGTGACCAAGAAAAATACAAAAGACAGTGGTCAAAATGCAGCTGTCTGCTTATGTCATGCACAACTGGGAACGCAGGCCAGCCAAGTTACAGAGGTTTTCCAGATCTTATACTGAACAAAATTACAACCTCTGTCCCAGTTTGGCCTCAACACAAATATACTCCACCCCAAGATCTCATTATACTAAGCAAACCACATTTTAAAGTACTCCATTTCTGTAGCCAGCACAAAAGCACAAGTCTAATTAAGAGAAAACGCAGAAAAGGAACTGTTTATATCAAGTTTCCCCAAGCATCACAGCACAAGTCAGTATTATCACTACAGATCTATTATTACCATTTTCACTGTACTGTACAAATATTAATATCAAACTATTTAACTATTGAATATTCATATTCAAAGGAACAAAGGAAAGACGAAGAAAAGTAAAACTTAACAAGTTACTAACGTGCTCTTGACCATAACTCCTGGGAGTTTTTAAGTGAGGTACATGAAGAGATGGACTGCAAGGAGACCAATCCCTCTAAACAAAGATAGCTAAATGAGTACAACAGCCAGGGACCTACTGATCTTCTTGGTATTGCAATTTGCTCACTCTCATTCACCGAGACATTACAGTGAAACCAGACATCCCTATTTTCATTAACTTATTTTAATTTCTATTTAACGTCTAATGCCTTTCGGGCTGTGAAATACCAAAACAAAACGCGTAGTAACAAAACTTGTCTTTCTCCCCCTAAAAAAGGAAGGGACGCTTTTAGGGTAAGTCAGTCACACAAACGTCAAAGAATAGTTATCTATAATAGACACTGAGTAAGAAATGCTCTTAAGCTACTACTATGTGTGTGCCTGGGACAAGGACAAGAACAAAGAGGGCCAGTGGTTAAAAGCAGGAACAACAGCAGGTCTTTTCCTATGACAAGCAGGCAGGAGCATCAGGAGCATTTGGAAGAAAAAAAAAAAAAAAGGAAAAGACATTCTGGACTACAAAGGCAGGAGAAGCCAAAGCAAATCTGTGAACTTTAGGCAGCAGAACAGGGAGAACACTGCTGAACACTCACAAAGAAAATAAAAGAGAACTGAAGTACAGATACGGCCTGGAACTAGCTTAGCAAGATAGGATATATGAAACTAAAAAGGAATTTAGAAGGTTCTCAGCTGTTCTACTTTTATAACATTAAATATTAAGGAAAATTATAGAAAAGCACTTATGGAAGCATTACTATATGCATCAGCATACTCTAAACCACATGAGAGAAAATGGCCACGAGTCTGCAAAGGCAGCCATTTTACTTGCTTACAGAGGTATCCGAGTGCTACCAGAGGTGTGATTTGACACACAAATTTGAAAAACCACCAACCACAAACTGCAGCTATTGGAGGAAGGGCACAGCTGCAGACAAGAGTACCAGTCACACTCCTAGTTTCCACCGACACGTAAATAACTATAACAAGCATACAGAAAACAGGAATGAAAATATCCATACCACCACGTGGAATCTTCTTCAGTAGCAGCCCTCACTCTTCGACACGTTTCAGAAAACAAGTTTCTTTATTTTGTTTGTTATATTAGAGAATGGAGAACTTATTATCCTAGAAGACATGCCTCAGTGCGAGGAATTCCATTCCAGATCAGTATTGCTTACAGCATTAGCGGTGATGTCTCAGCTTGACCTTGCCAAATAGCATTGAATATCTCTCTCCCTCTTTGACTGGAATACCTCTCTAGAAACATCTGAACATTAAACTCTTTGCTTTTCTCATTGCTACAATACATTGGTGATTCAGTTACCATGTATATGTCAGTCATGTTAAGTGCTTATAAAAATAAAACACTTGCCTCGCTCTTTCTAAACTCTTGGCCTAAAGAGCACCTTGAAACAAATTCTTTCATTTATCTTCAAATCTAAGGGCACTTTTTGCATAAAGTGGATTATACTGATTTTACCCAAACTGTGGTAGCTTTCAGCCTGGTGTGATGCAATCTAACTTAAAAAATATCCAAGGGGATACTACCCTTTGATTTCCTTATGCTCCCTCTTGCAATTACCAATTAGCTAAAGGTTTTAAATTTGGCTGCATTTTCCACTTAAATTTCACCAATTCTTTGTTTCAAAATTTAATTTGGTCAAGCTTTATAATGCATTATCACATCCCTCTGAAAGATGTAGCCAGGATTTCAAGGACAGAAAGAAAAGATTACAAGGAAACTAAACGTTATACCTTGTCAAGAATAAGAGGTGTTTACTGATAATGTACCAACTCAGTATCTTGCTTCCCTTTTTTGCTTCACTTTTATAATACAAATTTCAAGTAGGCACACTATAGAAATAGCATCAGTATATGTCTAACTCTTTACAGTGTTTCACTAACAACAAACCAAAAGAGATATGTGCAATATTTATAATCTATGGTCTTAAAGATTAGCTCTCTTCAGAAACAATACATAGTAAGAATTTACATGACCATGACTACAACAAGCCCTGCCACTGTGGCCTCAAAATCCAAAGGCACATTATCTAATCATTCAAAGACTCTCTGATAGGTTAACAGGGCTGCAGTTCTGTTTCTCTCTAGCAGCTACCGAAGCTATCAGTATAATATGATCAGTATAGTATAATTTTCCTTTTAAAACTCAAGAGACTTGTATTCTCAGTGACTTAGGTGAACTCGTAACATGACTGGAAACACCAAAGGCCTGATACTGAGATTTCCAAGGCATTCAGGAAAATTATTCATGTTGATATAAAGCATTTTAGAAGTTTTAGGAATGCAATTACAGGAGGAAAAAAAAAAAGACACTTCAAGAAAGGGGAGATGGTGCAGAAGTTACCAAAAAGAACCTCACACTCTCATGAATTACAATTCACAACTCTTTTTATTCAGTTTTCCATGTTAGTAGGACAGCATTCATTACGACTGTTAACCACAAGTGTGGACATCACCCCATTCCACATTGCTGCTGGTCCATCCTTTCTTCCCTTCATTGTGAAGGGGGCATTATCAAGAGATAAGTGTCCCCATAAGACAGAAGAGAAGACCTCCTGCTGGTGTAGAAAAACCTAGAGAAACAAACCATTGAAAAAGTTAGTCTTTTCCCCCAAAATATCAGAAATTCAAGCAGACATCATTAAAAAGATCGCTGTAACTAGCATCTATCTGGTTTCCTTCATAGTTGCATTGCAGATGCACCAAGGACTGAGCCATGGGTACCAAACTCCTCTTTTGACCTTGGAAAAGGCCTTTCCAGGTCAAGGAGGGAGATGCAGTGAAGGCTGTGTTCTAAAGGTAAAATCTAATTCCTGTTACCTTTCCTGTGGGTAGAGGAGCTCAATCTCCGCAACTGCTGATCCAGCATCTTTCACAAGCATTACATTCCTGTGGAAATATTTCACGTGGGGGAAAAATTGTGTAAAAGTTTAGCAAAGTCAAACTTCAGCCTCTTTCTGCCTAGTTCTCTCACTGATAAAGCTTCAGAATTTGCCATCCGGTAAACAAGCATTTCCATTCTGCACGGACAAGTATTCCTACATCACATTACATTTGCGCTACTCCTCCTATACGCTGTTCTAAAGATGGGTGGGGGCGTAACCGTAACATTTGTGTTGTTTCTGTTGGCCTCATGTTTGTTAGATGGATGGTAAAATATACACACAAGCATACCAAGTTTCCTCCTGAAACTCACAGAATACTGTACAAGTTTCAGGTTTAATACACAATACCACTGAACAGACAGAATCCAGGGAATAAAAAATACTAGCAGACAGAGCTTTGCATAGTCGTAGTGAGGAAGAGAAACTGCATACGCACCCTTGGTCAAACCACACTTCTTGTAAACACCAGATATGCAATATTTAGAGTTGCACAAACAGTCAATGTGACATTCCCATTCCTCATCACGGTATAAGTGACACAGTCATCTTAACTCCTGGCCTCCCACTACATTGATAAAACAGAGTTGAAAGGATACCTGTGTATATACAGCTACTGCTTAGTCTTCTCTCCCTGCTTCATGGCACCTTCCTGTTTAGTCCATGTAACACTGTACAGTTTTCACCTCTCCAGTTCCTTTCTCCCCAAAATGTACCTATTTTACGACACAGATAAACTAAGCATTGAGAAAGCTCAGCAGTATCACTGGTTCCACCACAAACAGGAAATCTGCACAGAAAAAACGCGTGACTGGCCAAAGAGGTAGCAACAAGTGGATTACTGGCTAATTTTTCCGCCTACAGGTTTTTCATCCGTTTCTAACAACAAATGCTGTTTTGTACAAGAGAGATTGTCCCAATAAATTCTGGAAATTAACATATATGCCTGAAAATTTATGAATGTGATAAATTAGTTTTTTCTGATTACAATACTTCATTGAAAAAAAATCCAATGATCTCTAATAAAACTTCATTTCTTTTCCATTCCTGTATTAAAATACCTCCATTATACTGCAATTTGTCTAAGACAAAAATTGAGTCCTGATTTGGAAAACTGTATATAACATATTACATTAAACCACATTACTTGGGAAAATGCAAAGCATTACATAAGGGAAACTTAAAAATTCATTGTTGATCAAAAGCAACTGCACTTTCTAGTGACAGCTATACAGGATACTATTGACAAAGACTTCTGCTAGAACTGCATATATTGCAATAAAAATATACAGCCCAGTAAAATCTATGTTACATTTAAAGTCTCTGTCCTCATCTGGTCAAGGCCAAGATGAGCACAGCTGACCATTCTCAGTTCAAGAGCATTCCCACTGTTCCGACTGACCTCAGCTCTATGCACCAGAAACATTTCAGCAGACACTGCTTTTTTAATAAGATATGTGTACAGAAGGACACCAGAGAGTTCTGAAAGCAAAAAGAAATGGCAACAAAAGATGCAATTCAATGTACGCAACACTTTCAAAGTCCTTTCTCGATGTTTCTTTGTCTCCTTTTATTAAAAGATAGACAAAAAAGCCTTCTCCCCAGAAACCTCAATGAGTACTCAACTGACACCAGACTTCAGATATAACTAGTTGTGTAGTTCCTATACATTTTGACTGCTTTCCCTTAACCATTCTGCTTCCTAGAGAAACGGACAACAGCACGACATATTTAACTCCACAAACACATTTCCTTCCTTCCAAACAAAACAAACAAACAAACAAATCTATTACACTAAGACAGAGTACTACATGCAGTTACATATAGCAAATTACCTCCAAATAAAAAAGTAGATTTAGCAGACAGACAGAAATTCACATAAATCTTTTATTAGCCCTTCCCCCACATGCACTTGGCAGAGCTTAATACGCTGACATATTACTATGCAGACTCTGTATATTCTAGTAACACTTGTACTCTTTCTAAATGGAACAAAAAGGGGATGCAGAAATACCCTGAAAATGCCTTGCCTAAGTACAATGTAAATGTTAACTTTTCAATCAGCCTAATCCATAATCCGCTTTTCAGTCAGCGTGGGGAACCTATCCATTCCTTCTTTCACATACATACCACCCCTTGCCTGCCCCTGGAAGTCTATGAAAAGAATGGAAAATATTCTGCCTTCTTCAAATCTCTACCGTATCAAAGCGGCAGAGAACACGACACTTTGCTATGTCACATCTAGTAGAAAAAAAGTAATAATACCCTTTTGTATTGACAGCCACATGTGAAAACACGGAAGATCTGGGAGACTACTCTAAATCCCTGCTTATTTCACAAGCAAAAAAAAAAAATATATTCCCTGAACAGTTGACTAAGTCACCTAGAATGGTCCCCTTACTCATTAAAAAGGCTTACATACATTTCTTTGCCTCTATCCCTTACTACGCTGAGAAGCAAAAAGTTACAGGCGTATCTGGGAAATAAGCCCATGTTCACGGCCAGACAGCCACCCTTCTTCCCAAGTATTACTGTCATCTAAAATCAGTGCAGTAACATTTTTAATCACATGGCCATCCATTCTAGTAGGCAAGTGCTACAGCTAGTTTCCATATCAACAGCTCTGTATCAACTTTCAGCTCTCTCCTTTGATATCCAGTCCCCAAAGGCTAGCATGCCTAGTGTATATTATGTACTGAAAGTCTGGTAAGATTCCTCCTTACAAGAAAAAGGTGAGAATGCTCAGGAGTAGCAAAAGGCAAAAGCTGTTTTACTGCCTCATCTCCATCTCTGCTGACAGACTGTCATATGCTTCAGACTCCTTTGCCTCTACGACCAGATTTTACTTTCCTTCTCTCACGTCTCCAGTCTGTCTCAATTTTAAAAACCTTCTCTATGAGCTTCATCTCACACACAGACTTTACTCATCACTGTATTTCACAAGATTCTTTTCAAATCTCCACTAAGATATTTTTCACTTTGCACATTTGGTCTCCTTTCACTTCGCAGTAACTCAGTTCTGGGATTTCCAGCCTGTGGTTCCACATAATATTTTTAAAGACTCTATGAAAAGTGAGAAGCTACTGAGATAAGCACATCAGTTGTCCACAGTCCTAAGTGGTACCTGATGTGCACTGGAGACTATTTAGTTGCCTGAATATGGAAACCTCAGATCCAGCTTCGTTTCCATATATAAGCGTTGTTCCCAATTTTAGCGTGACTACCCCAGATAATAACAGGAAAAAGAATTTGGAATTCATCAAGTAATACTTAGCTGTAAGTGAACTAGAAACATTTATCAAAGTACAAAAGCTACTGTTGTATTCTGCATATTGGCAGATATTCTGACCACAATTTTTTTTTCCTCCCAATCCACTTGGACACATTCATCCACATTTTCAACTGATCCAGATTCAAACTTCCCCTGTGCCAGACCATTCATCAGTGCTTCCATAATCTGCTCTTCTCTCCTCTTTTACTTTCTTTTCAGAAAGAGAAGTCATCCTACTAGAGGTCAGCATTTTAATCTCTAGTAGGAGACTTACTTAAAAGGGAGGTATTGTTATGACAGAACACACTAATGACGTGTGCAAGAATAATTCTTTATGATGTCTAGATCAGTGGTCTCCAAAATGGAGTGCACATTCCCCAGGGGGGTACACAAGGCAATCCATAAGGCTGCATTTTTTGCACCATTAATAAATACAATGAAATCAATGTTTAAAATACTGTTCATTTCACCTTTATCCCACCCTTTTTTATCTGGGTTTGTGTATGTTTTATAACGTACATAGTAGGAGATGTATACAACTTACAAATAAACATACTGGGGTGCATGCTCAAAATGTTTTTTACTGATAGGGATGTGCAATCAAAAATTTTTAGAGACCACTGGTCTAGATAACTTAAGAGGTGGTTGAAACTACTAGCTGTCAGCCATTAAGTCAGAAACATTATAGACTTTGCGTTCCTCACTTTCAAAAAAGAATTTTAACTGTTGGTGCTTTGAACATTTTTTCTATCTTGAGATACATGTCTCCATAAAGATGAACACTGTCCTTCAGTATCATGGTGTTTCTAAGGCATGTATCATTTAATCTATATGGTGCTCTATAAATACCATTACACACTAATTAGTATCTATGTAAGAGTCACAGCAGAGAATAATGTATCTGGGTTTTGGCTCTTCCTGTTTTAGAGCTTCTACTTAATATTTCCAAGTTTGGGAGTGATAGCATTTGGGTGCCTGAGAACATTCTGCACTTTCACTTTCCTCCTATATCAATATCTTATCTCCCCCTTACATAAAAATCTTTTAACATTATGTAGAAACAAATCTTTCTTCAGTGTTATATAAAGAGATCTGAGCATCTCAATTAATAAGAAGTCCTTAAATTCTTTTCATTATATTGTAATGGGCTAATGACTGATAAGAACCTAAAAAGTAATTTATGTTCTGTACTTACCAGTTTGGATTTAGTGATATGACTAGTTATACTAACCAAAAAAAAAAAAAAAGCCAGGATTCAGAAACAGAGGGGAAAGTCTCAAAGAGGCTTTTTATATATAGGAAACTTCATGCCAGAATTTTGAAAAATTCATCTAGATTAATTTGAATTAAGTGTGCACCATTGCACCCTACTGGACAAAATCAGAATGGTTCAAGGATACGATTCAGACCTGATGCCAAATCTATTTACTTGTTACAGGTGAATCCCTGCTGTTGTCCCTAAATCTCAAGTGACCATCACATTCCAGCAAAAATTCTGATTTCTTAAAGTGTCATTACAGCATGAAACTGGTTGCTTATTATACGCATTTGTAAACTATGCCCCTTGCATAAAATAATGCATGTTGGTAATACTAGGATAGAAGTTCTTCACACTCAAAGGTGGACGAGGCTTTAAATTCAACAGACCAACATTTGATATGAAATGTTATTACATATATATATACACACATGTAATTTCGGTTATCACCAAGTAGCATTGTGATAAACTGCTCAAGAACATTTTAAAAAAAGACCTATATGTACAAGTACATAAGAGGATCATCCCAAAAGTAGCATTAAATAGCAAATAGTCAAAAAAAGAAGTAGCAAAAAAAGCAGAGTAGCTCTCAGACCATGAAGCTGACCACTGGCTGACAGTAAGGATGCTTTTAACCTTCATAAAATAAAATTCTGTAGGTACAGACTGCAGAATCTTCCTCATTTATTCCTTGATTTGTAAAACAGGTTAAAAGAAACATGTCACCAATGGCGTAACTATGGCTGATCTTCCTGCGGGGCAGAGAGATGGATGGACTAGATAAATTCCTTTGTACCTTATTTTCCAGTACTCTTAAGATGTGGCAACTTGGTGAGGTCTAATTTTTTAAGGCATATATTGTGCCTTATAAAGGCAGTGGGGAAACCAGAATGTTGAATCAAAGGTGAGAATTAGGATGTCAGGTAACGAAACACCAAATCGGATAGATCAACATGTCTACTGTACTACAGCTAGTCTTTTGATGGTTAGAATTCTGTAAATTAGACTCACCATTCAAAGGGACAGTTCAGGGACTCTGCCTCTCTCCTCCATCCCCCTTACTTCAGTTAATATTTTGCAATCCATTTCTCCCAGTACTGTAGGTTTCCCAGGTCACAGTCACATGAGTTTCTTCTGCTACTGCTGCCACCTACCAGTTTTATTACTCTGTTGCAGCAGAAGGGCATATAGAAGAAGTTCTTGTTCAGCATGCACATAATCATCCCCTTTGTCTAAGATGTCATGGTTTATTCAAGTTCTACAACACTTCCCCATACACTAGGCAAAGCACTGGGCACAACCAAGATCAATACAAGGCTTTGAAAGCCATTCCATAAACAGGAAGGAGCATGATCTGTAAAACCACCTTTCAAGCAACATTAAATATTAAGACATTAACTTCTGCAGAACGCAGTAAATTTTTACCAACTTTCCCCACCAAAGACCATTTGCAGACACTGCAAAGAACTAGTACTGTCCTCCTTTCAAGAAAAATCTTCACATAATATATATAACATCAGGTTAGAGATGCAAAACTGTCAGCCGACATGAATTTGTTCAACAAATTTGAGGAAAAGAAGTTGCTTTTTTTACATATTACAAACCCACGATCTCTCTCCCAAAAAGACACCCAACCACATGCCTGAAAGTGTTACACCCGTGTCCTACAGCAGCTGATGCACAAAAATATACACAAATAAAGGAATAGGCCTGCCCAGTGCTGAGACGCAAGAGGTGGGTGTGTCTGAAAGGAAAAAGCATTGGAAACATAAGTATAACAGGTCTGTAAAATTATCTTGCAAGTAAAATTAAAGACACAATTTATACACTCAATTATACCAGTGAAATTGGATATCACTCCACTGACTTTCACAGCACGATTCCAGGTTTATCTCAGTGTAACTGAGAGCAAAACTTTACTCTAAAATTATTACCTCCCACCTTAATATGAAGTTGCAATTTATGGTATTGCTGATAAATTTGCTGTGTTCAGGAAAATATAAATTAAGAAGACGAAGAGTAGACTATTTTATGATGATACAGAAGAGTTATTAATGTACACAAAAAAAAACCCTGAAACAAGTGCTAATTCTTTACAGATGTCATGGGAAATAAAACACTGCATCAGGAAGCCTGTCTGAAGGCTTATATTCGTTCTTACACTTTGAATGGTATTCAAATCGTCTGGTATTTACCTCTGTGAGTAAAATACAGATTCTCCTTAGACAAAGTTAAAAAAAAAATATTACGTTCCCAGCACTTTTAAGTGGTTTGAGATTAAGGGAGGGAGTTACCAAAGAACGATAAAGTGTACAAGTACTTAGGTACAGCACTAAGGGCAACATAACCTGCGTCACACCATCCTTGACAAAGAGGTATTATCAGCCACACAGTCTTGTTCTGTAGCACACATATTCTCCCATCTGTCCTCTTTACAGGATCCTGCTCTATTGAATTTTAATAATTTAATTTAACATTCTTTGTACTAGTTTTTCATACCAATCAACTCCTAATTGATGCAGTTACATTTTATGTTCACTTAGCAAATGGAAAGTATCAAATCTTTCAAAAACCTAAGCTAAAACAGTACACTTGAAGGCAAACTACCTTGAAGCAATAAAGAGGAGGGTGGAGTTAACACATTACAAAACTATCCCTCATGTACTTACACGAGGGGACTCACTTTTGTCTCACCTGAGTAAAGCAAAGGACAATGACAGTTTTCTTAGAGGTCAACATGTATAAGGAGGGGAAATGAAGAAAAGTAGGATTTTCTCTAAATATCACTGTTAAAGAAAGCATTCAAGAAGTTTCACCAAAATGAACTGATGGGAAGAAAAGGAAGGCAGAAAAGTTAGCAAATTTACGAAGGTTACAGTAAGAGCAGAAAAGAGTCAATTTACCTGACAACAGGTGGGTTTGGATGTCACCAAACTGCTGCGTTTACCATTTTACCCGCTTGCATTACTGGGGGGAAAAGTTTAGGAAGGAACATTCTCAAGGACTTTTCATAAGTTCTCACTCTCGCCATCGGAAAAGGGAGAAGGGAAGGTTTTCACTGCATTGTTTGACTTTTTTGGCTCCTGAAAAGTTTTGCAAAGAACAGTAACAAAGTGTGAACTGTTAGAACACATTTCTGTTAAAAAAGGGAAAATAAGTCATACAAAATAGAGCAACAACAAATCCCACCCAAAATCCGCACGTCTAGTTTGTGTCATTGGTTTAAACAAATAAACAAAACAAAAACTTTTCAACTCAAATTGGAAAGATGAGAGGCTTGGAGACTTCCAACAGCAGGCCAAGATCGACCACCAGAACGCTCCAAAAGTCACCCTCAAAGATTAAAAAAGACTTAAAGAAATAAAACAAAGGAAAAGGCAGCAAACATCTGGTTATAAACCTTGCAATGTTCAGTTTAAAACAATTCCTGGAACAGTGAAAAAATTAAAAATGAAAAGACAGTAGCAACAGAAGTTACCTGTCAGAGCACCTACTATTCCATAGAGAGAACAGGAGTGGGTCGTGTGTCTCACACCAGCCATAAAGCCCATAAACCTTCTCAAAAAGAGTGAGCCATGAGAAAGATACTGTACATGTGATTTGTTTTCAAAGTCCCTTAAGGTCCCTCACGTATTTAACTGATAGATTTTTGCAATAAGGGGGAGAAAAGATTTAGCAAACGTCACTGGTTTCTTTTGTTGGATTTTGAAGTCCATTACAACATCTATAGAAGTATCTCCTTTGCGTCGGACATACACAGATGTTCCAGAGGTTATTTCCTGAGTATCACACATGAAAGATAGCACACGAAGTAGGAGAAAACTCTCCAAGAGTGACCATCAGCTCAGAACAAAAACGTTAAGAGTCCACATGTGCATCAATCATTGACACTGTGTTACCAATGAAGTGTTGTAACATTCCAAGAAAAGATTTTATAAAACACATTAAAGCATTAAATACAAGGCTTAAGATACAATCTGTACATTGGCATAGCAAGACATCAATTATAAATGCAGTAAATTGAACAGAAGAAAATCTCCAGTGTTACAAAGAACAAAATTTCATCAGATGTAGTTTAAGAAACTTATTCTTGCCAACAAGAGTTTCTACCTGGCTCTTTCAAACATTAGAATATACAAAAACAGTTGTAACACCATCAGCTGTTATTAATACTATGTGTAATCCAGCACTACGTTGACCATTTTTTCAGCACATGCTTCCAAAACTACATACAGAGGTAGTGTTAGTGCAACTGTATAAAAGTTTAGCATGTATTTTTCAACATGTGGAACTGAAGGAAATACAGTGTACAAAGCTCATGTCTGTAAAGTTCACCTTCAATGGGAGACACTGCCTCGTCACCACAGGCTAGATTTGTTGACGTTTTTCTCCTTTAAGTAAAAACAAGACACCCCCCTCACACCCCCAGCCCATTCTACACATTTCAGTATTTCAGGAGCAATGGATAAGCAGGGAGTAAATACACAAGACAAGTGTGCCCATTTGTACCAATGAACCCTCAAGCAAGGTTTTCATATGTAGCATCAATACCCAATGTCCAAACAAACATACATCCTGTCTGCCTCCCTGACCACTATTGCATAGAATTATCTCCAAGCTAGCAATGGAAGCATCAACCACATAGGAGCATCTTATCCCAAGGGAGCCAAACCATAAATCTCTGAATCCACTCTTTGTCTTTCAAAAAATCTCACGTTTACTTCAAAGATTTTACTACTGTGAGGTGTAACCTGGACATTCTGGAACAGTGATGGAAATGTAAAGTTCCTGTGAGCCATAGCCTTTCCCTGCAAAATACTACGGAGACTCAAAAAACACTCCAGAATGTTCAGTTACCAGTTCTTTCCTTTAAAAGAAGTTTCCTGTGATAGAAATACAGAGGTCCTACTGTATCAACTAGCAAATGTTTACTCCCTTCTGTTATTCCACATGTGCTCAATGTGTGCCACAGTTGAGAAGGGAAAGACTGACCCTATCAACCTCTCAAGGAGTGCAGTCACCTAAGAAAAAAGGAAAAGAAAAAAAACCAAACCAAAACAAAACACCACAAACACACACCACCCAAATTCCCCTTACATAAACAAGCAGGGGGAGATGAGTCTCTGGAAGAGACTGGAAAATTAGGTTTCTTTCATGTTCTGTGTTTCTGCAACTCTTCATGGAAGTTAAAGACCTTTATATTCTTCACGTTTAACCTCTGCACTTGAAGGCTCAGGAAGAAAAGACTTGAAAATACCTTTACTGCTGAAGCTCCTTTTGTGGCTGGACCAGGTGGCCCATTCTCCTGCTTAACACCAACAGTCAACCTTTCACTTGATTTTAATAATAATATTTAATTCTACAAAAAAAAAGCCATTTTATTACATTCCTTTTAAAATAAAAAAAACAAAAACAAACTGTACAAAGAAGCATGATCAAACCTCCATAAAGCAGGTTAATACTGTTCTGTTTATTGCCTCTTGAAGACTCTCTGCATAATGTCCGTGAGTTGTGTTTAAGGTCCAAGTGAAGATAAAACAGCAGAGCAGCAGAGAGGTGAGGAGGGGCCACAGAGGTGGGCAGTGCAGAGCCTCAGAGGGTACATGGGACATGCTCCATTAAAGTATCCAGAAAACAGCAGCATTGCACACACACAACCCCCCTCCAAACAAACCCTATTTTCAGAAGATTATTTTTCAATTGTAAACGTTTTACTTTTTGTTTTTTTAAAAAAGAGGCTTATCTTTTTATATATATCTCTCTCTATAGTTCCAGGGCTTTATGAACCCAGAGAATGAGAAAGGAATGAAAGGGAGGGAGGAGAAACAAGAGGAAAAGGAGGGAGAAGATAAGGACTGAAAAATGGACTCAGTATCTGTTTTGGTTATCTGTTTTCCAAAAGAGCTCAAGGCTAATGAGAAAATGCACAGCCGGAAGGACTAAGGAAAATCAGACATCCTGGAAAAAAATTAGAAGCTAAACAGCCAAAACCCAAAAAGAAATAAAGCAAAGCAAATGCACACACACAAACACACACAAGTGTGTGCGCTCATACCACACACACATAAGGGTCCAAGATCAATCTGTTAATTGTTTGTGGACCTAGTTATTTTTATTTTTAATTCTGGCCAAGCTCTCTTTGTTGGTTTTTTTTCTTGGTTTGTTTTTTTTTTTTAATAATTTTTCTTTTTTAAATCTGCTGCATGTTTTCCAAAGCTAAGAATTGAGTATTTCTCCCCTCTTTGGATTTCTGCCAACATCAGCTTTTATGTTCACTGGGGAAAAAGTAAGCCTGGTAAGTATTGTATGAACTGCAGCTTTATTCTAAAGTACCTCTAGATGTCTAATCACTTTTAACCAACTTTTTCCTCCTCCACACCTTACCACGTTTCCCCCCTCAAAAAAACAAAAAATAAAAACAAACAAAAAAAAAACCCATGCCAATGTACAGGCTTTAACTCAGTGTTTTCTTAACAAATAGTCTGCAGTGTTTTCACTTTGGCCACTGTTAAAGATGCAGGCATAGAGAAGGGAGTGTTGGACTAGCATGTATTAAAAAAAAAAAAGGAACATTAACATTGCAGATCTCTCTCAAAAAGACTAAAACACTAACAAATACAAGTCGATGCACGTTTGCTTTAAACTAGTGTAATTCTTTTTCACATTGGATTAAACATTATTTTGTATACCAAACATTACAGTGCTGTTTATCTCCTCCAATCACGCAAAAAATAGTTAAAACGTGCCATTTCTGCCACAAATAGAATGACCAATTCCCCTACATACCTTCCAAAATCAAGATTTGAAATGAGAAAAGCGCAAGTACTAAAATCCTCCTTCAAAAGTTTCATAAAGAAATACAGACACAAAGCTGTCAATTAATACCAAGATGGCACAAATTACAGATTTGTACAGAAAGCTCACGTTAAGTCAACTGACACTTCTCTCAGCCTCATCATTTGAAAGGCTATATCCTGCAAGGTCAGAAAGTGACGACTTTTTTAAAAGATCCTGAACTTACTCCCATCTACAAGAGTAGTAAGGTGCCCAGAAACTTTGAAATACCTGGTATTTAACACCTTCAACTCAAATTCAGAATTTGAGGCACTCGGCAATTTACAGGATCAAGCCTTACAGAGGAAGAAGAGACTTAACTGGTGCAGTAATTCACCGAAGTTTCTAGGGAGCTGCCAGACAGCTTTCTGAAAATCTTCAAGCATGAATCATGCTCCAGTGCTTTCCTGTGAACACACATGAACTGCAACACACCTGGGGACCTAAGCAGCATCCAAATAAAATTCCCACTTAGGTTGTGAACGGAGCATCTTCATTAGAAAACTGATGCTGAAGAATGAACACAATTTTATGTTCTGCAAAAAAGTAGGGGCAGCAACTACAGCACGCATGCCTTTTACTCTTGCTCTCTTGATCGACACCCCCACCCCTTTCCTCACTCCTCTGAGTTTCTCTGATAAACAGCACTGCAAGTTGGTTTAAAAAAAATTTACAAGAGAGAGTTCTGTTGGTCATCTATTTACATGTGGCATCACTCCACAAGAAGTTTGATCTCATTGGCTAATAGCTGGTTCATGTTGAATAGAGCCCCCGGGAGCTTGGTGAGCAACTCTCTCTCCGTGGTCTCAGGGTCGCTGTCGACAGAGCTGGAGCTAGCACTCATATTGTCGACAGTGGCACTAGCTGGAGGGCCCAGCTCTGGCTCGCTAGTCTCGCTTGCCGTGGACACCACAGAGAGCAAGGACATGCGCCGCGTCAAGCGACCGGGGGTAAGGAGAGAAGCGGCATAGTCCGCTATGATACCAGCTACATCTAGATTACAAGCCTTGTCAAAGGCAATGAAACCTACATTTGCATTGGCCTCGCAGACATAGAATGAACCGTCGTCCTTCATCAGCAGGTCAATGCCGCACACGTCCATCCCCAGGATGTTTGACACTTGGACTGCCAACTGCTTGCCTTGTTCACTCAGCGAGCACATCATACCTACACCACCTGGAAAAAAAAGGAAAAAAAGCTTGCTGTCTGTAGTCTGGTCACAGCTGACTGACATCCTTCTCAAATGATTGGTGCTTTTTGGCTGGGAAGCTCCAAAGCGAGCCTGCAAGGATACTGCTGATGACTCAGATAGCAACCTCCTTTCCACGGTGACTACTAATGAACTTGAAGCCACAGCAGGATTTCAAAAGATTCTGAACTGCCAAAGGCAGGTCAAGATTATGACTTGTTTAAAAAACAGTAAGTAGTGACTTTTTAGTCAAGAAAGGTGTCATAGATTTTTATGACCTTGGGATAGAAAAAAGATGACCTAACAAACACCCTTGTTTCTTTTAAGGTAGAGGCTTTTCATACATATTTTTAAGCCATCACAAGAAATCCTTCAGCAAAATTTAACCAAATGTTCCTGATAAGACTACAGCTCTAACAGATATAATTGAGGGGGAAGAGGTTTAAGACATTATAATCTACTCATGTCCCTCTCAGCTTGCTATCATAGGTTACTGTCTCTAAAGCAAGAATTAGGGAACATTTGCATCTGAATCTCAGCTGGTCCAGTTCACAGTCCATCATCTAAGTATTAACCGACTCAGACTTCATCTATCACATTTAAGTTTTCAAAAAAAAACATAAAACAAACAATAAAAAACAAAAAAGCATTTAGCAGAAAAATCTTTCAGGCTTTACATCCTCAGCATCGAGTAGTAACTAAAACCTCTCAGGCATTTTGGGCATTTTGACTAGCCAAAACTGTACTACACATGAACACATTTTATCCCATCCCTGCTCAGTTTCAGTACAGTTTCAGCCAGGCACCCTCAACCCTCCTTCTACCCTCACAAACCCCCTTGTCCTACACCCAAAGTTATGCAGAAACTCAGTTCTGAGTATGCTACAATCAATGTAGTAACTCTCCTCTTCCTCCCAGACATGGTCTTTGGGGGAAATGCCTTCAGGGAGGAGTCTGAAAGACTTAAGGCAGCACAGCAGCTGCACAATTCAATCCAACTGTTTATTGCCTTCAATAGTTTCCTCCCTTAACACTTTCTCTCACCCTCTTGCCAACTGTCTCCTCCACCTCTCTCAGTCTTGTCTTCTGTCTTCCTTCTTTTTTATTCCTCTTAACAGGATGAAATGAATGATAACACGGCATTAGCATGACACTGCCATATCAGTTACTCCATTTGTGTTCCTAGACCTTTCCCCTCCTTTTCATCCATGCTATCCATCTAATACTTTGGGCAGAGATTATCTCTCCTTCTGTTTGCTCAACACATCTCTCACTTAATCCTCACTCCCATGTCTCCTCTGTAAACCTCCAACAGTAAGCACAATTAATGCAAAATAAAATCTGCAGCTTATTTCAGTTGGGTTTGTGATTTTTCAACTGGATTAAAAATTCTGATCAAAACTATGAACAATGCTTTTCCTACCAAGTGAACAGTTACTCTGCATCCTCCCATCTGTTGAGCAGCGAAGCATGGTGCCCACTACACGGCCTCCTACTACGATGACACGTACATCCTTGCCATGGGACTCTTTAACATATTTTTGAAATAAGTAAGGGGCATCGTGACGGATCAAATGGCTTAGGTCTGCCAAATGGTGCTTGTCTCGTGCCAGGAACACAGCTTTACCTGTAAGAAGAAAAGAAAATCGGAAGATCGGAAGAAGCTACTGATTTGAGTTGCATCAATGATTCACCACATAAAAGTAAAACCTCTGACCAGTATGCTGCCCATTCTCAAAGGCCCCATCTGTAGCTTATAACCATTTACAAATTCTTCTGTGGACATCAGAAGTGCTCCACTGCTTCAGGGCTCATAAGTGTTCAAGTACTGACATAGATGAGGAGCCGTATGAGGAGTTAAAAAAAAAAGAAAAAAGAAAGTAAAGGAAAGAAAGAAAGAAAATAAAACTGCTTTAGATAAAGGAGGTGGTCTTGTCATTTCAACTCCTTTTGGTACACGTCCTTAATGAGAGAAAAAAAGAAAGAAATACTTAAAGAGCAGCAGACATTTAATTAATAGCACAGTTTTGTTAATCCAAGATGACTGGACCTGCAGCCTACAGCTTTGACACACAGGAACCAATGAGATGAAGCTGTTAAACACCAGGCAGCTAAGAATACTGAAGTCACTAATGTGCCACTGCAGCACTGCTTCAACTAGAGGGAAGTTGTTGAGAGCTGCTCTTCCAAATATTTTCAAGAGCTCGCAACTCCAGGATGAGGCCTTGCAGTAGAACAACTATGTTCAGAGGAAAATACTAGAATCCACAATATTCAAGATAAATTTAGCAGAAGATTCCATAAAATATTAAACCGAATGGAATGTACTGCAATTTTGAAAAAAACAAAACCAAAACCAAACAAAATAAAACCTCTTTGGAAACCACTGACTTTTCTGCAAGCAAGCATCTCAAGGACATGTTTTGTTTAACCTAAAACATCATCATTTCATTACCCTTCATTTCTAGAGCACACCAAAGATGACTTTGTTCTTTTTCAATTTTAAAATACTGATGAAAGTCACTCCTGAAACAGATTCTACCACTTTGCATCTCATTTCTAGTCTCACAAGAAGGCATCCCTTTCCATCTTCAGCTACATTTCCCAACTCCTATACCTCTTTCCCAAGCACTCTTATGTGTCATATTAGATTTATGTTTTGCAGTAAGGCTGTAGAAACTTTTTGTGGCAGAATCGCCACTCAATCAAGCTACAGTGTTAACAGAGTACAAAAATCAATTGACAAATTGTCTATCTCAACTACGGGAATACAAATGCAGCAGTAGCAGAACTAAAGAGAAATAACACGTGAAGAAGAATTAAATCAAGTGCTCCAAAGCCTAACTGGAGCAGCCTCTGCTTCCTCAGGATTTAAGGTCTCCATAACACAGAACACTGCTAGAGGAACATGGAACCTCCTGTGCAAATAACCTCTGAATTTGATTTTAAACCTTGTTTCCTTTAGTAGATCACTATCTAACATTAAACCAAACTGATGTATTTTTTCATATTCAACACTTAAAATAAAACACTGCTAAACAGAACAATTTTATCTGAACCTGCTGTATTATCATCGGCACTGCCAAAGATATTTTTCTGAAAAACAGAGATCCAGTCTGACAAGCAGTACACGAGATTTTATTTAAATCAGGATCCTAATTATAGAGAAAGTCAAGTAGAAAAAAAGTCAAACTAAGACTGAACAAACTAAGATTTAATTTCTTATGCCTATTTAGAAACAGCTCTAAAATCCATACAGGCTTCTTTCTACTTCCCTAAGGCCAGACCTTCCATTGTTCCAGTTCAAAGCTTTCCTCACCGACGCACCATAATCTTGGACCTCTATTCCCCCTGCTATTGCAAGACTTGTCTCTACTAAGACTACTTCCCATTGTTGCAGTCTACTCAGCATTCAGAAGTGAGAGGGTGGTAGAATTTAGATGTACTGCAAAGAGGTCCAACGCCTATTAGAAGACTTTCTTAACTATTATCCCTCAACAAGACAAAAATCTTAAAGAGTGCTGCTCAGAATACTCCTTGCCCTCACCCCTGACCTCACACCCACCTCGGTGACCCCGCGTGTTCTTCACCACCATAGGGAACTCCAGCACTTCCGCCTCATCAATCATTTTGGCAAAATTCTCATGACCACCTGGCAAAAAGAAAACCAACAACATTATGTGCCACCAATCTGGTGTTGCAAAATTGGGGATGTAATTGCCACACATTCCTCCCACCCTTACAGCTTAGATAATGCAGAAAAAACTATCAGTTAAGAGGAACTTGGTCAAGGAGCATGATCAGACTTTGAAGGTGTTTGTAATCTGTGGGATACTAACTCCTACTTCCTTTGAAATGGAAGACACGATTTGACAAAGGCCACTTGATCATAACCCCCAAAGGCTCAATCCAATCTTCCAAATCTTAATGCCCTGATTCTACCGTCTTGTTCCAATTCATCCCCTTTAGTTTACCAACTCCCACCTTTTCAAATATCTAGCAGGAAAATAGCACAGATGGTATGACCAGTAACGGTTACATCCAAACTACTAACCAGGAAAGCAACATGAAATACAAAGATAAGGCATAATCCAGAGAGCAGCAACAACCCAAATCTTGTCACTCCACCTCCCCCCTTTCCAAGGCTTAAGTCTCGTGCATCTCATTCTCCCTAGATCCTGAAGTAGTACTTCAACCTTTGCGTCTCATTGCATCTGTAAGGACTTTAGAGAGTAGCTTTTAATGACCATTCACATGATGATGGTGGATACTTCAAGATTATTTGAGTTCAGCTGAATTCACAGAACGCTGACCACAGTGCAAGAACTATAGGAGAAAGTCAGCAGACAAAGGGAGACTGCTCTAACAGCATGTGCAGTAAAGCGCAGAAGTCAAGCCAAGATACTGGTCACAAAGCCAGCAGCAGCCATCACTACCCTGCCATGGATTTTAATGCGTGTCATGGAATAACATGTCGTTCAGCACATCCTGTTTTTCATGGCAAAGCCAGCTCTCACTGATAACTTGATGCTTGTGTTAAAAAAAAAAAAAAGAAAAAAGAAAAAAGAAAAAAAAAAGGTCATGCTTCTGTCAAATTCCAGAGGCAGGCATTAAAACAAGTGGCAGGGAGTTATGAACAGAGATGTTCTCCAATTACCCCATCATTCGTGGTCTCCCCTTCCCCCCAAAAAATTAAAAACTCATTTCTTTCTCAGAGCTAAAGCAACCACATCTCTAAAGAAAAGATATGTTTCTTCTCAGATGTATTTTCATAGTAATTGATGGAAACATTTGACCCATGTTTTTGTCAAGTTTTGTTTGTGTTTTTGTCAAGATCCCATTACACAAGCCTATCAGTGCAATCACACAAAGGGGAGGAAAGCACTGATATTTCCCAAGAAGGAAAGGAAGGCTGAGAGGTATCTTCAATTCTTTAATATATTGTAATTAAAAGCAGAGATAGCATCAGGGTAGCTCAGACAAATGGTTCCTCTAATCCAGTACACTGTCAAGAACAGTGTCCAGAGGCAAGCACAAGAAACAATAATTAACTGTTCTGGTGGGAAACAAACCCCAAACAACTGTTAAAAAGTTGAACGCAAGGGCCTGTACTCTTTCTGTCCTTTCACAATAACTAATACATTTGCAGATATTTTTATTCATATAGAATTTTAATTCTAATTTCAGATTTTACCAAAGTTTAGATCTTTATAGTATCCTGTGATGGTTAGCTCCCCAAGTTCTTGTCTGTTGTTTCAGGCAATTGGAAAAGAGTTCAAAGTGTTTTAGTAGTAACAGCCCAAATTAGTTGCCTGGGAGGCTGAAGTACAGTTAAAGTGCTCTTCCCAAAGCAACGCAGCTAATCAACAAAGCCAAAACCAGAATCTGAGTGTTACGATTTTTATTTCCTTTTCTGGTTACTGAATGCTTATCTGTGGAACTAGCCTAATGCTACTTAATTCTATGTATTTCCAAAACTTGACTCATATCTTTTGCACTGCAAAAGCACAAATTATTGTAGGCCACCCTGCTATCCTTCTTATCCGTACCGTATGAAAAAGTGTCTGGAAGAGGCACACCATGACCAGCAAGTTCTTGAAACGTCCAGAACTTGTTGACACAGTTGAGGATGGCTTGGGGACGATTCATCAATCGACAGCCCATCTTCTCTAGGTGGCGAAGGACTGTGATATCGCTGTCACTCTGGACCCAAGGTGTTGGTACACGCACAACCACCACCTGCGGGTAAGCAGTAATGAGCTCCCCATTCACCCGGAGACCTAAAGAAGGAAGAGAAAACCATTCCAATCAACTACAAGGTCTTCAGGAGAAGGTAAACGGCAAAGAAATACTGCACTATATGAGAGGACAACAGAGATACCAGACTTCAACAGTGAGCATTAGAACAGCACAACTCTCCATAAAATGCATCTTGTCAGTTGTACAGTTTCATGCATGTCACTCTTAACCCACTTAAAATTAGGACTAGGCAAAGAACAGACTGTATTAGAGCACGCAATCTTGGTCTACCTCCTAGGATGAAGAACTTTTTTTATAGATTAACACATGATCCTTTCTATGGGTGTTAGCTGCACATAACATTCACATCAGCAGTATCAACACCTCAGGAGGTTCTTGCCTCCCACTGCTGGTTCTTGCCTACATGATACAGTTCATACCTTTCTCAGTCCTAGCTGTATTGATCCCTCTGTGTTATCACGTTACACAACATATTGCCAAAGTAACAGAGACTAGATATGACCCTTAAAAAAAAAAAAAAAACAACAAAACAAAACCCCCACAGCAGTATTTTTAACACAGATAATTTCAATGATCTGATTTATACTAAGTAAGTACTCAGAAATAACTTTATCAGCTAACAGGGCAGCACCCCATGACATTATGGCAAGAACGAGAAGGAAAGCCAGCTTTGCTACCAGGACCAATGTATTACTTAATAATGACCTATAGCTTTACAGACTATGTCTCTGAAAAAGAAACACTAAAAGACAGGCTGCAGAAACAGGAATACAACAGGACCGGATGGGAAGGCATCAAGTTTGATAAAGACAGTCTGACATCTGAGTATGGGAGAAGACAAACAGGACTTGATAGTCACTTTATTTGCCTCATGTTCAAAGTAAAACTTTATGACTTCAGTGTAAAATACGCGGCTCCCACTGCTGTCAGCACCTTAAGAGTTAAAAAAAGAGAAAGAAGGGGAGCTGAGAAATCACAGTGCATCTGCATTTCTGTGCCTATAAAAGGCCAGCTGTAACCATTCAGATCTAGCCCAAATTAATTACCTGATTAGCTCTACTCTAAAGATATTACTTTTCAAATACAGACTTACAGCTACTCAACCTGAAGATAAATATTGCCAGGCAATATATTTCATTTCAAGGTGCTTTTGAATTAATTGGAGGGGGTCCCCCTCTCTGTACTTCCCGTTTTCTTTTCTTCTCCCAAGGAGGATTATTTTAGAGCTTGCCTTAAATACAGTGAAGCGACCACCTAATTCCCAAAATGGATGTAGAAATATGCTGCCCAGTCATCAGGAGGACACAGAGTCACAGTCTGGAAAGGCCAAAACAGAGCTATATCCAATACAAATCGCTTTTTCCAGTCCCCATTGCTATAATTGTACAGAGATGAGAAAACACAAGCAGACGGGTGCTCTGGCTGCTCACCTCATTAGCACCAAGCACTGCCGCACTGCAGCTGACATGACTTGCGTGTTTAAGCAAGCAGGCTTCAGACAAACACACACACCATTTTATAAAGGCATCTCAAGCAAGATTAAAAGCAAGACACTGCTAAAAACCCAAGCAGAATGTAAACATCAGGAAATGGACTACCATCTCCTACAGCCAGAAAAGGAGTACAAATTCAGCAAGCAAGAGATTTTTAACACATTAGTCAGATTCCACCCTACACATGTATTTTCTCATTTAGGTGCATGCCCAATTACACCCACTTTTTGCCAGTGTAATTACATGCATGTCCTGATCCATATGCAAGCTGTGTAACGGTCATTTTAAAAATGACTGCATTTTCTACAGATCCCCAAATTGCCACTAGATCTTTGCTGTGAACCAAAACTACATGGTTTTCTAACTCATTAATTTCTAATTCTCAGAGTCTATTTTGTCGTTTTGCTTTAAAGACACACCACATGCTGAAGCTTTGCACCATGGAGTTGTTACCTGAAATAAAAGCTCTCAAAATGAAAAGTAGTTTAGAGAGGAGATGCTCATAATTCCACCTACCTAATACATAACTCCACCTAGGCTTACATATTCCTTAGGATGACCAAATAGCCTTTTTGCACATGCGTGTTAAATTTTGCAGCGTCAGCAAGACACTTCTGCGCAGGTGTGAGTTCCCTGGTGGTCATTTGGGTGGGGATACCCTTTTTCCATTATCCTTTTAAGGTATTGAGTCATCTCAGGACAGTAAAAGTTTACTCTTAAGTTGGCCAGCTTCTTGAGGATGATATGGATGTTCCTTGAAGTAGCCACAGCTCTGTCCTAATTGGTATAGGAGCACATACTTGATGCATAAAAGAACCTTGAAGTGATTAACTACTCCTTGTTATCCCATCCTTGGTGATTAGCTACTTCTGGCTGCCTCCTCATTATCACTCTTTGTAACATCAGCTCAGTGACTAGCTCTTTTCTCACACAGTAAGAAGGTCAGTAGGAAACAAACAATATTTTAGTTACCGTATGTTTATAAACAAAGCAGAGGCCTGCCTTTGGTAACAGAGTCTGAAAAAGAAAAAAGACAGTTTGAGGGGATGTATAAGCCTCACCTGGAATTCTCCTGAATACCTCCATTAGACTTGACTATCAGACTGATGTAAATTCAGCCCAGACCACCATTTCCCCTGGAGTGACTTAGAAGTACAGTGATATTATCAACAGAACAATCTGAGCTTTTGTTTCAGATTCAATCATTTTCTCTGGTCTGGATACTGTTCTCCCCAGAACAAAAAAAAAAATTCTCTCCTATCATAGAAGACTGTTTACAAACAAAGAGAAGAGCTACTCAATGAAATGTATAATTTGAATCACTACTACTGACATGCGCCATAAAAATTAGCTGCAGTCTCCCAGCAACACAGTGCTGCAAACAGAAGCAGCTTTATTACAGTAAAAAGGAAAGCTAGACTCTGCCATTTTGGAACAAGCTTGTATTCAGCGTTCCATCTGAGACCCCACAGTTAACAGGTTAATGGTCATTATTGCTGAGTGGGCTGATAAAATAATATTTATTCATTATGGTGTGCTGAAAGCAGTAACACAGAAGATATTAATTCATACAATTAATTTTTTTTTCCCAAAGAACCAATCCACAAATGCAAAGAGGGAGAAAGGAAAAAAAAAAAAAAGAGATGTTACAGAGATACTACTTAAAGAATGGTTAATAGCTAATAAAACATTTTTTTAAAATGGAGATGAACTTTCTTTTCCTTTGCAGTAATAGTACCAATAGTCTACTTTGACTTCATCAAGGCTTTCGACACAGTATCCCACAGCATCCTGATAGGGAAGCTTAGGAAATGTGGGTCAGATGAATAAACAGTGGGGTGGATTCAAAACGGGCTGAAAGACAGAGCTCAGATGGTTGTGATTAGGGGCACAGAGTCTAGGTGGAGGTCTGTGACAAGTGGTGTTCCCCAGGGGTCAGTAATGATCTTCATCAATGACCGGGATGAAGGGACAGAGTGCACCCTCAGCAAGTTTGCTGATGACACAAAGCTGGGGGGGGTGGCTGGCACACTGGAAGGCTGTGCTGCCATACAGAGAGACCTGGACAGGCTGGAGAGATGGGCAAAGAGGAACCTTATGAAATTCAACAAGGGCAAGTGTAGAGTGCTGCACCTGGGGAGGAATAACCCCATGCACCAGTACAGGTTGGGGGCTGACCTGCTGGAGAGCAGCTCATCTGAAAGGGACCTGGAAGTCCTGGTGGACAACAGTATGACCATGACCCAGCAACGTGCCCTTGTGGCCAAGAAGGCCAATGGCATCCTGGGGTGCATCAAGAAGACTGTGGCCAGCAGGTTGAGGGAGGTCATCCTCCCCATCTACTCTGCCTTGCTGAGGCCGCACCTGGAGTACTGTGTCCAGTTCTGGGCTCCCCAGTTCAAGAAGAACAGGGAACTGCTGGAGAGGGTGCAGCAAAGGGCTACAAAGATGATTATGGGACTGGAACACCTCTCTTGTGAAGAAAGGCTGAGGGATTTCGGTCTTTTTAGTCTGGAGAAGAGAAGACTGAGGGAGAATCTTATCAATGCTTATAAATACTCAAAGGGTGGGTGTCAGGAGGATGGGGCCAGTCTTTTTTCAGTGGTGCCCAGTGACAGGACAAGAGGTAACAGGCACAAACTTGAACATAGAAGTTCCATCTAAACATGAGGAGGAACTTCTTTGCTTTGAGGGTGCTGGAGCACTGGAACAGGCTGCCCAGGGAGGTGGTGGAGTCTCCAACTCTGGAGACATTCAAAACCCGCTGGGACATGCTCCTGTACAACCTGCTCTAGGTGACCCTACTCTGGCAGGGGGGTTGGACTAGATGATTTCCAGAGGTCCCCTCCAACCCCTATCATTCTGTGGTTCTGATCCCAGAACAGTAGTAGTGTTTTATATTCACAGTTGCCTGTGGACAATGAACCAGCCTCACAAACACCCAGAAGGCAGATGTTCAGATCATAGAGAAATACCTTGACAAATGACAAGCTGGTCCATTTGTTGGCTTTCTCAATAGATGCCCATAACATCACGCACATGGCAAACAGACAGCTATACAGTCCTCTGAAGTACCAATACTGACAGCCAGGATAGGGAGATTTTTACTATGAACTTTACCAAAATATAACAACCATTGTACCAGTGCCTGGGGAACAACTTAGGTTATCATAAAACTTTTGGGGATTCTTTGGCCCCATGGGATAAAGACTTCTGAGTTGGAATATCGTACTATAAAAACAGATGTAAATCCTGCACTTGAACAAGACTTGTTCTTTCAGCTAGTATCAGCTTTCTTTGTTCTTCCTCTGCAAGATGAAACTCTCCAAAATGGAATGCGGTAGGCCTTTAACATTATACAGCAAACATCACAGTATTCACATGAAAGTGCAAAAGGAGTTTTTGCAACTGTAATCACCTGGGAAATGACTTGATCCATTACACCACATCCCTCAAATAAAGCTGAAAAGCCTCAAGTTTCTCTCAAAGACAGCTCAAAGCAGCATATGATAGAACTGACTAAATGCATGACTCCTCATTGGTTGGCCCAACTGGCCCTGCTGCTTGTCATTCCCAGTAGGTGAGCTTGACATATAAAGTCTCTGCTATCTGCTAAAAAGGCCTATTTTGATCCAAACAGCTTAGAAGCCACCACATGAACCTGTGAAGTCCACAGAAAATAGATGCAGCATTAAACTCTAGTGAAGACAGAAGAGGCAGAAACTTCTACTGCTGTTACCAGTGAGATCAGAAGACATGTATTTATACCCTAAGAAAGTTCTTCAGATGGTAACATCTGGCATGGTAGAATCTATTTGCATTGCAAGATACTCAGGATGACAGCTGCCTCTCAACAACTTGATTTAGCACAATTCTGGGGTCGATACACATACTTTGGAAACAAGCTAAAATTCTGGAACTTTGCAGCCCTCATTCATACCTGCAGGGTTTTTTAGTACCTTCTGTCTTCTTCCCTATAACAAATTTATCTCATGACCACAATTTCTCAATTAAAAAGCCTAAGTCTTAAGAGAGTTATCATTTAGGTGGCACACATTCCAAATGAAATGCCTCAGAATATAGACATGCAATCAAAACTGAGTTATCGTGACTGAACAAGTTGCTGTCCATCAGGCTAGACTCCTAAACTGACCATATGTTTGTTCCCCCCGTACAGCAAAACACAAGGCAAAATGCTTGCCCTTACGCCTCCATGAAGGGATTCTACAATAACGAATCTCACTACGCAACTGGGACAAGTTAAGTGCCCAAATACAGGCGTTGTAACAATATCCCATGAAGCCTGCAAGCCAAACACACTTCTGCAAGTCAATCACATCCACAGCCTGAGTACGTAAATTCTTAAACTGCAGCCACACACCTATTACAATCCCTAAGCAGCGGTGCCTCATCTACCCAGTTATCCTACTTTCTTGTGCTTTAGAAACTCTAAGAATCGCTTCTGCATTGACAGCATTCTGCCACCACTGAACACCTTAATTCAACCCAAGCAGCATTTTAAATTGCCAGATGTTTTTGAAACTCATTCTATTCAGTTTGTATGCTACACAAATCCCTTCCAATCTCTTCAAGAATCAGTTCATCAGCAGATTAATAGCTGCTGCAAAGCAGTATCTCATGTCCAGTTTGCATGTTATGAACAACTGTCCTTTCTGCTGAAACAATGCAAATGTTTTCACAGAAGGAACATGGTTTCAGGAGATAGGTCTCAAGCCTCAAAGATTTGCAAGGACATAAAAAAAATCATTACAGAGCTTTTATAGCTCTCATTATAGCAAACATCAGGCATTTTTAACAAAAAATAAAGTCTCAGTAATATCAAATAAATTGATAAAAGCATTTTCATTCCAAATTATAATTTTGGAAAACAGTTAAAAAAAGCAAACTCAGTAATCAAGGTCACAAAGTATTTAGGACTCAAATCCAGGTCTTCAAGTACAGCATGTCACTGCAAGAATGACAGCCAACTTCTTCAATAAAATGGTATGACACAAAGCTAAATGCTCAAAATATTTAATACACAAGCAGGAGGAGACCTGAGTAGGCTTCCACGTAAATCAAATTACTGATATCAAGCTTCTATTTTTATACAATTTGAATCATCGGTATTCACTGATATTTTATGATAGATTAAAAGACTAAGGTAGCTGGAAATGTCAGAAGCTATGGACTGGGGAAGAAACCCATGGGATGTTGACATACAACAATGAAGAAAAAACTTTCTCCAGAATAAATACATTTACTTTTATGTGTACATTACAAAAACCTGAATCAGTAAATGGGTTTTCAAGATGAAAAACACCAAGCCTTTCAATCTCTGCCTGAAGACAACTGGTAATTGCCCTGATGCCCATGGAAGTTCATGACATATCATATGACATTTCTGACCAAATGCATCACAACAGCAACAATAATGCACAAAAGGTGTCTTTGCAGAAGTTCCCTATTCAGTGCTGCCATGAATCCAGCAACATAAAACATTATAGTCATTAAGTCATCTTCTTTCAAATTGACTTCCAAGACACATTTTACAGAATTTATCTGAGAACTGTGTGATGGTGAGAAGTACCCAAATGTGACAACAAAGTTAAAGTGTTCCCTGTAAAGCATGGATAGCTATGAAAGAAATCCTCACTGCTGCAGCCATGGCTGCCACAAGCAGCCACTTCTCAGAAGAAGAATTTAAATTCAACGACTGCTTCTGTCTTTGGCGAAACCCCTAATAAATGCCAACTGCTCTGAAATACATAAGTAAAATGACGCAGGACAAAAGCGTTGCAGTATTCAGGCAAATCCAGTATGTGGAACACTTTTCTAATAGGCACAGTATACGAGTGGAATAATGCATGGTCATTGTGCATGCAGCATTCCAAAAAAATCAAATTTGAATCAAATTTTCAAAAGCATTAAACATACACCAGCTCCCATCACATTCCCAACAGGAACTAGCAGGGCGTAAGAACTTCCAAAAATATTACCCAGATTTTTCCTCAGAGATGTGTATGCTATCCTGAAAGTCTCCAGCTCTCTCAGCTTCCTTATACCAATTTATTCATCTATCCATCCATGGAGCTGCTAACGTTTCCCAAATGAACAGTCACTCAGCAAGCAGGCTATAATCAATCCAACTTAATTCAGCTGGGAGAAACAGGCTAGCCTTGCAGCACACAAACCTTTCCTCATATTTTGAGGACATTGCATTCTGCTACGTATTTTTCCCCATTAATCAGTTGTTCTAACAGAAATCACTGATTTACTTTTTTTCTACAAACCTAGACTTGCTCCTGTTCTCAAAACAGTGCATTACGATTTCTGGTTCATTCATCCTCCCGATATCTATCAGCAACAAGACACTGCATAATATTTGTGTAAAGTTCTAAAGTGTTCAATAATTACTTACAGTTTACTTGCAGAGAACTAAGTGTGTTTCATCCTAATCGCCATATATAAGCAAGCTTAAAACTGAAAAGTGAAATGCCCCAAACTTAAACAGCAGTTACTGCCAATAACAAGATATGCGTTCCCTCACCAAACTCAAGACAGAACTAGATCTCTAAAATTTTAAAAACTCAGCATACTTTGAACAGACATTCTGCCAAGAGAGCAGAAAAAATTATTTAGGAATAATTAACAAAAGTAGAATTAACATTAACAAAATACTACTGTATACCTCAAAAGCCTGCTGCAAAACATTGACTTAACATTGCATATCTGTCTATCTTATAAATAAACATATAAATAACATAAAATGAATGCAACATAAGGAATACAAAGCAAAATGAAAGCAACATAAACGCCCACAAATTGGGTGATACATAGTAAAGTACAGCACTTTAAATGCAATTTTATTTAAACTAGAACTTAACCTTTGAAGAGCAGCTAAGCACTGAATTTTTAGAAATTTGCCAATTTATTAACACCAAACTAAACTTCCCCTTGGGAGTTGCCACAGGCATTTTCTCCTCTGCATCACTTACCATCTGACAGCCCCATTTTATTAGTTTGAACACTAAGTTGTCACAGTTTCTCCAAAATTTCACTGCCATGCAAAAGCCCCTTTGATATTCAGTATTACCAAGCTATTTTTCACTCTAGTGTACACAGAAACAGATTTCTACAATAATTCTATGCTTGGTGTTTATGTTCATATTCTATCCCTTTCAGTCCTATTTACTAGTTTTTCAAACCAAATTAACAATTTAACCCTATGGGTTTAATATGACCTCAGTCTCCTTCTCCACACAAACTTAACGAAAAAGGCTTTCTTGCCAAGATATACTTCCATATAGCTCAGCAGTTCAAATGAAATCACACATAGCAAAGACAAAACTGACCTCTCTACAACAGTACTAACCCATTCTCTTCTGAAACTGAGAACAGAGAAATAAAGAGGAGCAGCTTCAGCTTCAATTCATAAAATCCTAACGCAAGCATTGCGAAAACTTTCACAAGAGGCCACTGCTGCAGCTTTGAACAGAAAGCAAGCAGGTACCCAAGTTAAACCAGCTCTGTATCATGTCCCTTCCTTGACTCAGAGGACCTCTTCACCTCCCCAGGAAGAGCACAGAATCATTCTTAGAAATGCAGAGGCTATTTAAAACAGTGAAAAACTTGGGAAGGACAATGAAGCTCGAAGTGATTATGGCTGTTCTGGAACAGGGGTTCTTTTTGGGCACAAGAGGGAAACAGACCACATGCTTCTATGCATACCTCACTAAACCAATACTAAGTAGACTGACCATGGCTAGATCTGTGTTTCTAAGCTACATTTCTAGTCACAGTACATTGTTTGCTTATAATTCCAAACCACAAGAACTTCTTCAGAGTTATGGATGTGAAGTGAATGGACCCAAATATAAAGTAAAAGGTATATTACAAACATAAACTAATTCTAGACCACCATCTTGCTCCAAGAATTGATTTTATGGTAGGTATATAAACATGGAAACTATACTGAAATCATGTTAAAGCCTTAGCTACAATTATTATATGTATATAAACACTCACACAATTAAGAAACTTTGCGTCTCTAACAAAAGAATACATTTCCAGAGACTACTTAGAAGACAAGTATAGAAAGAAATATACACTATTTTAGTGATGTAGCTGTTAAGATGCATTTTATATGGACTGCTGTAAAAACAACGTAAAGAAAAATGATACAAAAGGGGAATAAAAGGATTAATTAAACACAACAAAACAGTGCTGGAAAAGATGTGATTTCAAACACCTTGAAAAGTCAATTTCTGCTTTTCCCACTGAGGTTTTTTAAAGTTCTCATCACACATGTGCTTTTATAATTTGCTCCCAGGCAAAATTAGAAGAATTTTAAATATTTTTCATAGCATAAACTCAAAGAAAAAATATTCAGGATGAGATACATTTAAATTTACTGAAATTAAAAATTAAACGTAGCTGTTGATCAAAGTTTTGAATTACTTGAATTATAACAAAGCAAAGTCTCTCATAGCTCAAGTTAATTACTCAGACTGCAAGGGAGATGATTTTGACTTAAATATTGCAAAAAAGATCCCACAATTCTTATACAAGTATATGGATGTACACGAGCTATGTAGCCACTGCATAAGCAGTCATTAGATTGTCTTTTGTCTGTTAGATTTCCCAAAGCTCTCAATTAACATAATGATTCTTCATATTAAGAGAAAGCCCAGTCTCACAAACAGGATTTATGTATCCTGCCCTCACTCTCTATGTGCCTTTAAAATGTATTTCTAGCAACTCTACTACAAATACTTTCTTTCCTGTTTTTACATGTAAAAAACAAAAAACCTTGGGTTTCATGATCAGTTTAAGCTGATCTGATCTAAGCCAGAACCAACACACATGGGGACAATCTTCTTTTACCACACTACCAGCAATGTGCTCCCATCATCCATCCTTTATCCAGGTGTTAGTGACCAAGAGGAAGGCAGTTTTAAGAGGAGGGGAAAGTATGAAGTTTTCAGCTTACACAGCTTCGCAGTTGTTAGCATCAACATTGGGAAAAAACAAATAAGACATGATGAGAGGGAGAACAACAGTGCTACACTGTTTAATAAAAAAGTATTAAATTGGTATAAGAAAAAAAAAATCAAAGTAACTTTGGGGTGAGGTTTCACAAGATACTGAGAGAACAAACTTAACACCAAAACAGATGGAGGCAGTCTTGCTGCCCTGTTCTGACCATACAGTGCCACTCTCCTTTGCTCCATTTCTGGCACTTCTCTCATCCTCTCAGTGAGTTAGGTCAGATAGCTATGTTTGCAGAGCACCGTTCAGGGGTTTTTGTGCTCAGTTACTTACCCAAGACATTTGTGAGGCAAGACCTCAGTTAACCAGATCTCATAGTGCAAGAGCAAGGGACAGGTATGCACAGACACGGAGAGGTGAGAATTAAGACAGACTGCCGTTTGGGCAGTGAAAGTCCAATCAGTTCTAATATCTAAGACACCACCACTCGGACATAAACACCATAAACCACACAAAACATCACTGCCATGGAAAGAAATAGTCCTGCTCTTTTGCTATTGCAGCTGCTGCTTCCAAATCCCACGATGCCTCTCACTTTACCTGCAAATGTATTTGCACAACTACACGATGACCTGAATCCACAGGAAAGAGAAGGCAGCACAGAAGCAAAAACGTGTAGGTAGGAATAATAGGGAAGGCTTTCCTCTACTTCTTTCAGTGTCAGTATCATATTAACATTTTCTGCATCTTAAAATCTTTCAGTTGACTCTGAAGCAGACCAGGATCTTAGAGATTATCATTTGGGTCAGCAACAGCTTCACCATCCACTGCTACTGCCAAGTTTGTTGCAGCAAGCTGAAAGTAACTTTAGTTTTCTTGAAGGAATCTCAGTCAAAAAACACACAAAACCAAGATAGTCTAACCATAGTAAAAAGTTAAAAAAATAAAACAGAACCAAGAGCATTTAATATCTTTTAACCATTAACAACTTGTCTAAAGAAAGAAAAAAATATTGGCCAGAAGAAACGAGAAGTGCAAATGCAAAATACAAAAAAGTAACAGGGGAAAAGCAACATTTACAAAATTCTGCATGAAAGGAAGCTCTCAAAAGGAATTTAAAAGAGGTTCTAACACAGCACGTTTCCTATTTATCAGTTTCTTCTGTTCTTCTCAATGACCAATGGTGTTAAAGGCTGCTAAATAATTCCAAATTTTTATCTCAAAAGTTTGCTAGGAGAAAGGGTTTGGGTCATTCCTTTAATATATTAACACTATACATTTATTAAAACAAGTAGTGCCTTTTTGATGCATGATTACAATTCCCAAGGTCAACAGTAACGCAGATTGAGAACAGTAGTGTCCACAATCAGGGAAAGCTTGCACATCAGTAGTAGTAAGAGTGTTTCAGTGCTAACATGCTGATCCAAAGTCTGACTGTGTAGACCACGATAACTGAAAGTGCTGTGTCATAGCTTCAGTAACCTCACCTGTTCAAAAACAGTGCGACAGAATGATGGTGAATTTGGGGGGGTTAATGCAGTTTCTCCAGAAATGTCTAGAACATGCTGTAAGGTGTTGGTCTTCCCTAAAGATAACACAGAAACCTTTTTATGCAGGCAGACCTCATAAAACATGGATAAGACTCCAGAAAAGAGAACTGTTTAAATAAAATATGCAGTTTCGTGTTATATTTAACCTGGTTCAACTGCATGCTGCAGCAAAAAGTAGTCTCATCTCCTGTACCCCCATACTCCTAATTCTCACCTCGCATCAGGCCTAGTGATCATACAACCATATCGGAAGTCAGATCAGTTTGTTGCTCTCAGACAAGGCAGAAAAAAGAAAAAAAGAGGGGGGGGGGAAAAAGAGAAAAGACTAAAAAGGAAAAACAGTGATTATTTTTGCATTTGATAACCAGCTAACACAGCCCATCAAGTAGTCATTAAATCATTAGAATGCAAGGGAAGCAATAGGAATGCTTCATTTGTTAGGGGACAGCAGGACCATTTCTTTCAGCAATGATCTGCATTTATGTTAGGAAACATTTTATCATATTTTTCACTTAGTACTGTAATTGCAGAGTCGTAAGACCTGAGCTTGCACTGCCATTCAAAAAAAGTGGTCCTATTCTGCTCCTAGTACACTCATTCTCCTCACACTGCTCCTCCTTTTGTGCTAGCAGCAATGCTAATGCGGCTGTAAAGTGAATCAGATGAGGCAATAACTCTGAATTAATACCAAACAGGCAGCACTTTTTTTTTATTATTTTTACCCCAGAGCAATTTCTAAGTTTGGGTTGTCACATAGCCATAAAGAAAAGTTTGAGTCAAGCATGGAACCAGTGTGACAATTGAGCAGACACCTGTCTATATCTACTGAGAATATATATCGTGCAGAGCAGGATATCACTGAACAAGACATGTCAGAACCAACAACAGAAAGCAGTGAGAATGGCCAGGAATACAGCCCTATGTCTAAGGATTTTATGTATTTATTTACAGAGGATTCTGTGCTACTTTAGATCATGCTTTGGTTTTTTTGCATTATGGTTGTTAGATAAGATAATCAATTTAGAAAGATATTCAGATAATCTGCAGTGAATGTGAATGTCAAATTAATATGATATCCTGACAACTGAACACTGTATGAACCAAAGCTGTATTGATGTCTCTTACGTCTAGTACTGACAAGTAGGAAAAACCCTAAACACACACTGAAAACCCAACCCTTTCAAAATGGTACCAAAACTATTTCAAAGCTAATATTTATGATAAATACTGGTACACAATTGTAATGGGCTCAGAAACTCAATGTTTCAACAATCTATGAATACTCTGAAAACACAGATTAACACTCCCAAAAGCAGAAAACCAGCCAGAGGAACAACCCAGAATGGCAGAGCGTTCTCCTCCCATCTGAGACCAATCTAAAATTTTCCCTGCAATGCCAAAAATCTACTAAATACCTTCAAAATGCATAATTTATTCACCTCATCTCTCTCTGCTACCAAACAATAACTTCTTTCATTTCAGTAATTAGCCCTTTTATTACTTAAGCAAACTGATGAATGGAGAAGCATCCCGTGTGAGTTTTCAATTTGTAATGAAGACATGTATCCTTCCTATCTGTCTCCCCTATCAGAAAAGACATCTAGAAGCACTTCTACATTGTCAAAAACTTTTAATAAGTAATATCTAACTATCTGCCCTTTCCAAGTGTTCCTAAACATCTTTAACTGAGCCTGAATTCTGGGGAATGGAAAGATCCCCTCAGCCTACTGTTTGAGCCGTCATTTCAGTCTAAGGACCTTCTAGTCAAAATTGCATTAAATTTATCAATTGGAGACACTATAGAGCAGTTTCATGTCTCTTCATGAGTACAGTATTTTCCTACACCAAAAAAAAAACAAAATAAAATTTTGTTCTAGGCGAAAAAATACAACCCAAAATTTCTTAAGTTTTGACAGACATTAATGTAAAACCATACACAAAACAAACCTAGAGAAGGAAAAATTCGTTTTTTCTCGTTCACTGGGCTTGTTTCCTCTTCCCAGCTCTAGAGGGTTAAAACTACACTGCAGTAGGTGCACGTGTGCTCCATGCCCGTACTGTAATGAAAATACAACACCACAGTATTATTTCTCACCTGTTCTGGAGGCAGAAGCTTCCACCTAGTGCCAAAAAGATGTTAGCTAATTAAGACATTTGCTTAGTATCTTCCCCCATTAAGACACTCCACACAAACTGTAACTATCTTCATAAAAGAAAATGCTCCTCAGAATTACACAGGTATACAGTCCTTCCAACCAGACCAGTCAAATAAAAAAATCATGCAGCAGTAGTACTGTACTCACAGACAGCAGACTAAAGCAAGCAAAAGGGACATCCCCCACTGTCAGCTTGTTTTGACCTTTGGATGCAACACATTTAAGAGATCAGTCGTTTTATCACTAATATCTAGGTTGTAACTGTAGCCCTGAGTCTACCAGTCCCTAGAAAATGATAAATATCTTTATATGCATTTGATCTGCACTACACGCTCTGAAGTTCTCTTTTCTGAAATAAGCATCTGCCCAATTTACAAAGAAACAAAAAGCACCGAGGGGCTACTGATCTCATCATCACAAACAAATCAATGGCAGAGATGGGAAAGAGAAGCTTTTTTACAAGCATCAGGTATGACAAGCCTCCTTAGCTCATTTATCTCACTCCTCCATAGATTCCTCTAAGAATCCACTTTAAATATTTGCAGATTACATTTTTCTTCAAGTTCTTCCACTTTACAGCAACACAATCATAGAAATCTCATTACCAAATGTCACTCTTGATCCATTCTAAGTAACAGAACTGTAATTTACATTCACCTCTAGACTGCCGCTAACAATTTAAAAAGATTAAGAATTCTTAGAGGAAAAGGTTTAACTGCATGCTGTGCACCTTGGAAGGCTCAAGCAAGAAAGGGGAAGAAATGAGCACCTCTATAGAAATCTCTGTGTTGGACAAAACACTGACATAAGGTTGGTTCTAAGACAATTTAAATCACTCTGCTGCCACAGTTTTACTCTCCAGCCCCATGCAATCCTACAGTGGCATATAGTACTCCCTAGCACTCATACTAGCGCTCATCAGACCCAGCAGATAAGCTTCCTACACAAGCAGGAAACTATTCTGTTTTTTCATGGAATTTGATTTCTCCAGATACTGCAAACTGAACGAGCTCACTGTAGAATCTGATCAACCCAGGTGTCAACTGCAACAGAGGAGGCTGGATCATAGCAACGACCGCAATGATCTGAACAGCTCAAATTGTCAAGATAGTGCCATTTTGAGACAGTAGAATTGTCTATAGTGAGATATTTTTTTTCTTCCTACATTTACACCTCTATGGTCACTATGCCAGCCCACCTTCCAACTTTGTAAAAACAAGCCTGTCTGCAACTCTTGCTCTTCTGCCCTATGCAGATGATACACTCTCCAGTGGCTCCCACTCTGCCAGGTAAGAAAAATTTGCAGCAGAATTGCTATAAAGGCCCAGCTGCCAGCCTTGTTCAAGCATGACAAACAATTACAAGCATTAAGACATGCAGTTTACAGGTATGGCATCCCTTTCGCTTGCAGCCACAGACCTTATTCACCTCAAAGCATCCACAAAGGGCATGCACTTTCAGAATCCTGCCTCACCTTTAGTCCCAAGCATGTAAGGAGGACTGCACAAAGAACCATTTCAGTCTTAGGCCAGAATGATCCTGGGAAGATTGACAGAAAAACAAAAGGAAGCAGGATATGAACATGCACATCTCAAAAAATTCCAGTCATTATTAAGTAACTTAACTTTACCTTTCTACCTATGCTTATACCGTGACTCCAACCTGTAATCTCTCCTCATTGGTAGCTGGATAGTTCACATGCCTGGAGTGCTGTGGTGAATGGATAAAGGCTCTTTCAAAAGAACAGGCTGTGGAAGTGAGGAAGAGAGTTTACGCTCCACACAAAGGAGCAGATCACATATGTGCAGGTTTGCTTTGGAGTAAGAAGAGCTAGTCAAGAGACTAGCAACAGACACAATTTGCAAACACAGTTGTGACCACGTATTTGGATTTTCTTCTCTCTCTGTGAGGGTGGTCAAGCTTTGTGACAGATTGCCCTGAGAGGTTGCGGAGGCTTTGTCCTTAGAGATATTCAAAACACAACTGGATATGCCCCAAGTGATCTCATCTAACTTCCAAGCTGGCTCTAGCTTTCAAGTTGGCCACTTTGACCAGAAGGTTGGTCCAGATGCCTTTTAAAGGTCCCTTCCAATCTCAATTACTCTATGATTCTCTGAAGCATTCTCCTGCAGCATGCCTGGCCTCTTATGTGCCTGTAACAGTAGGATGAACGCTCCACAATCACTATTTCAGAGCTCAAACTAGATTTGTGGGTTCACTGGGAAACGTCCTTTCTTTCTTTTGCACAATCACGATCATCTGACAAGTTTTTAGTCATTAAAAAAGTGAAAATAAAGTTCTTCATGCTGAAAGTGGAAAGTGCCTCTATACGTTTGATAGTTGGGAGGTGGGGAACCTCCCTGACCACAATGAAATTTGGGAAAAGATTTAAGAAGAAATTCAGTATATGGTAAAGGCAAACCTTGTCTGGAAAGCAAAGTAATGAAGGGGAAAAAAAAAAATGTTTTAAAGCTCTTATTGTTAAGCTATAAATAAACAACTGAAAACAGGTCTTGCTCACCACCATTCCATCCTGCTGGCAGCAACAGTCATCCAACAATATAGGCCTTCACAGAAAGATGCAGAAAGCTGTCCCCTTCAGGTCCTGAGTTGAGTTTGAATCTAGTTTTGTGGAACAAGGAAGAACTACTCCAAAACTTTAAAGAATTTTTAAGGTACAACTACCGAAACTGCCTCACTGGGAATAAGCAGAGATAGACGGCAACCGAGGCAAAGCAGAGCTAAAACTTTAATCTTAGTCTACAGGATATTCACAAATATGTGAGTTAGGGAAACAGGGACACATAGTAACACTAGCAGGAGAACCTGATATGGTCTCTTTTATTGTTAATAAAAACCTTCTTCATTGAGAAGCAAAAGGCATGATATAGGAATGAAAGCCACCCCTCAATAACATGAAGAGTAAGATTCGGATGGCTCTGCTTCCTAGAACAATGAGCTAAAAGATACATGTGGTTGGTTCAGGAAATCCTAGAACTCCTAAAAAACAATTTCAAGATCATAACAACTGACTGCCTCTGCCATGGCAGGCTCAGTCAGGTTCACTAGTGCTCCCTTCCTTCTTCATATTAAGAAAAAACTCAACTGAAAGCACAACAACCTGCCTGGCCACAGAACTAAGAATGTAGCTCATGCTGTGGCTCTGTTCCTCGTCCAGAAACAGAAGGTCCAATACTTCATGTTGATATCCAAAAGTAATACATTGCTTTTATATATATACACACACATATATGAAGATGTTCTTAACCGTGAAAAACAGCCTGCAAGGCACCTCATAAAATATTAAATATAAACACTGAAAGCAGTACTGTCAAAAGAACCCAAACAAAAAGAATTCCAGGAATGGAATAAGCCATTTTCCAACACAGTTGAGAAGTACAATAACAATGGGGACATGCCAATTTACATGTTCATGAAACAAGTATGAGGGAGAACAAGGCACAAGCGCAACTCTCCAGGTATTCAGACAGATAGAATAACTCCTCATTCTCAGTGACAGGATACGTATGTATCTTGAATGTAAGTATATCCATGGACTATTATTCAAAAAGAGTATTGGGTTACCCAAGTAATAGGTTATCATTGCATCACTCCTGTTTTTCTCTACATGTAAATGTTTCAAAGCCTGGCTAGTAAACAGTGTTGATGCATCCAGCACAGTCCCTACGTACACATACATTATTTACAAAGAATGTGCGTATACAATATTACATTAAAAAGCTACATTAAGAGAAAACTACTGAATCCACGGAGTCAAGCACATAAAGGTTAGAAAAAGCCACAAGGACATGTCCATAGCATTGATCTCCAACCTCACCCACATAATGTCTTCAATTACATGAACAAATATTATTTTTCTAATGCGAACAGGAGGTACAGCACTCATTTAACAAGCAGCTACTTGGCACCGTATTTTCTTTTGTATTGTTCAGTGTAGGCCATGGATTGGTGTACTGAAATCCTTGCTTGAAACACATCATTATTAATTTCTTCATGAGTTTTCTCTGTTGTGCTTATCACGGTAACATCTGAGTGCTCCACAATCTTAATTTGTTTTGTAGATACCACAGGAAACCAGAGAGTATTCTACTGATTTCCTACATGGGGAAGAAAAACCCAAAGATAAGACGACTTAAAGAAGGAATTCTAGATGCCACATTTGAGAGACCATGATTTCTTACTTGCCAGTGCTGCTCCAATTTATTTTTTGTGTGTGTGCATGCAAGTATTCATCACTTTCACAAAGCTGATCCTAATATCTGAAGTTTGGGCACTCAGAAAATGGAAAAATATGCAATTAAAGGCAATTAATAAATAGTCCAATTTAAATCACCAGATGAACACTTGTATTCCAGCAATGTTCTGCTCCGGTTGTCACAAATTCCTGTAATCGCAAAGAAGGCATCCTACAAACTGTCTTCTCCTTCCCTATGCTACAAGTTACATTCCCAGAGCAGAACACTCTGTAGATTAAAGAGGCTGGTGAAAAAGTAACATGTGACCAAATAATTTAAAACGTACTATCAGAAAACAAATGCACAACAAAGGACCCAAAAATGCACATTTGATTTTGCCAGTTTCTGATTTTCAGGGGATTTGATGTTGCTACTCTTAATAGTAATTTGTCTTTACATTTGGAGATAAACAAAAGCAAACTTCATCATTTAGCATCTAAGTAACACATGCATGACAGTGGTGGAACATAGCATGAGCGTTAGAATGGTTTCATCTACCATATAGACCTCTGACACTTGAGCTGACAGCTAAGTGTCAGCTGCACTGGGTCAGCAGCCTCTACGGGGACTAGCACTTAAGGTTAATCGGCTCCACTGTCAGCAAACACTTGTGTAACAAACTCGCAGAGGAATTTTTATCTGCAGAAGAGGAAGGCTCTGCAATGTTTGATTCCAGTCCAGGCACTCAGTCTGAAACCACTGCATGCATCTTGCTTTGTCACAATTTCTCACTCCCCACTCTCCGCGCCCTGCCATAGGATTCATCCCCCTAAATGCAACACCTTGTGCTTCCACTTCCTCTTTGTCCCACCTTCATTCTAGTCTCCTTATTTTTCCACTTAATTTCCAAACTACAGATTTCTCCTACTATAAGTAGCTTCTTGGCCTGCAATTTTGAATACCACCCTAACCAGTCAGTTTCCTGCCTTGTGCCCAAATTTGTTTTCCATTTGAGGCTCTTTGTTCAGTTTGCATCTCCTCTCAAAGAAGTTTCAGCATACAACCCATGCTCCCACTGGTTTCCAGCTCCATTGTAATGTTAAAATGGGTGATATGAGACCCATCTGTAATGTCAAAAAACACCTCATAGAATGTTTCATCAGATACAGTATGTCGCTTAAGAACAGAAGCAGTACTAAAACCCAAGACCCTGGCCCAAACTAAGCAAAGTATCAGTTTTGTATCAGTGTCACCTGCCTGGCCCACAGATGAAACCTTGGGTTTGGTCTGTTTCACACATAAGAGAGAAATGAAGCAACATGCCCTTCTTACTGGAAAGCAGGGAAGAAGGCATTACAGATTACGACATCTCATCCGTTTACCATCTCAAGTGTCTGAAATTATACTCTTAAATAAATCCTCTGACTTTCACAGGAACTAAACATAGGGTCAGTACATCAGCAGTTTCAACAGTTAGGTCACCCATTCAGATATCAAAGCATAAAACAAGCAAATTAAGTTAGAAACATTGGTCTTCGTACATAGAAGCAAGCAGCTAACAACCTAGTCATAGGCTTAAATCACGTCTTATACTTACTGTGGTGCCTTAGACACATCTCAACTTTCCTATATATGATTTCTGCTTTGGTAAACATGGCAAATCATTGCACTCGTACTACAATAATATTACTGAGGATTTGATCTGTGTTTTCAAAGTGTCCTAAGATTTTCAGATGAGTATTATTTGGGGATTACTGAGTAAAAGAGTTATATATTCTCCAAAACCTATATACTACTGATAGGTCAGGCTCTTCTGTACTGAAACAACATACACATTTACGTTCCATCATGATATACGGTACTGTCACTTCATAAAATACTGTTTGAACAAAGGGTCCCAATATAGCAAAAAAACAACCTAACAAAAGCATTAAAGGCCATGATTCCCTTGAGTGCCAAATTTAATTTGTTCTAATATAAGTAATGTTTCTACCAAAAATTAAATCAGAGGATTCTCAATTAGATGGTCCAAGCAGCTTCAAGAACTAATTGAAAAATTAAGTCAGTAATTTTTATTGGGGGTAGGGGAAAGCAAAAGAATCATTTCATTAATTCTAGACCTTCACAGTACAACTTGGGGCATAAAAAGAAACTTGGAAGCAGCAGCTTGACTTTTCACACTAAGGTCACAAAAGGATTTTTCCACTTTTCACAATAAGCATTTGGTGGTGGTGGAGATACTCTTTTACCTCATCAAAGAGAGTTACTTGGATATGGAATCCAAATATTGACACAATCATTAGGCCATACAGTTTTCCTGTTCATATCACTGTTTTATGTTTACATAAAGCAAGTATCTACCAAGTCAAAGATGAAAATATTACATCTCTAAGGTCAGGGCACGAACCTGGGAAAATATACACTTATATTCCATTACTTCCTCCACCTAAGACAGAAGTTGAAAGAGAAGTCTCTTACACCCAGACAAATGCCCAAAACTCCCAATTCTATATGCTGCCAGCAAATTCTCTCCACGTAATGGATCAATAACCCCTGAGAAGGAGTTTAGAGATGGGCATGGGTGATGTGCTTGTGACGCTCTGGGAAGAATGTGCAAAGTGGCTGGCCACACCTGTGGCAAAGAAAGCTGACCTCACACTATGACAGAGGACCACAAGGTGGCTTTTAAGATAAAGGGTCATAACAGCTAGGGATATCGGCTGTCTCTCAGTTGAGTGTATCAACTGGTTGTGTAAATGTTCATCCAGGAAAGCAGCAAGAATGTGAACGTCTTCCTGAGATAACCAGACCAGCATGGGGGAGCGTATATAGGGCTCAGCCCAACCGAGAGTATAAAAACTGAACTACCCAAAAGAGCTCTGAAAAGAGCTAACGGCTTGAGCTGGCTTAAACCTCCTTATGCCTTCCCAGTGAATGGGGACGCCCAGAGTTGTGATGGTGAGCACAACGCAGAGACCTGTACTGAGAATCACATTTGTGTTGTGATCCAACAGCTCTGTCTGTGCTACTTACTTATTTGTATCTCTAAACTGCTTTTCAAACAATAAAGTTATATATTCTGAAGAACTAAAGGGAACACTTACACAACTTTTTACTAAAAACTTCCTCTTCTGTCCTTGCAAAACCTTAAATTAAAAGGAAATCCCCACAAGAAGTTCCACAGCATTGTACCAACACAAGGCAACAGGCTAGATACGTAGAGGATACTTTAAAATCAAGTTCTTAGAACTCAAGGGAGATATTTATTGATCTTCTGACTGCTATATATTTCCCTACCAGCTCTAATTCTTCTTTAGATAGAAACTGCCAAGAAACAGGATTTGACAGCATGGATTTTGAGCATATTATTACAGTGATGTTACATTGTAAGTATTACTGTAAACAAAATCATCTACCTTATTTACTGTGTCAGTACAGCCCAACACCCTTCTCAGCTAAAAAATCCAGGAGAGAACACTGGCATATTTAATCTTTTTACCTCACCCCTTGCCAAAATTGATCAAATCACTAGTGTGTCTCTTCCAGTATCTGTTCTTCCACTATGCTAGTATGGCACATGTTCAATTCTCCAGTATTTCTACCTGTTATCATGCAACATCATGTGTCTGCAACAGAGAGAACCTGTACACACAGTGCAAGTCTTCAATTGGATTACTTTTTTTACTTTACCTTAGAAAGGAGAACATTCCTTGCTCCCTTCTTTCATGAAAATATATTCCTAGGGTCTGAAAGCCAAATTCTTCACTAGTACAATTTCACTGAAAAAAAAAAAATGAAAAAAAAACCAACCCCACCACAAACAAACAAAAGCATTCCCCCTCAGTAAAAAAAGACAGTCCGCATTTTACTTGCGGATGTGTTGAGATGAGTAACAAGCACAGCAAGACAGTCCCCAATTCAATACTTGCACTACGTGGAAGTACAGAGCAAGAAAACTTTTCTGAATTATAGGAAAAGACTTCTATTAGTTAAAGCAGTTAGGCAGTTAATTAGTGTAATTCTAGCAGGGTTTCTCTCACAACATGAGCAGAATACCTCAGAACAATTTTGTTCTCAGGTATTCTGCTCATGTTGTCAGAGCACGTATAACACATTATGCTAACCAGAGCTTGCTTGAACTTTTGACAATTACAAAGGCATTTTAAAATTCTGTATCACACTTTAAATCCTAAAAAGGACTGGACCTTTAAACTGATACAGAAATAATGTAAGCTCTTCCATTCAAAGAACAATCATTAAAAGGACACCATCACAATGTTAATTATTTTCAATATAAGGGAAAAAAAAAAGACAATTTTCTTTTTTGGTTCTTCTTTTCATTTCAGTCTTTTCATGCAGCAAAGAGAAGATAAAAAAGGAAAGTGTAATTCTTGAAACCAGTATTTTACCACATTTTATAGACATAGTTTATGAGAATAAGAAAATAAAGGGACTTGTCCACAGCCACTGGAAGTCCTAGAAGTCGATATGAGTTAAAACACAAGTCTGCACACTGGAAGACCCATCTCAACATGGGTAACAACTAGACTTGGGAGAAAAGGTGGAGAAAACCGAAGCTACTGTCATTGCTTAAAGAACAGGTAATAGAGTACTTATCACAAATTTAGTAAAACAAGCATGGCTGCCAGTTTCACAAGGTAAGTTTTTCACATCAATACTTGTGGTATTAACACTTGTGGTATCTTCTAACCTCTCAACCCTGACACACACGCTTTGCCCTCCTGATTTAAGTGCTACAGCACACTACCGTTTGTGCAGTTGTGTCACCCCCTGCCTTGGAGGACAAAAAAAAACAAAAAAAAAACACTCCACCAAGAAGAGGCTGATTTGGTTTAAAACTACACCAGCATGCAGACCTGGTTCACAATGTAACTGCTCAGAAAATTGTGCCACACAATTCGTGTAGGTGACACAGCACTGGAACAGGGACTGTTGGAAAAATTACACAGAAATCCCCAGCCAGTTATAACAACTGTCTTGTGAAACGTTAGGTTAATTTTAATTTCTTGACTGTGATGTATGTTAACACCTCTTTCATCTTGCTTTTGTCTTTTTTACATTTTTTTTCCTCCAGATGGCCATTCCTGAGAATTCTTACAACAATTAAAAATCTGGCAATGCTTTCTGGCATTTTCAGATATGGTGACATGCATGTATGTTCAAGATGATGTGCCCGACAAGTCTGATTTTCCTGGCTGACTATTCTGGAACACGTGCAAATGAAAAACTTCAGTCCTTAACATAGCCTTCTGAAATGACCGTAATAAAACACTTCCCTGCAGAAATATTCCTACCTTTCCACATTGCAAAGGTAGCTTTGAACTGAGCCCATATCTACCACTGATGACATACTGATAATTCCTGAAGAAACAGAAGGATTCTGAGAAGATCAAATTCATTGTTAGCTTTCATTATTTAGCAACAGCTTGAGATAACAGGCGACCATTCATGTAAGTACAGAAATTCCTGATAGTAAGGAAGAAAACTGCAAGGACACCCAGGGTCACAGAGTATAAATCCTTTCTTCCCATATGCATCATAAGAAAGTTGTGTTTGGCGTCACAGTTCTGAAAAAAACCCAATTCTTCCTAAAACATGTGGCAGCTATTGAAATACGCCGTTACTAAAATTTGTTTCTATGATAATAAAGCAAATGATTGAATTGCTGTTTTTTTCTACTAGAAATGTCTGAGGTATTTAATGTTGAGGTGGTCACATAGTGATCTACCTCTAAACACTGCTACCATTCCAGAATCCCCTCTATATAGTCCATAACTGCCTACTAGTAATGCTTGTGGCTCAATAAGGTTTAACATCAATCAGACTGGCAAGTGATCAGTTTCCACAATGAAAGAACATCATAAACAGTTTCTAGTGGTTCTGAGCCCAGCACTGTCAACCACACACAATTCACTTCATGTCTAACTGCCTTCCAGTCCTTTGTACACAATGCAGTTTCTTCTCCAGCTCTCACTATTGAGTTACAAACCAATTTCCCAACTCTGCAGAGGAAGTAATGGTTGCTCTGGCTGCTGTTAGTAGCAGGAAACAGGCCAATGCTGCAGTGCTCAACAAGGCACCTTGCCAAGGCCAGTTGCCTCTGCTCCATCACTCCCAGAGGCATTTGCAGCACACCGCAGGAAAAGCTCTTACAGTAAGGTGCACTGCTGGACTAACAAATGCCAGGGGACTGCCGAAACAGCCAGCAGGAAGAGGAGGGGATTATGTTTCCTCCTGTGTGACAGAAGGCAGTCTTTAGGTGACTTAAGATGATTCAAAAATATTAAGTTTTGATATTCTGATACAGCAATTGTTTTGTAGGTGTAAAAGTCCTCTCTTACCATGGATGTAGCTGATAGAGTAGCTTTTCTTACCGTTACACCAAAAACAGAGTTATTTGTTATTCAACCTTACCCTTTTTCCTCAAGCTTTCTATACTTCACAGAAATCTTTCAAATATCCTGATTCCTCCATGCTTATTTCCAACGCTATCTAACCCAGTGTGAGGGGAAAAAAAAAATAATCAAAGATCACAACTATTCGTTACTATTTCAGACCAAATTACAAATGAAGGACAGATCATGTGAAACAAAATCAGATTTTGCAGGATTTAAGGTTTAAATGGGACTAATATTGCAAATTTCAGGCCCACATAGGAAAGCCAAATGCCTAAAGCAGCACACCAGCAACCTTTACCAAGTTAAAGGAATCTATCTTCTAAACACTTTCTCTGCAAAAACAAGAGAGATCAGTTCCCAGATGTCATCCATCTGACTTAAGAAAAGCCAGCTGACCATGCACAAAGTAGTACTATTTATGAACAGATGACTATCATGTCCTTTTTATTCCTCACCTAGGCTGATCACTTGTTTTTATGTTCCCAAAGGAAAATTCAAGGAAGTCTAGGAAAAGTTCACACTTCGTTTTATGTTTTAGGACACTCCAGTTCCACTCACTCCAGCATCTTTAACAGCTGAAAGCTCATGAAAGCAATTTTCCTCAAAACCATCTTCCTTCACAGGACAGTACCAGAAAATATGAAGATTCCAAAAAGCTACAATCACAGAATGGTTTAGGTTGGAAGGGACCTTAAAGATCATCTAGTTCCAACCCGTCTTCCCTGGGCAGGGACACCTCCCACTAGACCAGGCTACTCAAAGCCCCATCCAGCCTGGCCTTGAACACTTACAGGGATGGGGCATCCACAACTTCCCTGGGCAACCTGTTCCAGTGCCTCACCACCCTCACAGTAAAGAATTTCTTCTTGATATCCAATCTAAATCTACCCTCTTTCAGTTTGAGGCCGTTACCCCTCGTCCTATCACTACACTCCCTGATAAAGAGTCCCTCCCCATCCTTCCTGTAGGCCCCAATAAAGGAACTGGGAAGCTGCTGGCTCAGGGATCTCAAACTTCTGCTATTCTCATAGCAAAGAATTTTAGTGAAGACATTCTTGTATATAATTTTAATGAAGGAAAGATCCAAACTTCCCTAGCACATTCTTCACCAATGAACAAGCAGTTCTTGAACTGTGTTTCCCTACAGATAAGGTGTGTAGTCTGTGAGAAAGGTTACTGATAAGTCCTAGACCCAGGTGAGAAGAAAAAGAGGGCTCTACTCAGAAAGAGAAGACAAACAATGAATTATGGTTTTGTCCACTAAGTCTCACAGCATGCTTATTCCCTACAGGCTTCCTCCACCTCTACCCCCCATTCTACCCCACACACTCTGGCTCACAAGCTTTAATTTGTCCAGTTTCAAATTTCCCAAGCCTGTTATATCATTTCAATGGCAAACTTAGATAAACAGTTTAAAATTACACATTTTAAAGGGACTCACTTTTAAGACTTCAGATGTGCATCTGAAAACGTCATGCAGAGCTTTGTTAAAATTACCTGCTATTTATTTCAAATGAATATAGGAATCGCCAAACTACATTAGGCAACTAGCCATTTAATTTAGTAATCCAGTGCTTTCCCTACAGCAGTAAATACCAGATGCTTCAAAGAAACACACACACAAAATCCTAAAGCTGACACTATCAAGCATCTCACCCAAAAGAAAATTTGTTTTAAAGTATGCCTTGAAGCTACAACTAAATCAACATAATACAAGCCATTCCCTAAAAGAGCAATCCCATTCTCCTCTGCTCTTGTGTACTAGAGCTAGCAGTTCTGTGACTGCAAAATGAGTTGATGCAGCAAGCTATTTCAACAGAAAATTGTTAATTATTTGGGCAGAGTTAGTGTTCCATTGGATTAGACAACTCAACTCACACAAATGCCAGATCCTGCAAAAGAGCAGAGAATTTGGTCAACCTTTTTTTGAATTAGATTAGTTTAGCTACAATATGAAAGCAAGCCAAGACGGACATGAAGTCCTTATAGAAGGCAAGCTGCAATAGCAAGGCTGGAAAGGGACAAGAGCAACGCGGCTGCTCCATTCTGCAGTAGATCATACTAGACTGGTTTAGCTTCAATAATTTAGCTCTCCTAAGAATCTTTCTTAGGCTACAGCCATACCATACTTTGAGCCGTTTAAATCAAAACAGCCGCAGTATCAACCTCCACTTTTTTTCATACATGCATTCCTCTCCACTCCTGTCCAATGTTATGCACATCTGATTCAGTAACCATTTCAGCAGGTTCAGCCCATCAAAGAAGCAGAAAAATATTCATTGTTTTATGCAGCTGGACTTGTCCACTGATTTTAACTCAGCATTTGCCTTGGAGATCTACAGAGTACTAGTGCCAGTGTGCAAAGGAAACAGGAATGCATGCATGGCTCAGGTAAGCAGGTATGCAGTAGCACTTACTTAAGTAAGAGATGAATCATAGTTATTTTCAAAAACTATTTGACGAACTTAAACTATTTACAAAACAGTTCATGCATAAATCAGTTTAAGAGTTTCCTTCTAAACTTAAAGGAAAAACTTTAATTCTACATCTCTTACATCTCATCTCATTTACAATCATTTCTGGACTCATGTTGTGTTGAGGCAACTAACATGGATCTTGAGCTGCACGCAGGTTCATCATGTGGCCAGAAATGCTGGGGCTGGGGACGTGCTTGCGATTCTGGGTCATCCCAAATTTCAGATGCAGAAGGAACCAGCAGGAACTGCTGGGGCTACACTCGTTGGCTTGCCTGGCAACCCAGACACGCTTCCCATCCAACCCTGCAGTACAGCAAGAGTGACCCAAAGAGTTGGTACAGCTGTGTCCACTTACTGAAATAACCCTCCTCTCCCTCTCACTTTGGCCATGTCAGGTACACAGCTAATCTTATCATTCTCTGACATATACAGAAAAGAGACTGAGAATCGCCAAAGTTTTCTACATCTGTCCTTCACTCTGGGCTTCAGTGATATTTAAATCAATGTGCTCTACCGTCAAAGAATACACCGCTTAATTGGCTGAAGGGCCAATTTTCAATTTTGGTATGTATCCCACTGTTCTGCTCAATTTTCCTAAGTTTAGAAGTGTCTTTTCCACTCTGTTTTACCTCTGTAAGGTAAATCATTTCAAGCTTTTTAATGTCCTATGCTTAAATTTTGGTCTCCGAAGTCTTCAGCCATGTTCCTAACAGTCAGCAAGTCCACAAAGAAGTATCACTGATCATATAATCTACAGAAATAACACATTTTTCAAGTTTTAAATAACATCCTGTTATTTCCAACTTGACTTCATAAAGTTAACATTCATTTAACAATTTACTTAAGAAATTGCCTAGGTTTCAAAGGACAAAAAAAGGTCCAATCACAAGTGCGAGTACGTGAAAACCTATTACTTCCTCCAAATCCTTGTATTAGCATCAGAGTCTGAGCCCTGTATTGCTAAGCTTTCAAGACAAATAACGGTAGAACCGGAAGCAAAAGCAGGCTATTACCACCAAAGACACAGTCTCTTCATCAAACCCTCTATGTCGTACAAAATTTTACTCAACCTGGACCCCTTACACAACAGTAGATAACTGAAAGGGTAGAGAATGCACTACCTCCTGGATTTTGTTCCAGGACACCTTTTCCTAGGACAACTGAAGACTTTACAAGGAAAATGAAACAGAAAACTTTTGCTTGTGTCCTCCACCAGAAATCTGTATGACAACATATGAGCAAACACTAGGAAAAAGAAAACTGGAGAATTAAAAGAGAAGATTTTTCGGAAGATTTTTCTATTTTTCATCTCTCTCTAACAGTACGAATTCTTTAAGGCAATTCCACCACCACCCCCCACCCCCCCCAAAAAAAAAAATCATAATTAGTCAGTCCAGATTATTTATAAGGAAATTTCTATCTGCAATCTTTCAGCATTTTTATCTTACTCCTTTTCAAAAAGGTCATTTATTTACATAGTTTTGAATGAACATTTTCTATGAAAATCATTTCCATTTTTTTGCATTCTCTTTCTAGTCATTTCCTGAAGTTTTCTCATTCTTGTACTACACATTCCTCAGTATTGGTTTTTCAGCTTGCATATTTTATCTTTTCTTCTTGGAATAGATGCAGCATTAGGAGACATTAAATGGAAGAGAGCAGAAAGGCCAACAATTCACGCTTGCCATATTTAATTCCCCCAAAACAGACAGAAGACATGAAAGAAGAAAACATCAACAAGAAATAAAAACAATACTGAAATGCTGAAGGACCGACTATGCATCTTAGTGTCTGCAGCTACAGTCCAGGATGGCTGCCTTTGCAGAACACGGTGTGCAAATGACAGCATACTAAGAGCAATAAGATGTTTAGACTTTCTGATGAGAAGTTGCCTTGATTTGAAGACATCCTACAGACTTTCAAGTCTCTGATAAAAATCATAGACACCTCAGAATAAAAGGCAAAATACATAAAAAGGTTCAGTAATATCAAAATCAAAAATCCTTTTTTCCCATGCATTTGTTTCAGGCTTGATTGATTCATGCTACAATCATGTACAAATTCTGACCAAAGTTCTTCCCCAGAGTCAGTTTTAAGATTTCCCTCCTGGACAGATTCCCAAATAAGGAATAAGATATAAGGTCAAAAGGCAGCCTTTCCTTCAGGGCTGACAGTACTTCTATATTTTCTTCCCACACACAATTATTCTAATACAACTTTCAGAAATGTAATTCTTCCCTGGATCTCCAGTGGTATTTTTTGACTGATATACGAGGAAGATAAATGGAAGAGGTAAAGGTAAAAAACAACACTACAGCATCCTTCCTTTAGGAAATCCAAATTAAAAAGTTAAAAAAAAAAAGTTATAATAGTAAGTGTTACGAAGCTTGAATTGGTGGTATTAATATTCTTCCTATAACATAAACTTATGATCTATGGAATCATTTTACTTAACATCTCTAAAACACCTTAATGTCTTGCTTTTCCTTTTTTTAATCGCCACAGGAAAAAAAAGCTAATCGGTAAACAGAACAGAAATCTCACACGTTAGTTTAAAACACCAAGTTGTAGTAATAGTTCAAATTATTCTGATGCACATACTTTGTTTTTCAGCCCCGTCCTTTTTTGGCATAGACATAATTACACATCCATACAGCAGCATGCTTTAGTTATGTCACATTATTACCTCTAGGTCCATGACAACTTGTACCATCCATTGAAAATTCCTTTTCGTTTACTTCAAATGTGTTTGCTGTCTTCAAATCAGAACACAAACAGAAGAAAAAAGTGCCCCCGAAACTCTTAAATGTAGCCCATAAACTTCAAGTACCGATGCAAAATGAAACTCCATAATTTCTTCCTCATTCAGAGGTCCTATAGTCCTTATCCTGGAATCAACAAACTAAAGCAACCTTCCTCTCTGTTCTACAGGGGGAAGGCAAAAATAGTTCTAACACAAATTAGCAAAGTTAACAATTATATTTGATTATCACAATAAATGCTAAAGAACATGATACCATGTACATCTACAAGACTTAGATGATGTATGGTAGCCTGGCCACATGGAATTCATTATTAAAGAGTACAGATGCTCCGTTTTACAATCTTTTTCCAAGCACCCTTTCAGCACATTCCCAGCCTTAGCTAATTCTCACCAAGATTTCCATCCTCAATGGTCAGCACCACTTCATCCATCACCAAGGCCCGGAAATCTAGCTCCTCTTCACAGCACTTGGCCTTCAGTGCTCTCAGGATCTCCTGCTGAGGGTAATCTTCTCTGATGCGACGGTCTGTTAAGAACCACAGCCTGGGAGCAACTGAACTGCACATCTTGGACTTGTCTTGCAACCTTCAACGTTTCCTTTCAATGGAACTTCTAGATGGTGGAGAAGACGAGATTCTGTTAGAGTACATAGGCTCCTATCTTCATGTTCCCCACAGTACCAAGTCCTACTCCCCCTGCACAAGTCCTTTTCAGTGGAGTGCAACTTCCAACCTTCAAGTGGGAAAATACACCTAATCTGCAACGGATTAGTGTGAAAGTATGCCTAATCTGCAACAGAACTAACAACAACAGAAACAAATCCATTTACATTGCTAAAAATCAGGTCTCGGTCCTCATCCTATTTTCATCCAAAAGTACACACTTCACGTAACTACTGGCACTGGTAGTAGCATTCCCCTTTCTTGACAGTACTAAGGACTGAAACTGTTTTGGATGGCCATCTCTGAAGGTCAGAATTTCAACTGCACAACTGGGTAATTCCTTACAATTGGAAATAACTCAGCCCCTCTCCTAGGTACTGCTAAAACACTGGTGACAGACTTGAGGTATCCCTTTCCACCATATATGGAAGACAACAGTGTGTGCCAAATTCTTTGTGTTAAAAATGCAATCCAGAAGAAAGGAAGAAAGCCATTAAAACAGAATTTTCCACATAGGTATTTCAAGACTGATTTGCTTACAAATATTTCACAACCACTGTGAAATACATTTAGTATTATCCCAAACATGGAAAAACGAACGGAATAAGGAGCATCAACAAAATGTTAAGAATACCGAACATTAACAAATGTAACCTAAAACAAACTCAAGGTTTGAATCTCAGTTCTAGCCCTCTCTTGCTCCAAGAGATTTTTTAAAAAAATCATCTTTAGGCATAAAGAGCACTAATGAATTCAGCACCAAAACCAGAAAAAACAGTTCGAATTGAAGAATTTCAATGGTGGTAGACATGATAGTGTTACCTGAAATAAAAGCTCTTGAAACCAAAAGTAGTTTAGAGAGGAGATATTGCTTTATTCAACGTTGGGTGCTAGGGGGAAAACCCACAAATCTAGCACGCCTTACTGGGGACATTCACTCATTATTTATACGCAGAAGATTCTCTTAATTCCACCTACCTAATACATAACTCCACCTAGGCTTACATATTCATTAGGAAGACCAAAAAGCCTTTTTGCACATGCGTATTAAATTTTGCAGCGTCGGCAAGACACTTCTGCGCAGGCATGAGTTCAGCTTTGCTTTGAATACAGAGGACCTGGACCATTTTTGACTATATACTAAAATATCTTAAAAGCTTCAAAACAATTACAGGTACGTTAATGGACTACTCATCTACACAAGAAAAAACAAGAAGCAGCATGGTGTAGAGAACAAGAATTCTGGAGAAAAAGAGAGGTGTTTCCTGTGACACATTTTAAACTTTCACATTAAAATAAGGAGGGAGAAATCATTGTTTTCACCAATACAGCTTACATGACTCTCAAACAGAATTGAACTCTGGGACAGAAACAGGAGTTTTGCCTGGTAGTCCTGATGACAGGACCTAATGTCAATAGAAAATGTAAAAGCAGAGAGATCATAGGTACACAGCTGCTTTCATTTAATATGACAAAGAATTCTAATTTCTGCAGCAGGTCTTGGGACTAAAGGATTGTTTTGTTACAACCATAAGAGCAAGCCAGTTTATCTTTTTTTAATTAAAGAAGCTTTTTCTACTAGCACAGCTTTTTCTTAACAAGAATATAAAATTTTAAGTGGCCATTTTTATTCCTGGTCCTGAGAACCATAATGACAACATGCAAAGACTGTGGCTTTTTTTCCATTGCTTTGGTAAATGAGGAGCAACAATAAAGCCAAGGACTAAAGTTCTTCATACTGACAGACTGAAAGTAAGCAGAAGCTAGGAAAAGGCAATCACAGATGCAGACCTGCCCTTGACAGCAGTAAAGACGCCCAAGGTAAAGCAGGATAAGGAATGTTTGTTCCCTGCAGGAACAGGGGTATGGGAGGTTGTAAAGAATATCTTTTGATATTTCAAATAATCCCTTTTTTCTTCAAAGCAGCTGAAAGTGAAAAGGGCAAGGTGAGGCCTGGGCTTGCAATGGCTGACCACTGTCAGATCCTGCCCCACTTTTGGCTCTTTCAACAATGGATTTCTCTACATGGTAGTTTACCGAAAACTTCCTGGAACAACATCCTCAGCTAAGAATTGGGACAAGCTCTATTTTTCAGAAATGTCACTGCTACGGCACAGTTCAGAAGGCTTCTTGTCAATTTACCTTTATTCCTGCTACTTGCTTGCACGACTGGGGAGACCAAACAGCCCCACCTACCGCCTCTCTTTTGAAAAGCAGCTCTACCTAACAGGCTAGCCTATCTCATTTTAAAAATTGAGCTATAGAACAATGAGTATATAAAAAAAGATACTAGACAGACTTTATCATAATTTTTAAAAAAAATAAAATCAGAAGCTATTACAGATTTTCAGTCTGCTTGGGTTTTTGGGGGTTGTCTGTTTTTTTTCCTTGTACTGGTTCTAACACCGGTGCAAAGATACAAGTATTTTCTTTTTGGCAGCCTTCCCGCCATTTTGCTTGCTACTAACCCTTGTTTTCATTCCCAACAGGGATTTGCTCCCATTTTTCTCAAATCTCTTTTCTACATGGCTCCACCTCCACCCCCTTAAACCTGCAGAGACTGTGCCGTCATGTCTCCCCAGTTGCCTTTTCAGCACTTTCTTTCTTAAAAATCAGCAAAGGATTGAAGAAGAAAGAAAAAAAGGGATATCCTTTTCTTTCCTCCATCTTTCTTCTATTTTTGAAAGGAGCTACAACATCATCAAAAAGAGCCATCCAGATATCTCAATTAGCACATTAAACCAGACGGCATATAAAAAACACCTTGGGTATGGGTATTCACCTCCCTCCTACTATTATGTCTCATTTCCTCTAAATCTTAAAAAGTTTTAGAACTTTATATATAAAGGCTCGCATTCATCGTGAAGCAGGCAGGTAACAACTTCAGTTCTGGAGGTCAAGATTAAGAAGCTTACTTTAGTACAAACCAGGGGCAGAGGCAGAGGTTGCTTGCCCTCCAACGCAGCACCACTTTTTTTGCACCTAGAGAAATATCCTTTTCACACTAACATTCTGCTCCTAAAAATGGAATCTACTTGCCAGTTCAGCCTCTCTTTATAATCCCTATTTTGATTGTGTAAGAAGTCTCACAGAACACAAAACATGCAATTTACCCTATTAACCCAAACATCTTAACAATCCCTCCCACATTCTCAAGAAAATGGTCTGTAGGAGGAAAGCTTGCTTGCAGTCAGATGCACAACAGCATTAAGCTCTCGAGTTGGATATGATTTCCAGAATTTTTCCCTGAAAGCCAACTCCACCCATTTCAATCTAAAAGACACTGCCTCAGACAACGCGGGGTGTGCATAGAATACTTTCTAATCCACGAGAGCATCTATTGCAAAATAAGTATAGTATATATAAAGGGAAGAGCAGATGTTAAAATGTCTTCAAGATGACCCACTGACATGCAGTTTGCACTCAAACCTACTATGGTCAATGTAACTACAATCTTTCAATAACTAAAAGATTTACGAAGTGATAAAAACATCATAAACTGAACTGCATAAAACAGGCTCGGAGAGGTAAAAGGGCAGCAAAGTAAAAGCTCTGTGATAAAAATCAAACTAATTATGTGTCACGCCAGCCAAGCAGTCACTGCTGCATCTGAATCAGAAAGACACTGTGTGGAACAGATTCTTAGCAATTTATAGAGGGAATGGAAGGCTCACCTCAACTTTGAGCTGTGACATCCCTGTATTGCTTAAGCTAGGCTTTATTCTGGCATTCACACAGCAGCTTCCTCCCCATCACATGCAAACGTATTTCCTCCTGCATTCCTTGAATCTGTAATACACCCTTAGCAGCTGTTCTAACAAAAGCATTCACTGTGTTACTTCTCTACTTTACATTAAATGCGAATATGTTTTATTGACATAATAGGGAATTCAGCTGTCTAGAGAGATGTGGAAATCTTCTCTGAAGACCACCCATTTTTCCCTTGAAAGGGTCTTCTCTTCACAGAGAGCGCCTTAGAGACCTGCCTCCAGGAATGGGAAACTGCCCGCCATCATCCGTTTGCTCCTTGTCTGTCTTCAACACCCAAAAGCAGGATAAACTAGACTAGCCTCTTTTTCTTTTTCATCATGATGTATTTTCCCCTAAATTGAAACAAGAAACCAATTATTAGGAGATACTAATTAACTTATGTATTATTGAGAAATTAGTGACATAAAAAAGAATCTAGTACGCAAAAAGATCATTCTGTATCCTTTCTATTCAGAATGTAACTACTCAATACCCTTGTAAATTAAAAGCACTGGGATGTTTCTTCCCTATAGGAATGGCAAATGGAATCCCAGATGTTTTGTAGCATTAGGCATCAATGACATCTAGCTGTCTCAACTGCTCAACTTGCAATCTGATGTTGTAGCACACTCCCATTGCCTATAGTGAGATCTGGGAAACAAGTTCATGTAACAATTAATACCGTTAGCCCCTCCCAGAATCACCTCTTTTTTTAAACCTTGGCTCAGACTTTTGCCCTCAGTTACAGCACTATGCAGTATCCACACAAATCCACACAACTCTGTGGAGTTCAGCAGTTAATAGAGAAGTGAAACCTAATCTCAGTTTCAGCTTACCTCTAGCTCTACCCACAGCTCAGATAATGATAATAAAAATCTCATGGAAGTAAGAAGGAAAGAGCAAAGAGACTGACAGCCACAACTGCCATGGGAAATGGAGAACTAGGAAAAATATAGCTCCTAGCACTCACCTCACTACGAATAACACTGCACCTTCACATTTATCATTAATGCATAACCCTCAATACTTGTTCTCAGAACAGTGTTATTCAAGTTGGAAAAGGTTTTTTTCCTTTTTATCACAGATTTTGCTTTCCTTTTTATCACAGATTAGCTAAGGCTTGAAACTGAGGACACACTTCCAATAAACCAATTGTCTCTATCACTACAGCAGTTTCTAGAATGTCGTGTTGGAGGCCACACCTCGAGACACTGAAGACCTAAGAACAGTTGGCAGATGCTCATAAGTTATCTCCTTTAGGAGACATCTCAAGGCAGATCTGAATTACAAAGTCAATCTTAGGTAGCAGACTGGTTAAACAGTTAACGAAGGGTCATCTGGTATATGACCCAGCATATGATCCATCATACGCTGTCATGGAAGTCTCTGCCTCATGTTAGTGAGAAGGGAGCAGTATTTGAAACACCACGGAAATATGACTTTCTCTGTCATAGGGAGAGCAGGTCTGAAAACAATTCACAGATATTTCAAGTACAAAACACAATTAATTTTTTTCCACACAAAGATACCAGAATGATAATCATCTGAAGAAAACCTGAAGGAAATATATATGGATGATGAATATAATTCATGGTGATATATACAGAGATAAAAACTGACATATTGAACCACTTGTTAAAATTGCTTTGAAAAAATAAATCCAAGATAAATCAACTCATTCCTGACACTGCTGCTTCATAGTGATGCTTAAGGACAACCTCAAGAAAAATTCCTCTCTTTCCTACCAGAGGCTAGTTTTCCTATGACTGTCACATAACTGTTTGAGAATCTTTGAACACATTTTTAAAATTTGAAGAATCTGAAAAATTATAATATTTATTTAAACGCATTTTATGTAATATATTGAGCAGCTGCAGCGCAGTCTGTCCAGTGCTGCTGCATTATCATCTGCCCTCTACACATGCATCATAGACTGTAAAGTCACTGCAGGCAGGTGAACCCCAAGAACACCTCTTTGAAAGTATAGCACGGTATTCACCTCCTTTTCCCTGCGAGATTTGTAGACTGCAACAGTCAAAGGATATGGGAATATATTAATCGTTCCCATTCACTCCCACTACAACCCCCCACCCCCGCAGACAGGCAACAGCACTCCTTGCGATGGCTTTCATCTGCTTGTCCCCACCTTTGCACTGAGTAACGTTAAAGACTCTAGCAGCAATCCTTCCAGGCACAATTGCCTCTAAAAGGCAGATATCCACACCCCCCATCTTTCCTCCTCTATGTTCCTGCTTGCAAGTAGGTGATCACATTCCTCATTCACACACCCCAGTTCCTGATCTTCAGTGAATTATCTATTCTCTTCCCTCTCTGCAACACCAGCCTGATGCTGGTCAGCATCAGCTATCCTTCTACTCCGGTCTTAGTATTTTTTTCCTACAACAGGCTCTCAGCTTTTTTACCCCCCTCTACTCTGCCTGCATGTGCACGCACACCCGTGCAAATAAAATATACATTTCCTCCCACATCAGCCGCTTTTCTGAAGAGAGGTTCTTCCTCCTCTGCCCAGGTTTCCCTGCAATGTGGTACAATACACCCCTCTCCCCCCCGATCCGTGTGTACACAGCCAGTTTTCCTTCCTCCCTTCCCCCACCCCACTGTCTCTGTGCACGCTTCTCCCAGCGCCCGGAGTGGGGGAAGGGAAACATCACTGTATGAATGAATGGGCTGAAGAGACTTACCAGAAATTTGGTGAGGAAGGAGTGGAAGATGAAAAAAAAATGCCAAAGATGGGTGCTTCCTTCAGCGTGCCAAGTGCTGCTTCAGTTCTGGCTCCCTTAATGAGGTCACGTGTCTTGCTAGGTACCCCTTTTCCTGAATCCTCCACTAACCAAAACGGGTGGCAAGGAAGTCTCCTGGGTGCCTCTCTGCACTGCACTCCAAAGGAGGGGAAGGTTCTACTGAAGCGCCCAAAGCAAGGAAGGGATGATGATGATGATGATGACAACAACGTTCTCCTGGTACTAATACGGGCAATGTCTAGCAGATGCCTCAGGGACCAAGACGGATTTCTGAGGGGGAAAGGGGGAGTAAATGACTGTCAAGATAATTCCCAAATTTTTCCTTCCCTATGGGGGAGGAAGGATGGGAAGGAGGAAAGAGTACTGGTGAAGAGCTGTAGCTTTCTATGTAAATAGACTCAATCCTTGTGTCTCTACTTCCTCAGAGCTAAACCCCTAAATGACTCTGAAGTCACCAAAACCTAAGGAGACAAAAGGAGAAACATCCCTATTAGACATAAACAAACAAATAAAGATATCTAATAAAGATAAACTAAATCTCAACTTAAGGTACTGACCAAGATGGTAAGCAGAGCCAAAAGAAAAAGACAGGACAAACACAATTAGGGGAAATGTGCAACTTCAAATAATTTACTGAAATACACTACCACAGAAACCCATTTTAAGGGGAAAAAAAAAAACAACAGAAGGTTAAGCAGTTTGTTCCTTTACTATAGAACGTGCATTCAAAGATAAATCTGTATCTACAGGTGAACGTGTGAAGAAATTAAGTTCTGAAACCTACAAAAACTACTCCTATTTATTTGTGTGAGTCTTTAAATCCCTCCCCCAGAATAACATTCAGATGAGGAGACTGGAGAAAAGTATGTTTCAGGTCAAATGCATACATATTCCTATGCATTAGACCCCACTCTGCCACAGAAAATAAAACAGTCGTTTATAAACAGTGACCAAAAAACCTAAAATAACACGTATAGAGGATGCTTGCTTAAATGATGGAGTTAAAGATTAACGGTCGCATGCTTTGAAAATGGAACCTAGGTAGATCCTAGGCAGTTAAATCACCCATGTGCAATTAGCTCTTTAAACACCAGAAAACAAAAGAGGACAAGAAACCTAGTTCTAAAGATTTCGCTGCAAGACTCAACGACAGGCACACACACTCCTGCACCACGTGAAAAACTGCCCCCCCCCTCCCCCCCCCACTCCCCCGCGCACGGCAGCGGTTTTTCACCCCGTTTGCAGCGGCTGCGGACACCCACCAACGCGCGTGGGCAGGCGGGCAAGCCCGGCCCTGCAAGGCCGGAGGGCGGGGGCAAAGAGCCGACCTCCACGCACACGCAGGACTGCACCCCGCCGGCGGAAGGCGCCGGGCGAGGCGGAGGCGCGCCGACCAGCCGCCCGGCAGCCGCGGCGCGGAAACCGCCACTGCCCCGCACACACACACACACTCCCTCGTACACCGAGCAGCCGCCGCTCCCCCTTCCCCGCAGCGGCCGCGGCCGCCGCCACCCACCTGGGCGCCGCGGCTGGCCGGCCGGCGCGGCGGGAAGGCGCCGGCAGCTCGGACCGCTGCTGCCCCGCTCCGCGCCCGGGGATGCACAATCACCATGGGCGCAGCGCGGCGGCGGGGCGGGACGGCTGAGGGGACGGTCCCAACCTCCCGCCCCCCACCCCCCCACCCACGCCCCCCCCGGCTCCCCCTCCCCGGGCACGACGGACCCCACCCCTGGGCTCGTACCCGCTCAGCCCGACATCTCACCCGCCCCGGGCACCGCCGAGCCCCAGCCTGAGGGGATCCGCGGGGGTCCTCGCGCCCCGCCGGAGCCCCCGTCCCCTCCGGCGCCGGGCCCAGGAAGGGAAGCCGCGGGGCAAGAGGGCTCCGGGGAGACTCGCCCCTTCCTCCCCGGCGGCGGCGGTCGCTCGGCGGCGCAGTCCTAAAGGGGAGCGGGCGACGCGGCGCGACACGATGCTCCGCTCGGCCCCCCCCCCACCGTGTCCCTCCTCCTCGCGGCTGGGGCGAGGAGGCCGGCTGTTCCCTGCACCGAGACCCCCGCCGCCGCCGCCCGCGCTCGCTCCCGCCGCCCGACTGAGGCGGCGACGGCGCGAACGGCCGCGCGGGGTCGGCGCCCGCTGAGGGGAGGGGCGGGGGGGGGGGGGGCGGCGGCCGCGCGAGGGCAGCGGCGACCGCGCGCTCCCGCTGAACGCCCCGCGCGCCGCCCGGGGGCGCGAGGGCGGAGGGCCGGGCCGGACCGAGCCGGTGCCGCGGCGGGCGCAGGCCGAGGCTGCCCCCCTCTAACGGCCGGGGCCTCCTGCCCGTTACTGCCCTCCTCCACCTGCCCCCTCCGCAGGTCTGGTCACGCCCGGCCCGGGCCCGGGGCGAGAGGCAATTCCAGCCGCAGCAGCGTGGCCCGCGCCGCCCAGCCAGGCACCGCGCCGGGCCGTGCGCCCCACCCTTTGGCCGCCCTGGCTGCCCGCTTGTGGGTGCGGACACGGTCCCGCTGCCACGGGTGACCGGCCACCGCACAGCAGGCGTGCCGCCAGGGATTACGGCAAAACGCATGACGCCTCTGCTGCTGTTGGGACACGGCATGCGACGCCAGAACTGTTGTCCTTCGTGTGACAGGTAAACGTGCGACGTGTCCCACGCGCCACCTGCCATATGCTGGCACGTGGCCGACATAGGCAGCCGGGGCTGCATCGTCTCTCGCCACTGTCATTTCTCTGAAATAATAGCTGTTGGCAACAAACGACCATGACATACGCAGTGTATTAACCAACACAGCGTTACTCCGTTTCTGTGGCACACCTACACAGTTTTCTCCACGCCGACCCCCTTTTATTGGCTATAATGAGTAACTATATGCCACGTTGACTGCACGTTGCCCCCAGAACACATGCTGGGCATGTTTTGGACAAAAAACACCTAGTGCATCAGTGCTCCTTCCTCTTTCCTGCCTCCTGTACGACCATGAATGGTTGAACCAGCACTTACAACACACGACTACTTGCTAACTGGCACACCTTGAAAGTCCCCCGCCTGCCACCTTATACGCACTAACTGCCTCATCTCCTTCACCTCGGCGGTATAAACAAAATGCCGCCTGCATGAAACTGTCACGTATCTGACAGTCCTGGTGCAACCAACTGCCTAGTCCAATGTGACAGTTAGCAGGTTATTCCCAAGAATTCCCAGATACGCACTGGTATGGATCGGTCTGACACCCAACGTGTGTACAGCCAACCCACACTATGGCCCCACAGGCACCGAGGGGCACATATACGAACCACACACAAATGGATCGTCGCTCATGTATGTGGCATGCTGAGCGCCATTCCACCCACCGCGACTCCATCTCTGGAGACTGTCTCGTCCAGCCCCACTGCTCAAAGCAGGGTCAGATGGAGCAGGTTGCCCAGACCTGTGTCCAGTCGGGTTTTTAGTATCTCCACAATCTCTCTTGGCAACCTGTCACGCTGCTTGACCATGCTCGCAGGGGGAAAAAAAAAAAAAAATTCTCATGTTTTAATGGAATTTCCTTGTATTTCAGTTTGTGTCCATTGAATAGACAGGACCATTCACCCAGCATGACGGAGCAAAGCCTGCCCCCACCTCCTTCACTCCCCCTGACAGGTATTTATACAGGTTGACAAGACGTCCCTGAGTCTTCTCAACACTGAACAAACCCAGCTCTCTCAGCCTTTCCTCATACCAGAAGATGCCCCAAGGCCCTAATCATCTTCATGCCCCTTTGCTGGACTCATCCATGAGTCCATGAACTGGAAGCCAGAACTGGACACAGTACTCCAGGTGTGATCTCACAAGGCTTCACCACACACCCCAAATATATTCAACTTACGGCCTCGATTCTGTCTGGGGTGAATTTCCCCTTCACCAACCTCCGTAACCTCCATAGATACAGCACACACAGTCTGTGCCCCGGGGGAACAATGTGTGTGTTGCTCAACAACCCGTGTTTCACTCCCGACTTTGCAAAGACAGGACATACCCACTTGGTTATGTCTGACACTCCCAAACACCCATCCTGCCACAAATGTAATCAGTTCGACCTGCTTTCTTTCACCTCTTAAGCATGTGGTGGTTCCGTCGGAACCACCTTAATTCTCCCATCTGAATGACAGACCCTTTACACACCCCTTGCCTTCCCAGTGTAGTTCATCTACACACGACACATCCAAAACCATTTCAGACAGGCTGTAAAACCTGCGGTTGCAGGATAAAGATGCACCATCCAAACCTTTCATGCCGTACCCCCAATATTTAACTGACACAATGGGACTGATTGCTACAGTAGTAACCTATATATTACTCAACGAAATGCCCTAAAATCCCCTGCAATGTTTATTCATTCATACTGCAGAACGAGGTACCGTAGTATCCCACACTCCCACTTCGGTATACCTTCTGCAAAATTATAGCTGATAGTTAAAACACTCACAATGCAAACACCACTGGGCATCTTCAAGACTGACTTTACTGAAGGGTATGGATGTTTCTTCATCTTGTTCTGCAAGCATCCAGGTCCTGCTCCCCAAACCCCAGGTGTGATTCAGCCAGCTCTTCTGAAAACTATTTGCCTCATGAGTATGCTATGGAAAAGGCTACCTCACAGGTGATGTCAGCAGCCAAAATCCCCGTTTACCCACCCAGACATCATCTGATGCTCTCCTGTCTGCTTAGGTTGCTCACCAAGACTTATCGCTTCTCATTAGTCCATGGCCACAAGCCAGAGACCACTTCTGGATTCCAGGCTCCCATCCACCTGACTCTGTACAACAGCATAGGGAAAAATACACTATGGTGCGCTTACATGCCAGCTGAAAGTACAACTTGAGAGCAGGAGGCAAATCCCGGCAGGGTAAATAAATAAGTAACACCAAAATGCTGGACAGTATTGTTGTTACTTTGACAGTAACAAAAGAATACCTTATTTCACAGAATTACTACATTCTACACCTTCTGGAACACATTTCCCACATGCTTCAAGTTCACACTTCTGAAAGCCGGAATTTCAGGTTGTGAGGCACACGGGTTTGTTTACACAGGGAATTTACTAACAGAAAACTACTGTGGTAACGCTACTATGCTGAAGATGTGCGCAACCACTGCACATCGTCTAGCATGCACACGCATTTCAGAGGAAGAATTCTTCTGGCTACAGGTAGGCTGTTTTTAAGATAGTATAAAGCAAAGAGGAAAGAAAATGTCTACATTAGGATCTATATAGCTAAAACTACAGTAATACAATAATAGTAGATTTTATTTTTTTTTAATTTCCATAAGCAGCCAAGCTGTAAGGCAGGTGCCTCTACATCCCAAACATAGTTAGCAGTTTGTGGAAAGAAGAGAACTGCACAGCTGGGAAATTCCATAATGTAGCATTTTGGCCACACAAATATGCATTTGGTTTTAAGACATTTGAGAGAAAGTAATTCTGCAAGTACAGGAAAGACACTCAGCGTGGTGACAGTAAGACCTTTGATCTGTATCTCAAACCACTTGGGATAATTCAGCTGGGTTTTATGATTATCAGTAGTAATTTATCCCACTAACTACCATTTGCCTTCCTGGCTCTCTCGCGTGCAAATCGTAGCTTTGTATCCCTTCTGTTACTGTTCGTTGAGGTGCTGCAGTTGCAGTGGGTTGAACCTGGGCACAAACAGTAACTTTGAGTACTGAAGTGTGAGCAACGACGGGAGTCAGCTGAAAGAGCAGGTTAGATAACCTGTATCTCTAGAACAATTTGCCACCATCTAGAAGCTTGAATCAGTCTGGAGAAAGTCCTGAAAGTCTTGTGCTATTTCTTAGAAAGGTGGAGCAGGAGAAAGCGTCAATTTATTGCTCAGGAGGCAACCACTGCTGCAGAACCTTTTGACTTCTTTTTAAAGAGTTGCCACCGCAGCTGAGTTGGATGTAGATGTTATACTTCCCCAGAATTAGGCAAGGCCCTTTTTTCTTTTTTTTCTTTTTTTTCTTTTTTTTTCTTTTTTTCTTTTTTTTTCTTTTTTTTTCTTTTTTTTTCCTTTTTTTTTCTTTTTTTTTTTCCTATTCTCTTTTGCCAGCAAAGGTGAGGTCTCTCCTGTCACCTCTAGATCTATTCTCAAGACAAAATTCTCACTATTTGATAGTGCAAGGGGAATATTGGCTAGTGACCTCAGTGTCAACAGCCCAGAGTACCAAGTTTCACCCTTAAGGAAAGAAGTGTAACTGTAGTATCAGCGAAGAATGGTCTCCTCTGAGCACTAAACATTCCTGGCACCTTTCTTTTGAGATTTTTCCCATGCACTCTGAAATGTAAGGACTGGTCCAAAGCCCTAATGTATGCAAAATCTGATTTCACGGTTGATTCCATGAAATATCTTTTGTCACCGAGTTCACGAAAAATGCAAACCAGCCGTTTAGTCCTGAAGCCGAAATCTGTAGGACGTTACGCCCTCATTCACATCAGGAAGTTTAATGTGCTGTCTCTGGTTGGGTGTCTGAGCTTATGATGGAAAAATGGTGGAAAACCCAGCCTGCAAATGTTGCTAAGCTTAATTATTTATACCAATTTGCTTAAGCCTGCACGCCGCCTCTGTCTGCGGTAGCTACTCATTTGGTCAGCTAAGTCTCATAGTGATGTTTCTGCTTCCTACTTGGATGACTGAATAAAAAATAAAAAATATAAGGCAAGGTAAATGCCCTTGTTCACACATGAACGCTTGGGTTCACATATGAACACAGATGGTCCCATGGAGGGAAACCATTTCTGGATTGCGTTTCCATGAAAAAAATGGCCATATCATTCTTGTTTCACACTACGTAAAACGAGGACTATGCAAAATGGTGCAAAATCATCTTTAATTTCACGCAACCCCAGGTTCTCGTTGGTTCTGACTGCTGTCCGAATTCCTGTTCCGAATAAACTACCGTAAGACAGCAGAAAATGGGGAAATTACTGCCAACACAAAGGGCTCCCGGCTGAGGGGGTCCGCGGGAGGTCCCAGGTTCCACCGACTCAGCCCCCGCGGCATCCCGCCCCGGCACCGCGCGCGCCTCCGCTCCCGTCAGCCGTCTGCTCCCGGGCGGCGGCGGAGCCCTGGCCACCACGCGTGCCCTCGCCACAGCGCGGCCCCCGGGCTGGCACGCGAGGCGGTCACACGCCTCGCGCGCCGCTGCCTTACAGCAAGACCCCGTGAACGGGCCCCCACGCGCGGCTCCTCTGCCCCCGGCGCTCCCACGCGCGTTTCGGCGGACGCCCCGCCGCGCCGGCTGCCGGGGCCGGGATGGGGGAGGGATGGGCAGGGCGCGCACCGGGCCTCCCCCCGGCAGTGCACCCCGCCGCCAGGCGCGGGTACGGGCGGGGGCAGTCCCGCACGCACGCGGGAGGGTAGGGGGGGACGCGCATGCGCATCCTCGCCTGTGTGTGCGCGCGCGCGCGCGCGCCGTGGCAGGCGAGCGGGCGGGGCTCTGCGGGCAGCGCGCGCGGCCGCGCGGGGCGGTGGCGGTCGGCCCTGCCGCCCGGCCATGGCGGCTGCAGCCCGCAGCGGCGGCAGGGGGAGGGAGGGTGTCCGCAGTCAGCCCGCCCGCCATCCCGCTCCCCGCCATCCCGCCCGCGGGGGTCGGGGGATGGGGGGGGGCGGGTAGGGCGCTGCTCGGTTTGCAGCCCGGGGAGCCCCCCCTGCTTGCGGGGACGCGGTCGGTGCCTAACTCGGTGGCAGGGGGAGGGCACGGCCGTCCATGGGCTGTGCCAGGTGGTGGGAAGGGAGCGAGCAGGCTGCCGAGGCGGAAAATAATTGTTTTTGGTGTAAAAGCTGGGGCAAAATAAAAGAGGAGAGTCTGTGCAGGTGGTGGAGTAGAAGGAGCGGGAAGCCCCTTGTTCCCAACATTGGAAACGAGGGCTGCAAAGGCTGAGGGCACAATCCTGCCAGAAGGAAGGGGTATTGCGGGGTTTTTCCTGCCAGACAGCAGCCCTTTGGGGACATAAGGGAGGAGAGCACGCATCTCATTGAATAGGTAACTTTGGAGAAGGTCAGAGGCTTCTGCTATCCTTATTCTGGGCACAGTTTGAGAACTGGGAGACACAAAGAAGCTCAGGCAGGCAGAGTTACAAACAGAAACAAAGGGATGGATGAATAGCAGCTGATAGGTTTCAAAGGCTGGTATATAACCAGCAGCTCCCAGTTCCCAAAGACGGGAGTGCATTTCTTCTGGCTAAGTTGCAGTTATGCTGCAGGGAAACAGAACAGTACTGAGGAGCTGGACAAAACGAAAAATGTGCTTTTGAGGGAAACAATAATTTGGAAGGAAAACGCTGCCTTTGCTCTGTGTCTCCCTTCTGCCCCTCCTTTTCATCCGCCTGGCCTTTTCCCCATCTGTTTTTCTCACTCTACACGTTTTTCCTTTACCATCTTGAGAAAGTTCCTTTCTCTTGCTTTTGTCTGCCTGCTTTTGTTTCCTGCTCCTTTCCCTCTTTTTGACTCCCGTTTTGCCCTTCTCTGTCTCTTTCCCCATTGTCTTTTGATGAATGCTGTTGCAGTGATGACTTAGGATTTCAGTGCCGGTTGCGAAGGATTTGATGCAACCACAGGGTGGCTATACCTTGCAGGCACTTTGCTGCATTAAGACTGATAAACATCTGCCCTGCGAGCTAAAGAGCTTCAGACGGCAGGTTCAGTGTCCCAGAGTTTCTCCCAGGCGCGTTGGTGTTTTCCTCCTGTGTCCGGCAATTCTGTGACCAGAGCTGATGAGACAGTGTTGCAGGGAATCCGCTTTTAAGGCTTCTCTCATTCGCTTCTTCATGCTCCCTCTTGCCACCAGCGGGTGTGGTTCTACACCCAGCGCCTGCTTGCCTGCCTTAGAGCCGGTGGAGGAGATTAAAGGGCCTGTATCTGAAATTCGCGGGGTCCGGCGCCATGATGGGAGCGGCGCTCAGGGGGCTCCCTGCGGTGCGAGGGGACCCTTCCCCTTCCCTCCTCCTGTTCCAGGTGCTAAGGGAGGAGGGGGATGGAGGTGCCATCGCAGGGAGGGCAGAACTAGGTCAGCGTAGCTGGAAATGGCAGCTGGTGCAGTGCGATGTCGGGGGGGGGGGAGGGTGGGGGGGCGGAGAGCCAGCGATAGCCAGAGGGGAGCGAGTGAGAGGAGCCGTGCTGGATGGAGGAGGGGGGGAGTCTCTCCGAGAAGTTGCAAGGGCGGGACAGCCTCCTGCCGGCTGATTGCATGGCTGCCAGCACCACCCCCACCCCCCCCTCCCCGTTCCCCATCCTCCCCCAGCCCCTCAGCCCCTGCACTCGGCCCCGGGCGCCCGCCGGACCCCCCCTCTCGCTGCCCGCCGAGCCCCTTCCCCGCCGGCCCTGGTCCCGGGCGTGCGGAGCCCTGGGCTGGCATCGCGTTTATCCGGCGGGGAAGTAAAGCCTGGGGGTGGGCAGGAGGAGGTCCGCAACAGGGGAGAGGGAGGGTGGAAGGTAATGCTGGAAGGTGGATTGAGAGAAGGATCTTAATGATGGGGAAAGGAAGGTGGATGGAAACGGAGACATGGAGAAAAATCTGAACAATGAATAAGCAACAGATGGAGACATATGTATTAAAAAAAAAAAAAAAAGGAAAAAGAACGGAGAAGCGTGAAAGGCAACAAACAATGACAAGTGATGTTTCGGCACTTGTAGTTGGTGCAGTGGGGAGGTCATCTGCGTTCCCCACAGCGCCCAGGCAAAAGGACGCATCCCCCTTGCCAAAATCCACAAGGCAATAAGGGTGCTGCAGCCAGGCGCTGCCAACATGCTTACCATCAGCAGCAGCTTCAACGGTACAGATGTACCTCGCTACTGCCCAAAGGTCATACTGTTACCACCCTTCACGCTGCAATGACAGCACGTTTCAATACAGTGTGCAGTATGCCTTCTTTGACATTTTGAGCACTTCTACATCTCCGACATTGCCTCCTCTGTTACGGCTCCGAAGAAATTCGGATTGCAAGAGCTGTATTCTTTTGTCGTTGCTGTACAACCTAAGCCTTACTTTCTCTCCCTGTCTGACTCTCTCTCCCTCCTCCCTTTCCCTATTGCTTTTCCATTTTCCCTGCCTGTCTCCCCCGCTGCCCAGAGACAGCCTTGCCCACACTGCCTTGTGCCTCCCTCAGAGCTGGGCTCCCCAATCTGCTGGAAAGGGTGCAGCCTGCAGAAAGGCAAGCCCTCCCAGCCATGCCCTCCCCTTCCCCATTTTCCACTCTCCCCTCCTCTCTTCTCATCAGCCCCACTACATCCTTCCTGTCCTGACGCTGGCAGCCTGTCTCCTCCCTCCCTCCCTTCCCCATCCCTGCCCCTCCTCTCCCTGCAGTGCTCCCAGCCCTCACTGCAGTGCAATCCATCACTCCCAGCCAAGGTCCTCACGCCAGGGGAGGGGGAAGCCTGGCTCCCTGCGAGGCTGGGGGTGGGCAGGGAGGGCAACCGTCTCCTCCTTTGCGGAGAAGCGAGAAAAGCTCGCAGAACACGGACCCTTCTGGAAGTGAAACCTCCCGTCTGCTTCCAGCTATTTTATTTATTCATTTACTTATTTAGTCTCTTTGTTTTCAAAGAAAAAAAAAATGTTTCTGCCAACATTCCAGTGAAGGTGACTGAAAGGAAACCAGGGAGACAGAGAGAAAGCCAGAGTCAGAAAAGCTTGTGCAGAGAGAGAAACCAGGAGAAAGAGTACAGGGCGGGGAGAAAGAAAAAAAAAAGACATATACAGAAGCGGAGAGAGACGGAGGAAGAAATACAGAAATAAAGAGGGGGAGAAAAAAGATTAGACACAGGAAAAAGGAATACAAAACGCAAGAATTAAATTGGAGAGAAACCCGAGATGGCAGGCGTGGCGAGAGAACTCGAGGACACAGTAAATAGCCGAAGAAACCTTGCTAAAGAGGCTAGGTTGTTACAGTGAAATAACATTTAGATATTTTAGCAAGCAAAGCCAGCATGCTTTGATTTGAATGCAAATATTCTATACAGCTGCATGCAAATGAAAGTCTAGTGTGTTTTGAATCTAAGAACGATTACAAATTAGGAAATAATGGGTGAAGATGTGAAGTCTTTTTTCATAAAAAGATACGTATCAGGGCAGCTTCATTGATGGACAGAGGTTAGAAATTATTAGAATAATATCAAATTGGGTTTTTCAGCTTCAGTGTTGTTGCCCTTTTACAGGCATCTTGTAAAGGTGTGTTTATGTTGTTGCAGAATGGTCTACATTTGGTGCTGTTTTCATCTAAGAGGTGAGCTAAATCAGTGGATACATATCACATTAGGACAGATTTTCATTAATATCACTTGCCTTGGTTTCAGTCTACCATCAGAATAACGACTATACATGGGGAAAGTCATAAGAAAAGCCAAACAATTTGGTTGAAGTCAGCTGTACCTACAGGAGAGACGGTGACTTATCTCAATCCAGTTGCAGTGATGCCCAAAATCTTTGATTGTTCAAATTCCTCTAGTGTAAGCTGTAGAATAAAGCATAGATGAGTATTTAAAAGATAAGTCAACCTTTACAGTCCCTGTGAAGGTATAGGAAGTGGAGGGATAAAACCGTGAAAGGTGGTACTGCCTAATTTTCCCCACAATATAAACTCTTATCAATTTATCCACTAACACATATATTGTTTGCATTTTCTCTACTCAATGCAATTGCTGTTCTCCTTTCTTACCTCCTTTCAGCAGCAGGTTAAGTGCTGTCAATGCTGACACGGAGAAGGCCTTCAACAGTTTGTGTATTTTGGATGTGGCCACTTTCAAAAAAGGCCTCAACAACACATCTTTTTGTAAATGCTACAGATTTTAAAGCAAATCTCTTTTAAAGTTGCCACTTTTACCACCTTCCCTGATTATGTTTAAAAGCTTATAGGGTATACTATTTTTTAACATAACATAACATAACATAACATAACATAACATAACATAACATAACATAACATAACATAACATATATTTCATTTTATTTTTAATTACTATTCCTGCCCCCAGTTTCTCTATGTGCACATGAAACATCCTCTTTACACATGCACCTTCTGATGCCATTTTAAACTGAAAAGGGCATGCCTGATGCCTGCGAGCTGTCCTGATTTCATCGCATCTTGTAATATCCGGTACTCTCCGTAACCCTACTACTGGACTCACGAGGTTGTGTGAGCATCTCAGAGCAACGTACACCTCAGCACTGCAACATTTGAACATCAGAGGAGCCCCTTCAGGATGTGATTTTTGAAGCTGATCTGCTCGGGAGGAGGGCTGGTGGCAGGGCACGATTCGTGGATTTGGACGCAGGGTAGACAAAACTACCAAAATCTGTTCTACCTTGGGCAAATACTAAAAGATAATGAAATGGTACAGAAGGTTGGACTTCAGGTGAGACAGATACCATAGCGATGGGAAAGCTCCGCTGTGACTTGATCTTCACTGGACCAGCTCTGGTGAACCTGTCCGCATACATGTAAGACACTCCTCTGCTTCCTACCGGTGATTTCTTTAGCCAACTCCACTTATTGCTCCAGTGCATGATCGCTGCACTACGACAGGAGAATTAATCCTGCTGACTTTGCTCCAGGGTTTGGGCTGTCCAGAAGAGATGGGCAAAGGGGAGGAGGAATCAATCATGTCTTTACTGGCATTTAGCCCATGGCCACAGCCACATCCATCTGGAAAGCTTGCGTCAGTTTAATTAAAGGTGGTGTTTGTATGTGGTCCAAAGTCTATATGGACACACATAACTGGGCTTTATACATTTGTTAAGCTTGAGGTGTTACCTGTCTCCCTGAGAGAGTGGTCTTGGAAAAAGTGCCCTGAGGGAAGCTGTATTTGAGCTCAGCTGCTTGGAGAAAGGGGAGAGTGCCAAAGGACATGTGAAACAGCCAGGAAGAATCATCCCTAAGACAATACAGGGGACCAGAAAGGAAGGATGTTTGTGATAGTAAGAACTACAGAAAGAGCAGAGAAGGAAACCCCAAAGCACAGCGAGGGAAGAAGGAAGGTCCTGACAACTTCTCACTGTAGGCTTCTCAGCCCTGGGAAGCCTGATGCATGTGGCCAACCAAACAGCAAAGAGGTCGCCAACTGCTTCTTCTCGTGCTCAACTCTTCACAAATGTTGAACTGATTTGAAGGAGCTGAGGGTGTATTAATTAGTCTCATGGATTACTTTAAGGTATTTTGTGACCGCAAGACCACCTGCCCTCTACGCACTGACCTGTTGATTTGGAATGAAAGCGTGAAGAATTTCTTATTCTTGTAGATGCAACAACAGAAAGCACAAAAGTCAGTCAAAAAGAGGTGGATTGTGTCCAGGCTCCTGTACTTTGCAGTGTTCCCACTTCTACAATGGGTTGGATACAAAGTCAGACGTGAACCTCCCAAAAACTGAGGACATATGGATCAGGCCTTGATCTCATGTCACTTACCAGCGATGACCTCAGTAACACCGGTAGAACAACTGCAGGATAGTGTCAGACCTCAGGTATTAATGGAGCCCATCAGCAGTGTGGGGCCCAAGAAAATTAATTTCAGCCCCAATTCACATGACCAGCAGTACTGTATTATTGACCTGACACATTCAAACATCTTACAGCAGTTCATTAATTTCTCATGACTCAGATGTAACTTAATGCCCAGTTACCGTGAGGATATGTGAAGGCCAGGGAGAGAAAAAGAGGGAGAGAGAAAGAAATCAGCTAGCATTTGAATGCCTCTCCAAGACCTTTACAAATTGTACGCCCCAGGATCACTTACCTGTCTGCTGAGATGCAGTGATCTCTGGAGTGAAATGCACCAGGAGATTTTAATTTCCAGGAAGGCTGATTTTGTGTCTCATCCAAAATACCATGCTAACATCACTATAGCATCCCTGGTAACGTAATGGGATCAGTACCAACTTGGAAGAAAGAGAACTTTTTGCTGAATCACTGTCACTGCTTCTGATCTTAGGTAAACACCTACAGGCACTGGGGTCAGCACAGCTTAAGGGAATATATGTATGGATCGTTCCCTTTATGAGTCACCCACGCTATTTACTGCGGCACAGTTCTCCTTCACGCCATACTGTGGGACCGATACCTGACTTTTCAGAGGGAAGAGTGCTTCACCTTGCGTCATCTGCAGTAGATGTCCCTAAGTTACCCTCTGCTGGAGAAGGATGGCCGCATGCTGAGCAGAAGACAGCAACGTGAATGAGAGGGGAAAGCACAGAAGAATGTTAATTATTCATATCTCCCAACAGGGAGGGCTGTCCAACTATCTTTGTCAATGTCACGGGGCAAGGATGGGGGAAAAAATAACAAGATTCTTTTCCGTCCCAAAAAGCAAAAGAGTGGATCCAGTACACTGACAGACAGGCGAGCTAAGAGGAGAGCCTTCATACGAGACCGGGGCGTGTAGACGCAGAGCCATCTCTTGAAGAATGCGCTTGGGCTGCGAGAGGGAAAATGGGGCTTCGCATGCCGGTGTGCTGCGGCTCCCTCCGGTGTCCACAGCGAGCAAGAGCAGCAGGATACCTGCAGTTAACCCACTGCGGTTTGCCTGGTGTATAAAACACTGAACTGCTTCCCAGCCATCGATTCCACCACCAGGAGCATCCCCACCACCACCACCATCTGCACCAAGCTCTCCAAACGGAGGGGTGCTGCTAGCATAAGTGCTCTACCCACACTGAGACACAGACTGCCGGTTTGAAAAAAGGATTTAAAGCTCAAAAGCAATCAGAAGAGACCTTGCCCAGGACTAGAGGTGAATTCCGCACCCTGTGGGAGATGGTGGTACATCAACACCTTGCCAAAACATACGGCATCAATGAAACTTTCCAAATAAATGTGTTCAGAACTCAAGAGGTCTTCAAGATATTTTAGTTATCCAGTTAAGCAGCAACAAAGGCTTGAATGACAACACGGAGGTGCAGAGAAAAACAAAACCCAAACCAAACCGTGTGGAAAGGTGTAGCCCAAATGTACTGCTGTATGGACTTCCAGAAAAAGCCAAGGAGCTGAGAGGATTCCTCAAACTGGGGTGCGGTTTTAACTTCCATCACTTTCTTTTGGTGGTTTAATCACCTTTTGAGCATCTCTGGTGGACTGAGTTTTAGCCAGTCCCTGAAAGTGTGAGTGGTGATGTTCTGCTCCAGTGAAACAGAGTGATGGTGCTTCGGCCCAGAAGGCTGCCCTGGTGAGCAGGGAAATGCCTACCTTTCCCCATCCCTTCTACCCATCCTCAGGTCCTGCCCACCACTGGTGCTTCCCCTGTGAGTCTTGGGAGGACCAGAAATAAGAAGCAGCAGTTGTTCTATCTTTTGTCTTGAGCACTGCCACAACCGATGCTCAGCCACTATTAAGTAAGTAAGACGCGGTGGCTTCAGTTGTGTCACATGCGGGCAGCATTCTTCTGGGTCTCTTGTGGCAGCCGGGACATAGTGAGGATTTCCTTAGTAACTGTGCACAAGGCATTAGAGGGTTTTATTCCCAGTCTGCAATTTGTTGAGAACAAACAAGGGTTACCTAGCTACTAGGATAAGCCTTAGGGGACACGGCTTTCCCCTACAAGGTTTCTGTCTTTCATTGCTGTGTGAGGGAGGGGGTTGGGGTCATTTCCTAGTTTTCTGCTTCCACACTCTTGGCTTCAGGACTGAGAGTGTGTCTTGAAGCTCATACAAGGGGTGCCATCCAGCCTGTGCCTCCTCAGACCCAGAGGGGTAATTCCAGGAGCAGCAAAGGGAAGAGAAGTCTCTGAGAGAGCAACAGGAGATGGGGGGTCCTGGGGCTGTTGGAGGAGAGCAGGGGCTCTAGGGGAGCTCTAGGGCAGAGCAGCAATTCCAGTGGAGCTGATTCATAAAACACAGCGTGCTTGGAGGCAAAGCGGTGCAAGGGAGTCTGAAGGATGGCACAGTGAGGGGCAGATCTCATTCTTCCTCTTCCTTTCTCTGTGTATGTCTCTCCAATTTTCCTACTTTTTTCCTTTTTTTTCCCTTCCCCCCCGCCTTTTTTTTTTTTGCACGTTTTCTGTATTCCCCACCTTTCTCAGACTGCCCAGAATGGCAACGGCCGTTCCCCATCTCCCCTGCACATGAGCCCAGTCCTGGAGTGGGCCCAATCCCATCCCCATGCCATCCCCGTCCCCAATCCCATCCCATCCCCATCCAATCCCATCCCATCCCCATCCCCATCCCCATCCCTATCCCATCCCATCCCCATCCCCATCCCCATCCCCATCTCCATCCAATCCCATCCCATCCCCATCCCTATCCCTATCCCATCCCATCCCCATCCCCATCCCATCCCATCCCCATCCCTATCCCTATCCCATCCCATCCCATCCTATCCCACCCCCATTCCCATCCCATCCCCATCCCCATCCCCATCCCCATCCCATCCCTATCCCCATCCCATCCCATCCCATCCCATCCCTATCCCCATCCCCATTCCCATCCCATCCCATCCCACCCCATCCCCATCCCCATCCCATCCCAACCCCATTCCCTCGGGGAGTGCCGCCCCCCCAGCGCCGGCGCGGGCAGCAGGGTGATGTCATCACTGTTGCTGATAGCCGATTGGCTGCCTGCCAGCCTGCCATCTGCCTGCGCCCGGCGGGGGCTCCGGTACCCCCCCGGCGCTGTGCGCCCCCTCCCGCCCCCCCGTTCCTCCCGGCCGCCGCTGCCCGTCCCCCCGCTCCCCGCGCTCGGCCCCGGCAGCCGCCCGGGGCCGGGGGTCCGGAGCGCGACAGCCCGGGGGAGCACCGAGGGGAGGCGGGAGTCCGTCCCGGCACGTCGTTTAGGCAAAACAGGGGTGGGGGCTCTGCGGGGTCCATGCGGGAAAAGAGCGAGAGGAGGGGAGCAAAGAAAGGGCTGGGGTTGGAAAGAGGCGGCGGCCGAGCGGGGAAACAAGGGTAGAATTATCGGCGTGCGAAGGGGCCGCGGGACTGCGTAGGAAGGCAACGCGAAACGGACGCGAATGTGTAACGTAGACACAATAATCCGTCCCTGGTGCTGGGCCATCCTGGGGGAATGGGAGGAGCGGGCTCCCTTCGGAGGATAATAAACTCTGGAATGAGGGTGTGGGCTGCTGCTCCTCGCTCCCCCCCTCATTCCAGATGCATGATGACACCCCGTCCCACCATCTCGCTGGCGTCTCTTTTTTTTTTTTTCTTTCTTTCTTTCTTTCTTTCTTTCTTTTTTTTTTTTTTTCCCCCAAAATCATATTTTGAAGACAACGAAAAGTAGAACGTGTTCTGGGTGTGGCTGCATGTGATTTATCCAATAGCCAAAGTGGGGGGGGACCGCTGAAGGGGAAAGACAGAGCGTCTGCTGCTGAAGGGAGCGGAGACCGAGGGCTGCAGTAAGTGATGGGGACCCTATCTCTTCTCTCACAGCTTCTCAAGATAATTTAAAAGTAGAAGACAGTAGAGGGAGATAAGAAGGAGAAACTTTCATTTGCGCGCTCGGTGTATGTGTGGAGGGGGGCTTAGCCGCCTGGATAAGAAAGGAGATGGAGACAGGAGCGAGGAGGTGGAAAGAGAAAGAAAGCAGATGGAGTTATACATTCAGTCCAAAATGTTTCAGAAACACCTGGAAAACTGGCCAGATGAGGAGGGAGACAGGTGGGAGGGAGGCTGGGAAAACCAAATGGTCTTGAGAGGGAAATGGAGGCAGCAAGTGAAGAGTTTCCATGCTATAGGGGAGGGTATCCCTGTTCCTGCCTTGGCTTTCCTCTGAATCTTCTCTCCTTCACTCCACAGGGATGAAGACCTCTGGAGCCTGTATACTGTTGTGTCTCTTAGCACTCTTCTTGTCCCCAGCTGGTGAGTCCTTGTGCCAGGGGGAGGATTTCTTCTCCACCCCGGCCCCACAGAGTTTCCTACGCAGACTAACATGCAATGACCTAAGGAGAAAGACAGGGACGTGTAGATGGACGGTGAAGGGGGAAAGACCGAACAGGAAAGGCAAGGTGAATATAGGATTATAAGGAAAAATTCAGGAACTTGGGACTGGTTCCCATACGTTTCCCCTCTCCAGTAAGTACTGGGAGTCGCAGGAGACAGAGGTCCACAGTCACAGGGTTATTTGGGTAAGCAAAACAGGTCGGGTTGAGAAAGAGGGTTAGCTGTGCTTTGTGCCTGCTATAGACTGCTGTACCACTTGGGTTTGCATGATCTGCAGCGCTCCACAAAACTTGTTCTGTCATAGCTGTGAAATATTTGCTTACTAGCAATGGTTACTAGCAACCGCTCATTAGCGGTTCCTGCTGGAATGGCCCCATTTTAGGCCACTCGATTACCAGGAGGTTTTGCAGTTTTTTGTACAGCTGTTTTGAGAAACCTAACTTCCATAGTTCAGACCACTCTCTGCTTTTGTTCCTCTTGTTGTTGTTCTGTTTTGTTACTCCACTTCTTTTTTTGCTTTGGGTTACTTTGGCAAAAAATTCGGGTGGGATCAAATTTGTTAAAAAAAACCAAAAAAAACCCCAAAAACCCCAAACCAAGAGGGCGGCATCAGACTTTATAGTCAGAAGATTCAGGACAGAAAGCAAAAGATGATTAATTCCAGTGAATGGAAAAAGCTTCGCCCAGGGAAGACCGTACGTAGGAGACAGATGACTGCACCTATCCCATTCAAATTAGGTCATCCTCATCAGCTCTCCTCGGTCCTCCCCTCATGCTGAAGCCTGATTCTGCTCCCAGGAGAACTTTTCCTGCAAAGGTGTCATATTTGTGACTGTGAACCAGGAAAGTAAGGCATCCAGGAGATGAGCTTGTAGGTGGCCCGCAAAGTTAGATGCAGAAAAAAAAGGCTGTGGCTTTTATGATGTGTGAAGGAGGCCTGAAAGGAAGGTTTCTTACTTTTGTGTATTTTATTTTAGCATTTCTGTTGGTTTTGTTTGTTTTAACTTGGAAAAATACAGGAACCACCAGCTGGTCTGTCATTGCCTCTTTTGTTTTTCAGTGAGCTACAGGTTTGGTGAATTAGGGTTGCAGTTTTCTCAGACCTCAAGGATGAATTTATTGCAACTTGGGCAATAAAGTCTAGGCATTTATAAGGCATATGAACTGGGTACCTGAGCAAATATAAATTGATGTGTTTGAAAATCTGATAACAAAGCCACGTCTTTTGTCTCCTCTCCTCATATACAGAAGTTTCACTTCATTTGTGTCCTGTTGTTTTAGAATTGGACCAGTTTTCTAGTTATCTCCTTGGAAGGAAAAAAAGAAAGCTAGTAAGAGCTGACTTTTCAATGTTACAAAAAAAGGGGGGAGCCTCACCCCTTTTCTTGTATGACTCCTGTTTCAAATCCAGCACTGCTGGCATCTGCAGTGGTTTCAGAATTTGTGTCCTTCCATTTGTATCAGAAACAAATGAGAAAGTGTTCGATATAATCTTTTTCTTCTAGTTAAGAGATTAGCCAGAACAGGGAAAGTTTTGGGCTGCACTACGTCGTGCACTTAAGTTATTATACATGTCTGGCTGTCCTTGGGTCAGTCGCCAGCAGCTGAGCCCTTGCTGGCAGCTGGGTGGGGAAGGGAATAGCAGGGTCCAGCGACTCCCATAATGCTGCAGAGCAGGATTACATTGGGTTCCCAAGAGTCCCTCTGCAGCCTGCAAGTAACTGCTCTTGGAATGGGGAAGAGCTAAGACAAAAGCTGCAGACCTGATGGGTTTTACCCATGCAGCACACTTCCATTAAGAACAGAAAGCTAAAGGCTGAGTTCATCAGACGTAGCAGGGTGTACTGGTTTTTGGGCTGGTCCTGCACACATCCCTGCAGTGCCCCAGATCACTGGGTTTTTCCTGCCAACTCCTTCCTTCATCCCACCCCAGTTATGCAGACATTTCCCTCCTCTGTGGCTAGCAGGAAATATTTTCCTATTTTTGGCTGCTGTAGGAAGCAGCTCTCTCACCCTTTATATTTGGACAGACGAACAGTCTAGCTCAGTTTCAGTTTCTCGTCTTCCACACAGCATGCACAGCCAAGCCTTCGTCGTTCTCCCTCTCCAGAGCACCCAGGGGCTGCGAGGGGAAAGATCATCTGCTTTGTGCTCCATACCCAGGCAGGATGATGGACCAGATAATTATTTGCCTAAGGAGTTACAAGACCTGCAGTCTGTTTCTTACTGTGCCAATGACTCAATCTGTGACCCCAAGCAAATAGTTTCCATGACTCAGCTTTGTCTTTTATAAAATGGAGATAGGGATTTTGACCAACCTCCCAAGCAGGGACGCAATGTGCAATTTGTTTTCAAAATGCATCAAATGGGGTGCCAGAAATGCAAAGTCCCGTAGCAGATCTGGAGGTATTTACTGTCTTGTCCCTGTGCCTAACCTTTGACCCTAGTGAAGCAGCAGGGACAGGATCAGGACCCACTGTATCCACAAGTCTTTGAAGAACAAACCCAGCCCGAGTGGAGGCTGAGGCAGAGGGGAGATATTTTCTCTCTTCAGCAGAGGGCAGTGGTGTCTCTTGGACATCATCTCAAAAAAACATTTCACAAAGCCTGCAAACTATAGAAATCCTTCTCTCTGTCCTTTCTTCACTCCCCTCTCTTCTTTTGCAGACTGGTTTCCATGGATGGTCAATGGGCAAGAACTGGAAAGTGCAACTGGTAAGTATTACAGGCATGTTATGTGCTAAAGACTGCTCATGTGACACAGTTGTCCTTTGTACTTAGAGCCTGATTAATTGTAAATGACCTTCTTCATTTCCTTGCCTCTGACATTATGAGCTTGCCTTGCAGTGAAGATTAAACAAGCCCTCCAAGACAACCTGCTAAGTGTTGTGTGTTCTTTATTTATATAAAGAACATATTTATATATGTTCTTTATTTATATATGTATTCTTTATTATTTATGGAACACATCTCTGGTGTTCCATTCCTGAATACTTAGCTGAAGCGCATGAAGTTATATTCTCAGTCAAGGGTTGTGGGAGATCCAGGAGACCTGATAACTCTTCAGCCGTGAGATGCTCAGGGAACTTTTTACCACTGCTCAGGAAAATCCCAAGAAAAAGGGTGCACAGGTGGCATGGTGCTGTAGCAGTGAGGCCATTGAGAAAGGATATTGACTGGTCTTCATCCTGGCGATGTTGTTGGGGGTGAATTGCTTTATCCCTCTGGACCTTTTTCCATTTCTGTGACGTGATAAGATAAAATGAACGTATGCTTGCATCATGCTTCAGCACCCAGCAGAACCACAAGGGTCTGCCTTTTCTTCAGACTGAAGCCCCTGCTATGATCCTGCCATGTGCATTACCTGGGGTTTCCTGGAAAACTATTCAGAAGCCGTTCCAAAATGTGTCCGCCAAGCTTCCCTTTCCTTCACACTTTATCTCTCCATCGCACCTACCCCAGCTTTACCATCGGTTGCTTTTCAAAGAAACTCATCTGCTGATGAATTTCCGCAGTCAGGCCTCCTAGGTTCTGGAGTTGCTTCCCTCCTTCTCTGCAGTGGGTGCCTCAGCTTTCTGTCCTACTGCTGCAGGAACTATCAGCGTCCTTGTTTCAGATGTCTGTCTTTCCCATCAAGATGCCCATAGTGGCCATATCTGAGAAGTCAGAATATGAATCCAGAGTTCAGTAAGGGTTGGTGCAGTGTGTGCACTAAGAAATCCAGTCCTGGGCCAGGAGGCCAGGACCCCCCTGAAAAAGGGGATGGATACGGGTGGGATGGGGGTACTGTGTTTGTTCTGTATTTGCTGGATTGGACTCCTGAGCCTACCATGGTGGCCAAGGTAAGAGCCTACCATGGTGGCCAAGGTAATTCAAGCTTGCTATGGCTAGCTATGCAGGAGACCACAAAGCAAAGACAAGCTCTCTCAAGGACATTATCTCTTTTCCAGGTGAAGTTAGCACCGACTCTCTTATCAGCACCTCTGGTAAGCTCCTATCTTTTGGCATCTTCAGGCTTCTTTTCCCCTTTTCCCCTTTACTCCTACCTACATAGCCCTAGAAATTATCCATTATGCGCAGAAACTCCTCTTCCCCACTTTTGACATTTAGCAGTGCCCTTCCAGGGTTTATCTGGGAGTCCTTTCTGTGGTCTGTGCCAGGAGATGAACTTAGGGTGGCTTAATGGCCTGTTCTCCAAGGAAATGCCCATCTCACCTGGTGTACCAGGGCTCTCTGAAGTTGTTTGCGCTGCAGGAAGCCATGAAATCTGAAGCTCATGCAAGCCTGGGCTTGCAGTAAGGAAGAGACTAAATGGCAAGGGAAAGAAATTGGCCAAGTTCACCAGTTAGCGAGGCAGCACTGGGACACAGGCTGTGTGCGTGTCTGCTGACAGCTAGCAGCTGTGCTTGGGTGCTCAGGTGACAGAGGTGGGAAAAGAGCCAAAAGCAAACTCTGAGCAGTGGTGGGATGGGGAGGTGGAAATATTGTTCTTTTAGTACTTCCCTGCTGTGCCCACAGCTCTGTCACTGGGCGGCAGCAAAATGTATGCGAAATACAGAGTAGATGAAGGACACTTGAAGATGATCACTTGTAGCATGCAGTGTGCCTCCTTAGAGAGCCAGGCCTTGCTGTGGAGATAGCCCCAGGGGTAGGACACAGACCTGATGGGAGTGTAGGCATTTACAAGACAGGCTAATCCTGCTGGACTCACAATGGGGAACGGAGGAGGGGGCCAGAGGCTCAAGAAGAAGCCTGCCCGCTTTTTCCATATGAGTCCTGTTTCGAATATGGCACCTCTGGCCTCAGCGATGATGTCTCTCTCTGCTGGGGCAGTCTCTCAAACACATCCCTCTGAGGTGAGGGGGGACAAGGCAGGGCAGGGAGAAGGAGAACACATCTGGTCGATGATACAGTTCAACAGACAAAGGAAAAGCAGCAGCGCTTGGTGGTTGCCAGGAAGTATGCTGTGTGTGTAGGAGAGCTCATCTGAGGCGTGTCCCATTCTCCAGGACAGCAGTTCCATGGTCTCTGCCCTGTGACTCTGCTCATCATCTGGCTAGAGTACTGTGGGTCAAGTTGACCAGCTGTCATGGGACAACACTGGAGGATAAAAGTGGAAGCAACAATATTGTATATGCAAGGTGTATGATCTTCCTTGTGGGGATGGGAGGTGAAAGCAACCTGTGTCAGTCTCGTGTTCAGTGCCTGAGGCCTGACAATCTGTAGGAGGTTAGACAGGACTTGGTGTCCAGACCAAACTGGCAGTGGCTAACCTACATCTCAACCTGGAAAGACGAAATGTGAAGCCTTTACAGCACTTTGGCTTCAAAATGTTTATTGTTGAGGGATCAAGAAGGAACTCTTCACAAAGGATGTGCCGAGGGACCCTCTACAGCGTCCCATCAGCTCTAGGACACCCAAAATATTTGCAGGGAAAACCTGCTGTTACTCTGTCAGATAACAACACGATCAGCGTTGTCTATGAGCCATATGTGGCATGGCTACTGGTCAGGAGTGGTGAGCCATCAGCAGAACTGTGGGAGGGAGAAAGAGGCTGAAAACTCAAATTAAGATCTTTCAGAACACCTTCTCTTTTTCCAGCTGCAGCTGTCACACCACCTGTGCTGCTTAGTCCTGGTGAGTTTATTCTCAGTTCACAGCCAAATGTTGCGGGCCCCTCTTCTGTCTCCTTGCCCAGTCCCTTGCACACACAGAATCCTGCCTTCCCTGGCTGCCCCTAGCCACAGCCTCGATGCCCGAGAGACTCCTTCTCTCTGCACCCAAGTGTTTGGTCTGTGCTTCTGGCTGACACTATGGCACGTGATCAGGAAAGTGTAAGTCCTCTATAACAGTTGATGAAAACTTGTGCCTGGCAGTCAGTCCTCCGAGTTTCTTTCCAGTTGGTCACTGGGTAAATAATAAAATGTACTGGTTTGCTGTGGTACAGGTGGGTTGCTTTATCAGAGGGAATAACAAGCCAATGTCCTTTTGACGCCTTGTCATGGACATTCATGAACCGGTGGTCTGAGGATGCTGTTTCTTAGGAAGTTGCTTAGGAGGAGGCAGTCACAGGCTCCTTTGCTTCTTGTCTAGATGGACAGCATTTACAGCAACTAACTATGTTTACCTGACCTTTTAAACATCAAGATTTCTTGAAAGTCGAGATGCCCTTACAGTGTAATTTTGAACAGTAATGGTAATGCTTTATGGTAAAGCTTGGAAAGATTTTATCATTGTTGACTGCGTAGATTCATATTGGACTTGAACCTTCTCTTACAGTTTCAGGTCAGTAACAGTGATATCTTTTTCCACATTAGAAGTTACATCAGAGGGCTCTTGAAAGAGCTTTCCAGTCATTTGTTTTGAGTAAGCTGGTTTCTAGGAAGGAATCATGGTAAATCACGCTAACTTTGCTACCCTCTGTCTTCCAGTTCAGTCTGACAGTGAAACTACTACGGCTTCATCAGGTACGTTTGAGTTTGCTGCCTGCACCCCCTCCCAGATGCACTTTCATCCACCCTGTTACCTCTCCAGGCAGGTGCTGGCCAAGAACTGAGCTTTGTCTCCTGGAAAATTCCCTTCACCCTGTTCCTTGAGTTAGAAGTACTGGAGAATGACCGTAGTGGAGGATGAAGTCTTCCCCTGGGTGGCAAACCCAGAAGGGGAGGAACTGGCAGATCACCAGACCAGACAGGATGGGTCAATATTCTGTCATTTCCAGTGGCCAAGACCTGGCATTTCAGAAGGAAACACATTATATTTAGCTATGGGGTTCATTGTTCAGAAAATTAAGGAACCAGGTTTGTGTCCTGAATTATGAGATTGCTGATCTATTAGAAACACGTGTCTTAAACATGCGACTACAATTTACGTTTTGTTTACCTGTCTCTGTCCCCTTGACAGTATGTGCCTTCTGTGTTGAGGATTCCCAGTGGGCTTGTTTTGCACTTCACTCAACTTTCCCTTACTTTTGTCTTAAGAAGCAAGGGGACTGGAAATGTCTGCCTTATTTTCCTCTTCTCTAAACCATCCCCATCTCTCATCTCTCACAAGAAATCGGAAAATAGAGGCTAGGGTCCTTCCCTAAAAGCCTGGAGGACAGTACTTAGTGATGAAGTTATATGTGTGCCGGAATAAATGCACCTGCCAATGATGCTGGATTGCACCTCTGTGTGTGTGTGTGTGTGTGTGTCTGTATTCCCAGATTGTCGTGAAGAAAAGTTCCCTTGCACACGCCTGTACTCTGTTCACAAACCAGTGAAGCAGTGTATCAGCTACCTCTGTGTTACAAGGTAAGAAACCAGCAGTCCCCAAGAAAAGCCCTAAAAACTCTCCAGAAATGGCATGTCCAGTTCAACAGTTGTTTCCTTTGAAGACTAGAGGTTCCCCTATGATGAATCCCATCCTCACAGCGTCCTCTTAGGGTGATTAATTAAAAGAACGCAGTAACTATTACCTGTGCAGCACTAAGGAGCTGTATTGCGCCCCATATTGTAAGCCATATTTAAACTATTTGGCTATTAATGAAGTCGCAATAAAGATTACTTTCCTATTGACAACAGCCTTGTTCTAGACTAACCAATCCTAAAAATTGACGATTTGCCTCCTCATCAATGAATATACATGTTTATTGCCTGTGTCCCTTTTTTGTTTCTTTGGATCCCTGTGCCTTTCTCTGCTGTCCTTGACGTGCTCTTGGTGATCCCTCAGTGTCCGTCGCATGTACATAATAAACAAGGAGGTGTGCTCTCGCATTGTCTGCAAGGAGAATGAGGTCATGCAAGGTGAGTGATAGCACAGCCTAGCCTAGAAGAATAGCGGCGGCCATCTAGTAGAGTCTCCAATCTAATTACCCAGCCCTGATCCATATGTAGTACTTTCCCTGGACTTGGCCTGAGGGAGCTGTAATGTGATGCAGCCTTGCATCCAGTATGCGTGCCATGAAAAGCACTGGGAAGTAGATATCATAGTAGCAAGAAGTATGAGAGCTCTGCCTTCCTCGATCTTGATCATGCTCTACTAGCTCCAGACACACCCTTACTCAAAGTAGCATTCCTTTGAGGTTAAAGAGTGACTCTCAGTATTTCAATTTGTGAACAGAAACAGGATCTAGTCTAGATTTCTTATGCGGTCTGTGTTGCAGCAAAATATGAGTGATTTTAATATGTATTGTGCATGAATAAAGCCAGAAGGAAATGAATAAAAGCCTAAGGACTTGTTCACTTGCTTCATGTAGATGAGGATTCAGCAGTTCCAACAGTTTCTGTAAATGCAGTGAAGGATGTACCTCTAACTGTTCTGGTGGTGAGGAACTTGAAGGAAGCTTTGATTATCTGTCAACACGTGTGTGTCTGCTGTGTCTTCAGATGAGATCTGTCGTCAGCTGGCTGGCCTTCCTTCTCGACGTCTCCGCCGATCTGGGCAACCCCTGCATCTCCCTTGCAGAGAACTTCTGGACCAGCATCGCAAAAGGCCTGATGCTCTGTGAGCTACCAACAGCAGGAGAGAAAAAGGAAGGGAGAGAAGAGAAATCATCATCCACTACCTACAACCCAAGACAAGTCCTTCTTGCTTGTGATTTCCCCACCGTTTCCTTGTTTCTCTACCTTCCCCCACATCCTCTTCTTCAGGTGCTGCAGTACACAGAGTCCCCACTCTGCTAGACTGTCATGGTGGCTGTTGTCATCTTCAGATTTAGAAGATGAGGATGTGGGATGCTCCCCTCTTTTCTCTCAAACTCTGTTTGGCAGGCCACGAACTGCTCATTTCCCAGAGGTCCTTATAAATGCACTGCATCTTCTCTTGTGTTGCCCCTGCAGAGAAACATGCACGGGGACAGGATGTAGTCCTCTCCAATGGTACAGATGGCCTGAGCTGCATTTCATGGAGGAGTGCAAACCTTTGTGCGCCCTAGGACTCCTGGTCTAGGTTTCTTGCATGGCATCAGTATAAGCTCAGATATGGTTCGTCAGCCTGAGCCTCTCTAGTCCTCCTGAGCCACTGAGTTTGCTGTGTGATAGCACAGCCTTCTCCTGTGTCTGCTGGCCTCAGAGAAGCGACAGAACTGGGAGATGAGCTGTCCTCAACCCAAGGCAAACCTCATTGTCCCTGTATGGCAGCAGATCATTTATAACTGCCTCTGGGAAGTTCTTTGTCTCAAGCCCATTGCCTCCCTCACACACAACTGCTACTGAAAGGAAGAATTCTGGATTTAATATGGCATTATATTTTTCTCAAGAAGATGATGTTGGAACAGAGTTCTGCCTCTTCCTCTCCCCTCCTCTCCTGTCTTCCGTTCTGTCCCTCCCTTCCTATTGAAGAAATCTCTTGATGCCCATTCCAGGCACGTTCCAGGGAGCAGGAAGTATGGCTGCCTTCAGTCCTGAGCCCAAGAGAGACCACGAAGAACATGTGTGTCCTTGCAGAACTGGGAACTTGCAATGAATTAGCTTGTCCCGGTGACTTGTCTTGGTCTGGCTACCTCCAAACTCTCCAGTTGGCTGAGCCTGCTTTCAATATCTCCACTTGACTTCCTACCTCCTGACCTGGGTGCTCCTGCACAAAGCAGAAAGGAGTCACAAATTGGAATGGGATGTGGGAGAAGGATCATTGGGATCCCTGGGTTTTCCTGAAGGTTCTCTGGCTGTGCTGACCTGCGCAGAGCCGGGTGCTGGTGGGGAGGTAGAAATATCTGCAAGTATAAGCACAGAGGAAGGCCAGCCTGGGGAAAAGAATTCACTCTGGTAGCACTGTATGTCTGCAGTTTGCTCAAGAACTTTGTTTTCCAGATATAGGGAAAACATTTCCAGGTATATGGGAAGTTATCACTGTGAGACTGGGTAGGGTAAGTGGGGAAGAGCTGTCTGAAGTGCGTTAATCACTCTATGTGACTCTTAGCGGCATGATTTGTGGGGCACCCGAGCTGAGCAGCTTAGCTCACTGCAGCGGATGAGAAAGACCCTGTCTCTAGGATGTCTAAGTGTTGTTCCCAACTAACAGAAAGCCAGTTTGCTAGAGTAGGCATTCACCCCCCTCACATAATATACTCTGCTGCTGAACTGAATACCGTTCAGCCTTGCAGGAGCACTGGTGTGCTGCACACAGCCAAGGTCACGCAATACAGGGGACAGTTTGCTGCACAGAGGCAGACGTCTCCGAAAAAAAAGAGCAAAACAATTAATGTAAGAGTGTCTCCCCAGGACCTGGATTTCTGTTGCATGCAGCAAGAAGCTGGTTACATCCTCTGGGTAGGGGAAGACACCCCTGTGCAGATACAGATTTGTTCTAGGTAAGGTCAAAATTGGGCATAGATGGGCTAACTCTCTCTGTGTTAATCCGGTATACAAAAGAAAGGATTCCAAGCAGTGACTGGAATTTCATCCTATACATAGGGGTATGGCACCCCTACACAGAGGATGATGTTCCTCTTGAGTACTTGATGCTCGTGAGACTAGGGATGGAGGAGGAATTTCTCTGTAGTGAGAGCATGCACGTTTCTGTAGAGAGGAGGGCACTGAGAGCTTGATCTCAAAGACATTGAAGCTACTGTCAGCCACTGACTTCTATGGTGGGACGCCTGTGGAATTTGCCTGTGTGGAGGAAGGTAGGATGGAGATGAGATGTTAGAGGGAGCTCTTGGAAATTGGACTAAGCCAAGTCTTCACCCTGTATTTAGAGTTGAATGTAAGCTGATATAGATATAGATATATAACTGTATAACATAGCTACTGTACAGTATATAGAAATTTAACGTTCGTGCAGTTTGGGGAATGGTTAGAAACCTTTCTGTTGCTTGCTTTCAGCAGGGACAGGAAGAGGTGCTCCTCTCCAGGAGAACACTGTTTTAATGCTAGAGTTCATATAATGCACACAAAAATATTAAAAGAAAATTTATTGCCTGTTATTCTTGGCAACTCATGTGTTTGGGTTTATTTGTCTCTAGTTGTATTTCCTCTAGATTGGTCGGCAGACTTCGCTCCAGCCCAAATCTGGTATTTTGGACGTCTTTACTGCCTGATAGCCCACTCCTCCACTGACACCCTCCCTTCCTGAGATGTCATTATATTTTCTAGAGATACAGAAAATCATCTCCAGCATTTTTTTTCCATGGATGGTTGTGCTAGATTTTCCTCACAGTTGATAGCTGCTGAGCACAGGGTTAACTCCTCCCAGCCCATGGGATTTGTGCTGAGAACACATCTTTTCACTGTGCATGTGCCGTGACTTGCTGGTGGAGAATGACCATCTCCACGTAAAACGGTAAGGTGGCTGAAGTGAAAGAAGAGCTGTGACACATCGTCTCATAAGCAAAGGAGAAATTGTTCTCTAGAGCCATTTAACTCCGTAAAGGGGAATAACTGAAAGACTACATTAAAAATTACATTTCTAGGTCAAAAGGATTAGGAAAATTTTTCTTTCATTGAATTTCTGACTTTCGCAAAGATTCATCAGGCACTAACTGTACATATTTTGGTCGAAAAGATGGAGCACTCAGAGCACGGGGGACTTCAGGCAGTGTCTTCATGTGCAAGCAGCCAAGCCTGCATTTAGATGGTATTTCTAGAACAAAAGTGGCTGCGGCCCAAATTACCCATTAAGCTGCCTCTAACAGTGTCCCATAGTTCTTCAGGACTGAACCACACAATGCAGGTTATTGCACAACACTATCCCCTAGAATCAATACTCCTTCCTGGCTAATGCTGTGCCGTCCCTATCTCAGACTGTTACAAACAGCCTCAGCCCGAGTGACTGTAGGTGCTGCTCCCATCTACACGGACCTGCACTGACTCGTGTGTTCTTGGCCGTTGCAGTGTCCTGTTGACATGTTCCACCAGCTGTGCGGGCAGAGTACAACACGTGCCATTGACTTTTTAAACTCAGTTTATTCTTCCCTTTCCTTACACTACTGGGGTCCACAGAGAGGTTTCCCCGTCTTCATTAGGACTTACCCCATACACAGATATATCTCCCCTGCCATTCCAACCTGAATTGTCATGGTGCTGCGTCACCAGTCTCCAGATGTTGCCTGTTCTCACCTTGCTTATGTTGCCTTCTCTTGTAAGCTGGGGAAATGGTTTTAAATATAGCTCCAGCTAAGTCTGGTTTCTCATGAAATTGGACTAGCCACAAAGAAAGCAGCCAGAGTCCCACTTTAGAAGCATGATCTAGAGTTGGTGGCTGATTTTCATAAACTCTTGTGACTTGAAACAGGAGTTAGGTGTCCTGCAGTCACTTCCCACACAGTGGTTATTCTTGCTCATTTTCCTGTCACAGCTCCTGAGTACCGACCAGCGTTGCCAGTTTGAAGGCTGCTATTTCAAGGCCGGTGGTCTTGTGCCTGGTCCCCAGTTTGAAGTGGTACCTCACTTCGCTGGGTGTAGGGAGCTGGAGGAGCTGGAGCTCCCCTCAAGGGAAACTGGCCACACAGAGGGCTTTCTGCTGCACCTGGAAGGCAAGGGTTGCTCCACCTTCCCATCCCTCCTTCTCCTCTTTGTTCTCTGCCTCTGTTTTCCTTATTTCTTCTCTTTCATGTGTTCATCTGGGAGCAAGAAACACAGTGAGGAGGACAGTGACGTGGGGTGGCAGGAAGGGTGCTCAATGAGGTGACACACGGTGTCGCCAAGTGGGGCTGGGGGCAGTGCTTGGCCCATGCCAGTGCTCCTTTTTCTCTTGCCCTCCCGTTCTCATGCGCTGTGTCTCCCTCAGCTGCCAAGCTTGGGATTTTCTGCAGGAAAGGACATGTCAGTCAGGGCAAGGAGGGGAGAATGGCACCTCAGGTCAACTTGTGCACTGTGGGATCAGCAACTGCATGCCTTGAGGTGGCAGCCCCTGCTTGCAGAAACAAGGTGGGGAGGAAGGCAACTGCTGTGGGAAATCACAGGGAGGCTGTTGGGAGCAGCTGCCATGTCATCTGTAAGCTCTGTGTCACCTGGATCATGTCCACAAGACCCTGCAGCATGAACAAAACGTGTTGTCATCAGGCCTCTCAGCTCAGAGGGATCCCTCAAGAGCATCCCGCTGTCTGGGGTGTGGGCTTCTCCTTCGCAGAAGGGAGTGGTGCTTGCAACCCATCCAAAAAGAGCACCTTTATTACATAAAGAATAGCTGGGTCGAAACCAAAAGGGATTTTAGTTTAATTTTTTTTTTTAAATTAAAAAGAAGATTTTAAAGGCGAATGATCCCGTAACTTTCACTCCTGGCACCACATGGTCTGACGTTGTTTGACAGGGTACATTTGTCCAGTTGTGAGCAGCCCCTCAACTGGGGCACAGGAGATCTGAGTTCCATTTCTGGGTCTCCTCTTCACCTCCTGCTCGCGGATCTTCAGCATATTGCTTCGTTTGTCTCTGTTCTCTGCCATCTTTAGCCCTTGTAACGGAGCAAGCTGGAATAAACTCCCACAAAAGAGAGAGCTGGATTTTAGTCCATTTAGAAAAAAAAAAACCTATTAAAAAGTCTGTGTGAAATATCATGAACTAATTTGATTGTCTGTTTTTGCTATTAATGTAAATGTTTTTTTCAAATAAAAACACTTTCAATAATATAAATAGTATCAGTTAAAATACAAGCTGCATGTACTTGTTGCTACTATGTTGACATATACAAAAAGACTGAAGTGGTGAAAGCAAAGCAAAGCTTCATTTCATGAATAAATTATCTTTCAGAATGCTGGTTTGGACATTTTACTAAGATTGCAGTTTCCATACAAATAAAGCTTCTCACCAATGAGACGCTGACAAAAGGGTGTAATAAATAAATATATGTAATTAAGTATGTCTAAGTAATCAGAAATGTGAGAACTCACCTGCTCAAATACGAGAATAAATGTACAGGAAGCTGTGCATTTTTTTAAATAAATGTCCTCCTTGAGATAGTATACCTCCCCAGTTAAGATCATAAATAAAATGACATGGAAAGTTAGCAAGCAGAGCTAAATTCAAAGCTAATTAGATTGCTCAGGGCCTCGTCCAGCTGAGTTTTGAAAAAGTCAGCAGGGATGGCGAATCCACGGCCTCTCTGGTCACCTGTGCCAGTGCTGCACCACGCTTAAGATGAAGGATATTTTCCTGATGTCAGATCAGAAATGCCCTTCTTGCAGCTTTCATCTGTTGCCTCTATTCTTTTTGCTGCACACCTCTGAGCAGACTCTGGCTCCATCTCCCCTACAATACTGCTGCAGACAACTGAAGCGAGAATAAATAACGGGAATAAACGTTATCGTTCATAAAAAGCCTTAGTTTTACTGCAAAATAAGGAATTTTAATTATTACAATTAATCTTCCTTTAGGGAAACTGTTAAAAAATGCAAAACATGATGAAAAGCCATGATTCAATGAAAGGATTTGCGCTCTGTGTCCCTAAAGCAGGACACTTTGTGCTCATGCAGCATCTACTTCTTGCGCACTACCTTCTCAGCCTGAGGCCACTTTCGATTTCTCTGCCTTGGGTTTGGTAGCCTTGGGTTTCACTGGTTTGCTCTTAGCTGAATCTTTGCCTTTTTTGGTCTGTCAGCTTTCATATTCTCTAAGCTCTTGATTGCTTTCTTGGCCATGGTGCCTGCCAGTTTCTTGGCTTTCCTTGGGATTTCCTTCATAGCCACAGCTATTCTGGGCTTCTTGGCAGCGCCAGTCAAGGGTCAGGTGGTTCTTGGCCTTTGCTGCCTTCTTGACACCTTCCTCTTGGCTTGCTGAGTTCAAAGGAGTTAGAAGCACCAAGTCCTCTTGTGTTGCCCTTTTCCAGGCCCCTGAGCCCCAGCCTGGTGCAGCTGTTGTTCTTCTGTACTGCAGAGACTACGGTTCCCTTTCAGAGGGGTGAGAGAAAGTTCTTCTGTGCTTCTTGGAGACCGTCATCATCCTCATAATCAGTCCCCCGGAGACTGGGTGCTTGCAGGGATTTGGATCCTCCTGCTGTCTTCTCTGGCTTCGTAGCCAATGCCTCAGAGGCTGGAGCAGCAGTGCCATGTGCAGCAGTGACGGTTGCTTCAGACACGATAACCAGCACACCCTACCAACACGATGTCTTGACCGAGGTTTTGGTTTCACACTGATGCACATGTCAGGGTGCCGCCTCTTGTATTGGGTGCCTTGTACCTACAAAGCCTTTCCATGCTGAAAGCATTCCTGTGGGACTTACTGCTCTGACCATTCCCATGTAGCACCAAAATCAGATGCTATTAGAAAACACACCCACTAGAAAGTGCTCACACCTCACTGTGCGTAGGCACAGATCAGCTGGAGCAAGCGAGACTGTCTTCCACAGCCTAGGCTTATCCTCCAGCCTGGTCTTTCTGCGGGGAAAGGGTTCAAAAGAGTTTCTTTTCTGCCTGGTGCAGCGTGGATCTAGTTGTCCCTGAGACTGACTATACTGCCGTCACGAGTAATTTTCTCACCAGCTCTGCTTGAGCCCAGCGCCGTCATTACATCATTTCTCTTGGCTCCATTGTCTGTCAGCTGGTATCTTTGTAGTTTTCCTTTGGTTTAGTTTAGGAAAGGCATCTGAACCCTTCCTAGTCTCTGCAAGCCCCTTTGCTATTTCTGTTCCCTGATAGTCCCCAGGGGCACTGCTTCAGGGTAGATTTTTACCTCTACAAGCTGTGAGCTTTTTTGGTCTTGTCACCAGTTTTCCAACTGGATGGGACCAAGCTAGCCACTGTAAAATAAATGTGCCTCTACCTTGTACCTGCACAGAAATGGTAGAAGAGATGAGCGGACGCAGTGTCCCCTCGTTGAGTACAGACTGGGCAAGGGGAAATGAACTGGTTGCGTACCTGAATGGAAGAGCTGTATATTTTAGTGAGGTATAGTTTGTTTCGGGCCACATATGAGTGGGAAGCAGAAGCAATGCTGCAAGCATTGTCTAAGACCAGTGGGCACCAGTGAATTAAAATTTCTGATAATAATAGTTCATAATCAGTATTTTCCCAGGGTCTTTGTTTCCCCTTCATACTCTTCTTTTTTCTCTCTGCTTTCTAGGAGCTTCTACCACCCTTTTCACCCATGCTTTTGGCTGGAACATTAAAAGGTTTTCTTAAACTTTATAAAATTAGCTGGGAAGTTCTCAGCCTCTTGGACACCCACCCCTCCCTGGGCAGCTAGCTCAAGCGTGTCACAACTCTGACCTCACTTCTTACACCGGAAACTTGGGAGCCTGCCATGGGGTCATGGTTAGAGAAATACTGAGGCTAACAGTCAGCACAGCCAGGCATGGCAGTGCACTTGCACGGAAGGAAGACAGCAGAGATATCACAGGAGGAGATCCTCATCATGTAACGAGAATCAGTTTTCCCTCTCCTTCTCCCTTTCTTCATTGGCCTCAGGGTGGGTCTCCCATTCCACCCCCATTGCTGAGAGCACTGCGCCTCCTGAAAGAGTATCAGGGGCAGACCCTAATTCTACTGCCTGACACCTTGGCATTAGCGAGTAGAGAGGTTACTGGTAGCATCCCACAAGCCTTCTGGGTGCGGCCAGTGATAAGAGCATAGGGACAGCTCTGAACTCTGTGGGGGAGGAAGACGAGAATTAGCAAGGCTATCTTGAATCTTCTGAAAATGCTTGCTTTGCTGGTAAGAAAACTTTGTAAGATGCAAGGCATAAGATGCTCATGAGGACCTCCAGCCAAGGAACACCTGTATAGCTGCAGGAAACTCTCAAAGAACACGCAATATACTGCTCTTAAGTGAGCTCCCAAGCACTTCTCTGCCAGCCTCCCCAGCAAAGCACTTCTCCAAAGATAACAGGGAAATTAAAATCCGGATTTATGATCCAGGCTCCAGGTGCAAGCTCTATTTGCACTGACAAGCATGAGCTGCAGCAACTGCACAAACAGGAGCTAATAACAGACAACTTTGGTCTGTGAAACCATAACCACAGCTAGAAGGTGAGTCTCATTGTGAAAAACCGCGGTGCAAAACTGAGTTTCTCCCCATGACTAGCAGATGATTGCAGAGATATGGAGCCAGTGACTTCCATCAAGGAGGGCGAAGATGTGATTGGGAGCAGGGTCTGGGGTGCCCAGACCAGGGGACTGAGCTGTAGGAGAATGGAGTAACACTGGAATGCAGCCTTGCAGCTCCCTGAGCAAAAAGAGGGTGCTCTCTAGGTCTGCGCAGCACGGAGTCAGAAGCCGAGTCTGATGGGCAGGGCATGCTGGAGGCTGGAGCTGCATGCACTGCGATGGGAAGCAGCAAGGTGCAAGCAGCTCTGGTGGGTACTTCCCCACCTCCAGCTCTCAGCATGGGGAAGGCGCATTCTGCTTTGATCGCAGACTCTGTGTTTTTCTTAGTGTAGATGAGATAAGCTGCCAACCATGTCATGGCCTCAAGCTAGAGAAGACATTTGAGAACATTTAATGAAGGTACTTGGACCCTGGTCACATTTTGTACCTGCATTCATGGCAGGGAAGCCATTCAGTAGGTCTTAAACTCCTCAGCACAAACCAGTCCCCTTCCTCCCTTCCCACTGGTGATCCCAGCAGGTCCCAGTCACTGGTAGCAAGGGATGGAACTGCTGCTGTCTTAGAGACGTGGTGGGGGGAATTAATACAGGCGGGGAGAGAAAAAATTATGGGGTCACAGAGGCAGGATTAAGGGTCATTGGTTCCTATAAGGAGCTCCAGGCTGGGCTAGCAGAGAGATGCAGGGCAGGAATGAGAGGCACTCACAGGACTGTGGTTGAAAAATGTGTACTCAATTCAATAGTTTCACCCTAATTTGCCTGATCCCCCAGCACCATAACAAGCTCAACAGTGGAACAAAAATAAACCGTGAGGCAAGCCTCCAGGCAAAGGTTTTTGCAGTGCAAGCCTGGAAAGCCAAATTACTAGTAAAACACACCCTAATGCATAAGCTTAGTGCACACCCAGCAACCAGAGGCCCTCACTTCTGCATCACTGGCATCATCGACAATCCTGTGGCATGCAGCAGTGTACAGCATGAGGGTCCAGGTTTCACAAACCCACCCCCCCACCCGCCCAGTGGCACCCCCACACATCCTGAACTCCTGCCTTCTCTCCTTCCCACTTCTTTCTCATGAGCTTGGATCCCTGCTCTCGTCTAATATAGGTGCAGCCTCAGCGACACTCACCCCACAGTGCTTTAGATTTGCACCACTGCCGCCCAGGCGATGTCCACCCGGGCAAACCTCACACACGTCCTCACAGCTTTCATTTATCTCCGTGGTGCTGCATATTCCACACCATGAAAGATGGCATTTTGCCATGACACTGCTGAAACCTTCTCCCCAGGCACGGCATCCACAGCTGTGTATCAAGATGAGCTGGCAGCTCTAGGGACAAGGCCCTTTGCCCCGTGTCCTAGACAGCAAGCTGCCTCCACATCTCGTGCAGATATTTTTTGCACCCAGGACTGGAGGAACGGGAGTGGTCTGACTGGCAGAGGTGCCTGAGCAAGTAAGTGCATTGCCTGTGTGTTGGGTCTGTCATTCAAAATAAGGTGATGAGTCTTTGTGGCGTGAACACAGAGTAATGTAACGTGCTTATAACAAATAAATGCTTTAATATATGCCTATGCTTAATATATGCTTATATTCAATAAGGATATTACATTATATCTGCTTATAACAAACAAGCACATCAGCTTATTTATTTGCCTGTGTCTAACTGCAAGGAACTCTACTGTTCCCCTGCTCGAGGTCTCTGTGCAAGCCGGTGGCCGTGGTGCATCAGCGCTGGTTGAGCAGAGAAAGTTTTTCTGCTTGAGGTTTTCACTTGAGGCGAGGGGAAGCAGGTGTCTGCGTTTCTTGTGTTCAGCGTAAGGACCAGCCAACTGGTGTTGTCGGCGCGTGTTTCAAAATGCGATTTCTGAGCAAAGGGTGAATGGAAAAAATAAATATGTATTTATATCGGTACACACCAACACATGACTTCCTGTTGACTAAACAAGCAACCTCTCCTCTGCTTTGGAGCTAGCTAATTACTTTTAATTATTCACCGCATTTTTGCTCTCTGATTTTTTAGCAGTTTGCTTTCTGAATCTTTAGTAACAGTAATGGTGATATTCCTCCTCCCCCCTTACACCTGAGCCCTGCTCTTCAGCCTGCTGTTACTTCTCTGTTGTTCTCACTTCAAGACCGGGAATAGAGCCCTGAGCACAAGAAACCCGAAGGGATACCAGGACATACTTCTGTCATCCTGATAAGCTGGAGCAGTGTCTCTTGCTAGATAACACTCCAAACAACCAGCACAGGGACCCTTTCTAGCCTTCCCCACTAGCCTTTAACTGACCCAGGCTTTGATCGGAAACAGAGATGGAGTCATCTTCAATAAAACTGTTTTTCTCTCACACCCCAAGTCCCTTCTCCAAATAAGTTTGCATTGAGCAGAAAGGAAGGAAAACTGGAGCGGTCAGCATCTATTCTCATGCAAAACGGTCCTGGCATATGTTAAAGATTTGGCAATTTACAGCCAGGGAGGAAGCTGGACTAGCAGCTAGATCAGGGATCAGCAACCTTTCCATGGTTTTCCAAACTATTTTTTTTTTTTTAACCAGAGCAGACATGACATCTGCTAATGAGCAAGATCTTGCCTTGGTGAGAGACTGCAGCTACTGCTTTAGGCAGAACTGCATAGGAGCTGAGGGTCTCTCTCGAAATGTCACCCTAGACGTGCTATGAGGCCCTATAAGCACATCCACATCAACACATTTCTGCTCTGTCGATTAGAGCTAGAGGCAGAGAATCACTGCCACTGACTTTGTGCACTCACACCTCCAGTGTGAGAGAAGTTATGGTCTAAAAGAGGAGCATTAGAGAGCCTACATCAGTATGTAGACTTGAGAACCCTGCCAAGGAGTGACATAAATATAGTTCATCTGTTCATTTGTTTGTTCTTTCTTTTTTCTCTCTGTGGAGAGCAGAGAGGCTCTCAACATTTAAGGAAAAGAGCTGATGTTTTAAACATGGAAGAGTGAATTCCACTTACAGGCAAAACCAGAAAAAGGATCTAGTTAAATGTTTTATGAAACCTGACATGTTAAACCTTTGAGAAAATCATTATGCACAAATTTAATTTATAGGGAAGACGAGGCTGGCCATAAAGATATTTCTTGACTCCTTTCAGAGCAGAAAATGATACGTAAAATTTTCTGCAAGCTTTTGTCTATGTAAATTAGGAGCCAGAACACAAGAATAAAGCTGAAGCTACTTAAATTTATCTGATGAAACACAAACAGTTGTGATCTCTAAGAAGCAGATTTCCCGGGGCGTGTTGCTTTTTTTTTTTCCCTTTTCTTTTTTTAATGTCCCGTGTAACGAGCATCCTCCTCGCATTATTAAAAGAAAAAACTAGTACGAAAGGTTGACAAAATGACTCTTGGTCTGACCTAGGAGATTGTCACAAGGTGCTGCTAGGGCAAAGGCTGAAAGGGGACAGCTGTTTCGTTAGCAGGAGTCAAAGTGTCCTCTTTGACTGTGCTAAGCAGGACAGGGATTCGCAAGAAGAGCACGCTCTTCTAGCTTTGGTCAAACACCAGGAGCCAGATCCTCAAAGCAGATAAATGCCACAGTTCTTGAGACCAATGCAGCTGCCAAAAACGTGGCTTTGTTGAGCGTGTGCCCTACCCAGACATTTCCCCAACGTGTTTCTTGTCCTGAAGCGTGCCATGCCAGCCGCTCTCAGAGGCAAGTACTGTCAAAGTGCTGGGCTAGGGAGTCATCTGCTCTGTTCTGGCAACTCATCTCTCCTTTTCGTGTTTTTGCATATACTGGTTTCACACAGCCCTAGCATGCTGAAAACCAGTAAAATTAATAAGGAAAGTAAATGAAGCAGAGAAAAAACGAAGAACTACCATAGCGTGAGGTAAACAAAAGCCCTGTTTCTCAGACGTAGCCCTGACTGTGCCCCGCTTGAGGCAGAAACGGAGCAGAAATGTGCCCCGGCTGCCTCCTCAAGCACCCTGCCTGGCCATAGCTGCTGCCCCCTCCCATGGCTGTCCTTCAGCCCTGCAGAGGGGATGGCTGCCCGGGCAGCTGCTGCGGGGCCGTGGTGGAGCCGGGCAGGGGTGGCAGAGAGGGGTGTTGGCGGATCGAAGAGTGTGCATCCTGAGCGTAAGCCTGGCCGTGACGGCCTACAGCCGCACGCCTGCTGAGCGCAGCCATCGGACCGAGGGTCCCGGCAGCCACCCTGCCGCCGGCAGGTTGCAGCGCCGGTGCCACCCGGAACAGTGGGATCAGGCCCCGAGTCATTCCCCACCGGTCCTTTGCATTCAGCTTTGCAATGCAGGTTCACCACCGCTCCTGGCATGTTGACATGGCTACGGCACCCCTGGCCACGTTCAGGCGGTGAAGTGGGGCCCCCTCGCACCCCCGAGCTCTCTCCGGAGCTGGGCTCTCTAACTCTCCTCTTCGGTTTTGGTGTTGTCCTGTGCCTGCCAAGCAGCTGCTGGGCCTCTCAGGTGGGACACAGAGGATGTGGAGGACGCCTGCCAGCACCTCGGTGTTCCCTGCACTCCTTCCAGCTGGGCAAAGCTCACTGCGCAGTGGGGCAGGGCAGGGTCACCATCTTTCTTCACTGCACAGCTGCACGGCCCAAGGCCCAGAGGGATAGTGTGGTTTTGCCCACATTCACGTTAGTGGTACACAAGCTCCCAGGCCCCCCTCTAACCACTAGACAATGCTTCCTGCCTCGTTATATTATTGACATTAATTCAGAATAATTTTGCAGTCGGGGAGGGCCCAACGGGGAGTGCAGCGGGGGGAGGCGACCAATGGGTGCCAAGCATCTTTCAGAACCAGTGCCCCTTCACATCTCAACCCTTTGCTCTTCAGCTCCTGCAGCTCCAGAGACCTTTCTAACTCCTCCCTCAACCACACCCCGGTGAAACCTGGCGGGGGGTAGATAGGAGTGAATGGGGAGGGGACACACGGGGCAGTCCACAGTCCTGTGTATCAAGTCAGAGGGCTGCACAGACGGAGCCTTGAGAGACAACCTCCCTGAAACACCATCACCTGAGGGAAACCCTGGCAGTCATGGACAGGTAAAATGAGTGCCTCCAGTTTCTTGCTTGTATAAGAAATTAGAGTCTTTCTCTTCGAATTAACATGCTCTACATTTGGTAGTCACCGTCCCTTTCCCCATCTGACTCAGTGATCTAACTCCCCGCTGCGTCCTGCTCTTGCGCCTTGCATCTCGATGTCTCTGTCATCCTTTCTCTTTGACTATCTGCCACCATGTACTCTTTTCCCTTTCTGTCATTTCTCTTTCTTGTCACTATTCTCTGTTCCTTTTCATTCTTTTTCTTTTCTAGAAACAAAAAAAACGTGACAGAAAGATGAACATTCAGACTCTATCTGCTGCTTAAGCATCTCAGTCCCTGCCCACTCTTCTCTCCTTACCCACCTATTCTTTGTCTTGCATCAGATTTGTCTCTTACTCTGTTTCTGCTGCTGGCACCCTTGTGCTCATAAGCAAATACCGTTCCAGCATTGGATTCCTCTACTTGCACTGCAATTACCCTGCGAGCTAATTATCACTAATCACTCTCCACAATTGCATATCATTCACACACACAGGGGCCTTCACTCTGATTTGAGGATTGGCTTCACGAACCTTTATTTGAGGATTAGGTCTCTGTTCAGTCTACTTCTTTGGTGACTGGGTATAATCGCAGCTCCTGTGTCCTTGCTGCTTTCCCTTGAGCTATCCTATAGCTATAGAAATTGCACATGTATCCAGCACTTTGTACCTAACTGCAAATTTGGTCAGTTGCTCCCTGCAACATCTGGTCATTCATTATTCTTCTTGTACCAGTCACGTTCTGAAATCCTCCCTAGCAAAAAAACCCTGGGACAGCGAACCTCAGAGGAAAGGGAAAACAGGAACTGATGTTAATGAACATTTCTAGTTGAACAAATGGCTTCTGTGACTCAAAATTGTCTTCACTTTGTTCTGATACAAGTGATCGTTTTATTTTTCTGGGGTTTGGGGTCATTTCTTGTTCTTCACCTTTATTTGCATCCACATGCTGCTCCTCGGGGGCAAAACCATTAACAAGATAAAAATGGGATGAAGTGAGAAAAGGGAAAGTTAGAAGAAGAATCAGAAACATTTTGAAAGCAAATGTTTTTTGCCCAAAACCTCACAAAAAAGAGAAAAGAGAAAGCCTGTTTTCCCTAAACTTTTTCATGCATTGAAAGCCATTTTTCCATGTGGGCTTCGATGAAACATCGACATAATTGTCATTGTTTTTCACTTGGCTTATATGGTTCTTCAACAAGTGATGGCATTTTTCACAATTCCTCTGCTCTGTTTTCTGCTGTTGTGGCACGTTCCAGGTAAGAGCTTTGCAACCCTCTGGTCTATCATACCTGCTCATTTCCCGCTATCCTCTCTGGACAACCTGAAGCGTCCCCTCTTCAGCATCTCCGTTACGGGGGAGAGTCTTCCCTGCAGTAACACACATCTAAGAGGGACAAGCCTGAGGTAAACCGCTGGTTGACAGTTTTGCGAGAGGACCAACACGTGTGTGTGTTAGGGAATACACCCACGTTCATACATGTTTGTGCAAAGGCAGGGAAACCGAGTGAATCTAAGGCGGTAGGAAGTGGGGTGGCTCTAAGTGGGAGAAATAAATCAAAACTTACGATGAAGAACATACAGTGGCAAGAGAGAAAAGTGGGTAGGGGAAACACACGCCCAATGTGAACTGCCAGAGAAAGGGGTGATGAAATGCAGTGGTGTGAGTTTGTGCTCTATTCCTGACAACCTGCAAGCCCAGCAGAGCGGGACTAGGACAGTGCTTATAGGACACACCTCCAAGAACTGCCTGAGGCTGTGGTTGGGCTCAGTGAAATACCTAGTAGGGGTGCTTTGCCCTCTGAGTGCGTGAAGGACTCTGCAGAGCCTTGCCTTCCCTATGGACTTTCTCCTAGCAGGACACATGCCGCAACTCCCATGTGATCTACTTCTCTAGGAGCATGTGTGTATAAAGTGTGGCATAGCCGAGTACGCGTGTGCTTGCTCTTTCTGTGTGAGCAGGACAGGTGTTTTTGCAGGCTGAGGGCGACATGGCAGGAAAGAGGATGTGTGCAAGTGGCTTGCCTATCTGTGGGACAATCAGGGTAGCAAGGGTGCTTGAGGGGAGAACCTGCCTCTCTGGCAACGTGGTGTGAGGTGGAACAGGGAGTGCCACAGGAGAGCAAAGCACGTGCAGTAGGTGACAAAAGGCAAAAGGGTGTGCGTGACTATATGAAGGAACACCTGTGGTGCAATGGCCATGTGTGAGGGTGCACAATGGAGACAAGCTCCTGGAGGAGCAGAGAGGCTACCACTGTTAGCTAGAGATTAAGTGCTCTGCAGTGCTCAGGCTTTATGGCGACATTGGCAAACAGATCAAGGGTTTCTGTATAAGGACCCTTCCTTGCTTAGACTCTCTAATTTAAATCGGATTTAAATTCCTAAGAAACCCAAATTCCCCTTTCCTACATCTCACTGGAGATCCCCATAGAAAACCCAGCTCAATATCATTTAAACTGACCCCATCTCCCTCCTGAACATCAGCCTGTCAGAGGGAAAAGATGACAAAGGACATGATTATTTTTAACCCATTCGCTTCTGTTTTGCATTGCTGTGGGGGAGGTCAGTATCTCACCTCAATGAACACAGCTGTTCTCAGCTGCCTATGTACCTCCACTTGGCAGTGACACTGGTAGATACAGCTTACTCCTACCTTACCCTCCCTGTGCTCCCGCTGCCTCTCCCCAGCAGGATCCCTGGGCATGGGAGCAGGCCCTCACCAATCTCGATATTTATCCAATGTGGGAATGGTACTTGTGTCTGGAGAGGTGTCAGCGTGCCTACCCCATATTCTGTCAGCTAGCGTGTGGCACCTTACCCAAGTCCCTAGCCCTCCTCACTTTCAACCATGCTCTTCTTTTGGGCAATGCTGGGAAGAAACTCTGTCCAGTCTTCTCTAAAGAGGCTCTAATTTGATCCATCCCTTGCCCCAGTGGCTTTTCAGGGTTTTGTACGGCAGGAATAATATTTCTTGATAACAGAACTCCAGACCCTCTCAAGACCTCTTCTCAGACACCTTCATCCTTCTCCCTCATTGGTGTCAATATTTTGGATATTGCAGATATTTTCACGCTCTACCCAACCATAGTTGCTGTTTGACTAATCACTACTAATTCACTTACTGTTTCCACTCACAAGGTCACCTGCTTCATCCCCACAGTCACGTCTGCAACCTTTCCCTAATACATTGCATGCAAATTACTGATGCTCTTTTCGTACTGAGGGGCCTGGACACGACGAGGATATTTTTGGTGCTGAGTCCTCCACAAAGACATGGTCAGCTGCTCACTCCAGGGCAGGGCTAATGTAAATATGCTCTTTTCTTCTCCTGCAGCCTCCTGATGAAAAGGAAACTCTTTCTCTATAACTTCAAGAACCTGCGCTGGGCCAAGGGCCGGCGTGAAACCTACCTCTGCTATGTTGTGAAGCGCCGTGACAGTGCCACTTCATGCTCCCTGGACTTTGGATACCTGCGCAATAAGGTATGGGGAACACCTTGGCATCCTGTTCTTATATTCTGCACTTTATATGCTGAGGTGCATGCAGCTCCTGTTCCTCTGGGGCAGCAGGGAAAGGAGGGCTGCAACAGCAGCGCAGGCACTGGCACACATGTCCACAAGCATGGACACTGCACTGTTATGTACTATTTGAGGGATGCAGCCTCCAGGTAAACCTGTACTTTTTGCTGCCTCCAAGTGTGTTACCAGCAAGACTTCCATCCTCCTTGCTGCTTTACCAGTCTACCTACTTTTCTACTTAGCTCCCACCCATTCCTCTTGTTGTATGTCCCTACACATCAGTGTGTCCCCATGCTTTTCCACTTATGTACCAGTGCGCCTTCTCCCTCTGTGCGCTGACCCCAGGACCTACCCCCCACCTTGTTACTCCTCCCCTCACACCCCATCCAGCTCACGCATCCCTCCTCACCCCTTACACCCTGCTCTTCTTCCCCCCGCCTCACGCCTTGCCCCTCTCCCTCTTTCACGAAGATGGGCTGTCACGTGGAGGTGCTCTTCCTGCGCTACATCTCAGCCTGGGACCTGGACCCAGGACGCTGCTACCGTATCACCTGGTTCACCTCCTGGAGCCCCTGTTACGACTGCGCCCGACACGTGGCCGACTTCCTGCGCGCCTACCCCAACCTGACCCTCCGCATCTTCACGGCACGCCTCTACTTCTGTGAGGACCGCAAGGCAGAGCCTGAGGGACTGAGGCGCCTGCACAGGGCGGGGGCCCAAATTGCCATCATGACCTTCAAAGGTGAGATATGCAGGCGAGAAAGAGATGACGGAAAGCTATGGGGAGTGAGGGAGACCCAGGAGGGTGGGAGAAGCTAGGCCAAGGAGCTAGAGAAGATGATGGCAGGATGTGATGATTTAGTGATGCTAGGAGAGGTCAGTGTCCTGTCTGGAGCAGTCTTGAGCACTCTGTAACTCCCCTGTGCCTTGCACAGATTACTTCTACTGCTGGAACACGTTTGTGGAGAACAGGGAAAAGACATTCAAAGCCTGGGAAGGGCTGCATGAAAACTCTGTCCATCTGTCCAGGAAGCTTCGACGGATTCTCCTGGTGAGGCCCAATTCTCCTTCTCCTTCCGGTGCCTCTTCCCCTTAGCTTCTTCCTCTCTTCCTCACTGTAGTTCCTCTCTGCTCTTGCTGCCCATCTCTGCCATTTGCCATTTCATTCATTTCTGTGTCTTCACCTTCCATGTCCCTCATACCTGCCTCCCCCAGCTTCCTTCTTATCTCCTCTCCTCATTCTCTTCCCCTTCTTCCACCTCTCATCCCATCTCCTGCCATTCCTTCCACCTTCCCCATCTTCATAGGTTCCTGCTCACTTGATAACTGACCCAATGTTTTTATTTTGTCCTGCAGCCACTGTACGAAGTAGATGATTTACGAGATGCCTTTAAAACTCTGGGACTTTGAAGTGAAAGTCAGCAGCAATCAGAAGACTTCACAAACACTTGTTCTTTGATTTTCAACTCTCTCTCTTAGAACAGATCTTTCTCTTCTTCCCTCTTTACATGTCTCTTCCTTTCAGCCCTGTGTCTAGAGATAAGACTATCCTTACTTTTTCATTTCCAAGGAGAATTAGGCTGATCTTCCGAAGACACGTTCCCCAGGCTCACATCTCATCCATTGCTAGCTGGGAATAGCCAGGACTGCAGTGACATTGACAGAGAGCCATTTGCCCTCTGCAATCCCGCAGAGCTAATTCCGGTGGTCCACTAAATGGAGTTCTGGGTTTAGCCTTGCCCAGGTGGAAGCAGACAGCCTGCAAAGCTGTTTGCGTGACTATGTTCTCACTGGTGCCACACTGATCTGCACATTTCATGAGGGCTTTGGGGGGCACATCTCTTGGCTCTTGGAGCTGCACTACACTGAGCTGCTCTGTGTCCTCGCCTGTGAAACGGTGTATTTGTACTTCTGGATGTGGGTAGGAAGTTGAAAACCATCACCGTTTAAGTGGTATAACCTATGTCCTAACAGCAAAATAGCTAGTTATTGGAAAGCTCGACTGAAACTATTGAAGTGAGTCCTGGACAGCCCAGGTAGCTTAGCTTGAAAACCTCACTTGAAGCCATCAGGTCTTCTAAGTGGATTGTGTGCAGGCCCAGGGCATGCAGTGCCTCCGGCCCAGAAAGGAGAGAGCTTCAGTAGCTGTGGGTCCAGGTTTTGTGCCCTAGGAGAGGGCCTAAAATGAAATCAGAATACTTGCAGGCCAACTTTTTCAAGTGCAAACTGCAATTCTGGGTGTCCAGCAAGACATTTCCCATCCAGAAATAGGAAGTCCACTCAACGCCTATTAACTATGTTGAGAGCCATGACAGCTCAAGGCCAGTACTGACCACTGTGTGGACCTCCCACCCAGCCAGGAAAGGAGCCACCAAGGCACTTCACCACTGGAGCGTTTTTCCAGCACTTATGTACCGGAAAACACACTTCATTTCCACATTGTACTGTCCCTCAGACTTAATTTCTCATTTATGTAGGTTAAGATTGTGTCTTTATAGATGGTGTATTGGCATCCACATCAGTCACCATCTGTTTCTTGCCATACCGCAGGAGGGAGCACCACAGTTGTCACTGTTGGAGTACTTTTCATCTGCTGAGCATTTCCTCCTAGATCAGTCCTGCAACAATGCTCCTTCCCTAGCCAACTGTCCTCTGCGGGAGGCACCCTTAACAGTCCCACAGTGTTCTATTTTTTCAGGCCATCTACTGCCCGTAATATGGCTAGATATGGCTAGTTGGTGATGGTACTGAGAGCTGACCAGAAAAAAACCTGGCATGAGCAAAGCTATACAGTCTGTAGATAGATATCTTTTGTATGGAGCAATATCAAAGCATCCTCCTGCCTGGCAATCACTGTATTTCCACTAGAGGACTCCATCAGCACCTGGTCTTGTGGACACTGTCTTTACCAAGTTGAAGACATGGGTTCACAGTACACGCGTATTCACCACCACCTTCCCACTACCTAAATTACAGACAGATTGTCCTCTGCAGTCTAACGTCGTGAGGATTTGACACGGCCAAGAGTGTCCCACATTCTGGGGGTGCTCTGTCATTTCCTTCATGATAGCTGCAAGTTCTCTGCTCTATCCTGTTCCTCTTTCTGGGTAAGGCTGGAGGCTCCTGTGTTTCTCTTCAGAACAACTCCTCTGGTGATAGGCCACCTGCAGGAGGACAGCAGAGAACCCTGCTCCCACTGTGACTTTTCCTGCTTGGAGAGGTCACAACTGGGTCCACCACAAGCTTCCTACAACTTCCAGCTCCTGAGGCACTCTCAGCTCAAGGAATTCCGACCAGGAATAGCAATGAGAGTTATTTGCAAAGCATTAATTTGCAAGCATGGTGCTGTATATTTGTTTGATACAGTGCATATTATTTATATAAATAAAGGTCTTACAAATAAGCATGTGGTTTTGTCATTATTTTGGAACCACGTGGGTGAGGGACGTAAAAGTTGACGTGTCATCTATTCTTTCTGGTTTCTGAAGAGACAACCTGACAATATCCTATTAAACTGCCTTTATTCTTTTCCCTCGTAACGCGGAAGTTGTTGACAGTGTCATCCAGCAGATCAAGGCGGATAAAGTGTTAAGGCAATAGATACTTTGGAAATCTTATCAAAAATCTGGGATGTAAATGCTAAAGTTGTTCAAGATGCTTCCTTCATTGATTGCAAACCTATCGTCCCCATTCATGACTTGTAATTGACCAAAGTGGACACAGAAGAAGTGCTGACTCAACATGCTCCACAAAACAAGAAGAGAAGCAGAGGTGGAAAAAGGATCTCTGTCTTCCAACTTTTGGTATTGGCCTGTACAACACTGTTGTCTTTCTGAGTGAAATTGTTGGAGGGCTACTAGAAAAAGTAGAATTTTCTAACAAAGCATTGAGACACTGGCTTTTCTTCAATGCTGTCAAACACTGAGTTGAAGATGCCTGTTGAAACATGACAATTGTTGACATTATACGATTGGAGAATAAATGCAATGAGTAAATGCAAAGAAACATACACTGGATTCAGAATGCATCCTGGGTTGCTTCATCTGAATCTAAAGCAGATTAAATTCAGAGTGGACGGTTTAGCTAATCCATGTGATTTACCTATAGGAATTTATATCTCTATAGCTCTCCTGCTATAGAGATCCTTTTTAACTGCACTTCTGTTCTCAAATACCAATTCATATTATTTGTTACAAGGTACTCTTTGAATTGACATTATTAATTAATTCAGTCTCAAATGCATTAGGTGTCTCTTGCCAAGAATAACTCCCTGGAGGATGACTGTCATGTAGTAACTTTACTTTTCCAACCTAAGACTTTTTCACTTGCTTTGTAGACCGGGTATATAGGGAACATTTCACTACTGCTTATATATTCTTGAGTACTGCTTATGTTTACAGCCTGTTCCTTGTGGCGATGGGCCTATGGTGCTAGCTGAAAACCCTGGTTGGTCCAACACCCCACGTCTTGCAGCGATGAACAAGGCACAGGCGCATCCGAACAACTGTACAGCCGCCGCCCTGAGCCGTGCTTCCCACAAGTGTGACTGCCTCCCCGTTCTCTTGTGACTCATACCCTAAGGACTACAGCCACAATTAATGACAGGATACAAAAGATCCCCAGCAAATCTGGCACAAACATGAGCTCCCACCAGGCATGCCCCCATGACTGGGTGTGTAATGTTTTGGGTGCTTTCTGCACACTCAAGCTTCATACGCTTTTACAGTAACTACACCCTCAGGAGGCCCCGGGGGGCTGCTGAAAACCGTTCTTCCCGTGGGCTGGGGGCAGCCTCTTCATCTTCACTGAAGGTTACCCTGCATGTCTCTGCATGCAGCCACCAGCGTGACCGTTTGGCAATTGGACTCTTGGGACGCATCCGGTCTTATGACAACTGACGTGTGCTTTATCGCCCCCGGGGGCTGGGATACAGAGACCACCTGCTCTGTGAAAGCTCCAACTCTGCAGCAGGGTGAGGTACAGGATGGGTCTTTGATAGCGGAGGAAACAGGATAAACGAGGGATGGGGTGGTTATTGGTACGGTGTGGAAAACTGGGCATGGCTGCCATCTCCTGGTGCACAGGGGTGTTCGGCACCTTTTACAAGGTTGATGGCTGGACGGATATTGCTCCTTGCTGCAAACAGCTCCTGGAGTCCGGCTCTGGACGACCCCTAGAACATGCCCATTGAAAAGCAGGACACTGACATCATTCCCACAGCTGCACACAGCATTACTCCAGGTCAGTACATAGCGTCCTTGGACATCACATTGCAATAATAAGAAACAGATTACCACTAAACAATGCAAAGACATGCTCCAGGCCCTTACAAATACAAGGGAGATTTTCAAAGCATGTCTCCCCCCCTGCTTGGTCTCTCTCCCTCTCCCGCATGCTGGTACTTGGAAACCAGGACAGAAAGGGGCTTCAGGGTCATGAAGTCCAGTCCTCTGCTACTTGCCCCTTCAGGGGTTTTCAGCCTGTACGTATTTGTGTCCAACATTGTCCTCTAGCTCGAGTAGTTTTTTTTCTTCCCTCCCTGGTGCTGACCCTTTGGTGTTTCTATGAGCATAAATTTCATTATTTAGTCACTTCTGTATTAAATACTTGCGGCGATGGAAATCAGATTTGGTTTGCAGAAGAAACATAGAGGGGTTTGGCACAGATGATATCATTTGTTCTGACAGCACCAGCAGGGAGCCTCTGAAGGGGAAGGAGAAAGCGGGTTGCTGCCAGAGCAGAGGTCAGAGCAGAAGAGTAGCTGCCGAAGTGTGGCAAGTATTTTGAAGGCTGCCTTTGGCTTTTAAATCTCTCATACACTTTGGTGATAGGCAGGGAACACACTTCCAAACCCACATAAGATACAGCTAAAACATCACTGTAGCTGCTGTCGTTGTCATTATTATTAAGCATGCCAGTTGAAGGACTGAAGTGACTTTCGAGGGTGTGGGACTAATATTGAGAGAGGTAATCTTCCGGTCGACAAGAGGCCTGTCTCCGCACATGGGTGAGTGCACCCAGGTTCCAGGACAAGGAGGATGTTGATGTCTCCGTGCTATAATCTTGTTACTAATCACAGTTAAGAAACTAGCCTACTATACAAGCTGGAACAATGTTTTTACCAGCCCAGAGGGACAGAAGAAGATGATAGGAGACCTTTTCTGCAGTTACCTCTATAGGCTAGCAGCAGTGGTAGACCCACTTCTAGGTCCTTACACACCAGTAGGAGCACAGCAGGGCTACAGCAGATTTCAAGTTCACTCTGGCAGCTAAAACTGTTGTAAAAAACTTCACTGAAGTGGCAAGCTTCCAAATGGACCACAGAAAGTTTGTCCTTCTGCCTTCGGTGGGAAAGGCCTGAGCCTTCCATGAAGAATCATGCACTCTGGCTAATTCATTAAAATGAGTCCAGGCACTTTAGTTAATCCGGGCACTTCTGTGCAGCTGAATGACGTGGTAATGCCCAGAGCTGACAGCAGCAGTAGCAGAACTGACCCATGACAAGGACAGGGATGACAGAGATCTCTGCCTCATTACGCCCTGGTGCTCAGCTGTAGCAAGAGACTATCGCCAGCCAGATGTGACTGGGGGAGGCAGGGGCACCAGCCTGTGACAGTGTTCACTGCAGAGTACCGGCTCCACTAGGAGTATGGCACCATCGCTCGTGCTGCCCTGCTCATAATGTCTGCTTTATCACATGTCCTCTTGCTCCCTTAGCGATACTCCTACACATTACAGGACCACCACCATCGCGAAGTTCTTGCCTGATGGACTAGGATTGCTGCTGAGCAAATGAGCACATCTCTGGTCCACCCCCCTGACCCAGACTCGCTTCTACTGGGGCAGGGCCACAGGACCCTGATCGCACTCCAGCTGGAGTTGTTACAGCCTCCATAAAATGCTGTCTCTTCTTTCAGCTGTCTCCAAGATCCTGCTTCAGTTCCTCTCCCAGAACAGCAGTGTAGCTGCTTGTGCTTCAGAAAGGACTATTGAATACTCAGAAACAACATTTGGCCTAGGAAGAGCTGAAGAGAGCTGGATCCTGGGAGTGTGTCAGGCGAGAAGCATTGCATCTTCTCACTTTGTTCTTCTCTTCCCTAGTATTTCACTTTCAGGAACCCATTGTTGCTGTGTTTCTGTTTTGGGACTTCTAGACAGACTAACTAGTCCTTCTGAGAAGGAGGAACAAACGAACAAGAATTTGGATAGAAAACCAGATAATTACATTTGTTTTGGGAATAAGAGTCAGAAAGTCAAAACTGTCACTATAGGGAGCTGAGAAGGGACATAAACCAGCACATCCCTGTGCAGGCAACAACTGCTCCCTGAAGAGCCCGTGGACGCTTGCCAATATTTCTTTGACACAGGATGATGAAACAGGAGTAGGCCCAACAGCTGGCAGGATGTGTGTCCAAAACTCATCCGGTTGCATACCCATGTCATATTCTTGCTAGTACTGACCTACTGTTATTAATCCCCAAGGCATTCCTCACAACCTGAAGAGAATCACACCTACTGCACCATCTGTCTGAGAGAAGCTACACTGGCTAATGCTGCAGAGAACCACATTAAATGAAACTGAGGAACCTGGTGAGACGTCATTTTCTTCTTCCTTCATCCACCATTTTTTCCTCTGCTATTCTGCTGTATATCTCAACCTCTCCGTTGCTTTTCTCCCTTGGCCACCACCCTACCCTCATTCAGGGCTCTTTGGCCTGGGGTTAAACGGATGACTATTAGCTGAAGTTCAAAGCAAGAATAGAGCACCTCTTGGTGTGCCAGGAATAACCCCTCCGTCCTGCAGTAAAGGCACCGTCCTCTACTTTGCCTTCAGGAAAACTATTTCATGGTAGTAGTTGACTGAGATGGGCCTTGGACTGCCAGGAACAAAGTTGGAGGATTCACAGAGTCTGCACTCACCTTCAGATGATACTGCGGGAAAAAGCAATTAATATGGAGCTGGTCACCATATTGCTGTTATAGGATTAAGATCAACTTTGGGCTCATAAATTCCTTACTGGACTACAGGTCCTTTCTCACGTAGAACAATGTGGTTGACACAGCCCTAGCTTCTGGACCATCTAACCCCCTCCACCTAGTGCTACTTACAGAAGGCTCCTGTTCTCATTCTTGGGTCTTCTCAAAGTCTCTCCCATCAACCTACTTTCCCCTCCTTGTTCAAAATCACATCTCATTTAACCTCCAGGCAATGTCATCATCCTACTCGAAAGACCTGGGCCATCCAACCTGCCATCTTCCTCATAGAGTTGGAGATTTAGGTACACTTAGCTCCGACCGTTCCAAGGTCAAAGTCTGACTGCATATTTATTCTAAGGTATAGAAACATAATGACACCTGCCATCATTTTTAGATTATTTCATGTGAATTAGCAATGTGTCAGTAATTTGTACACTGTTACGGGTAAAGCCTTCTCAGTGTGATGCTAAGGTGTGAGCAAGATTCTATGATGCTTAAGGATTTATGGCAAGAGACACGGGTGGGTCTTCAGGTCTTGCAGATTTTCTTAACATTTAGGGTTTCCATTTTGTGCTGGCCATGTATGCTACATATTGTTGTATAGCTTTGTGCTGTTGTACTTTCTAGATTCTCAGATGGGACTCAGCTAACTTCTGTAGCATCATGAAGATTCAAAGCCAGACGCAAATGAAGATGTTTGAAGCTATATATGTTGATCAGGCTCAAATACAGTTGCCACATTCCACAGCCGACCAGTAACTTAGAAGTTATGTTGCTGAATGGTTATGGACCCCAGTGTTCTCAACTACATGTTGATCAAGCGATTTCATTTCTCTCCAACAAAACAAAGAGTTAACACTAGAATGGCCAGAAGGAAGGCATGTGACATCCAGCCTGAGGACCTGGACAGGAAGAAGAAAACTTTAGCCACTACATTGCTTGGAGTAATTTTATTTGGTTAATGTAGTAGACACTCCCCAGCAACCTGCACTCAGCTTTAGACACTCTCTCAGACAGCAGGGGCTGGAGCTGCTTCCTCAGCCTGCAGCTTTTCTGCCTGGCTTAATTGTCTGCTAAACATCTGGAGACTCTGGCATGGCCAAAAGATGCTATAAGCACTGATCAACTAGAAGAGATAGGCATGTTTCCCACGAGCCCCTGCTTTATTCTTCAAATAATCATCTGAGCCTGCATGTTGCAGATCCCAGCAGCAGCACATTCCGCAGTGGGATCCACAATGGGCCTCCTGCTTGAAAGGATTGGGAACCATGAAATGTGGAGTTCCCAACATGACTCATTCATATGTTTTGCATTATTTGCAGTGCAAACTGAAAACTCCTGCAAGGCCCAGCACACCTGTATCTTCTTTTGGCCTTCTGCCTATAGAGATAGCTCAGAGCTTTCAATATCTCCTACCTCACTGTTCCGGTCAGTGCTTCCAGCTGGAAGAGCAGAGACATTTTACTGTGTTCCCCCAGAACAGCTGGGACTCCAGAGTGCGGAATTACAAAGGAAGGATATGTGCCCAGGAAAGGAACAAGAAAAGCTAAGTTTTCACAGAGTTGACTTTTTCCCTTTTATTCTGTTGTTTCTACAGTCATAAAAAAAGGGAGAATAAAACCTTTAAATTAAGCAATATAATCCTTAGTAATATAATTGTATTATATTGTAACGAAAACAGTAATATAATAACAATATTACACAAATACTAACAGCATGAAGTGTTTTCTGAAACATACACACATAGCCGTAAAAGTGATCTTCGTAAGCAATTCTCAAAACCAGAATGCATAGCTCTGATTACTTCTTTGGAACAGACCAGAGCAGGAAAAACGTTACTCACTGGCATCTCAAGAGGGTACTGACAGAATCTGATTGCAGAATCAGCAGACGTGAGAGGTCTGACTGTGGGGCATGGTCCCTATCCCCATTGGACTCTCAGGAAGCCTTGTAAAGACCCAGAGCACCGTGTCCTGGCTGCCTGGATGCATTATCCAAACTTTCTGGTGGTTTCTCATGTGCTCCTTCTGCTGTGTCCAATATTTAGTAATGCCAATGAAAAGAGTCTTCTCTGGTGACAGTGTGAAGCTGTAGTGGGGAAGACTCCCAGGGACTGTCTTTTCCAGTCTTGTAAATAATGCTAACTCACAAAGTGAGTTTGAAAGCATGCTGCTGATGCTTGTTAGTATTCAAAGCAACGGAGGAAGCCCCTAGTAGAAAGAAAGAAACACGAACATTAAAAATTAGATGCCAAAAACTTAAGTTGTCTCTTCAACATGATCCAGAGTTTGAAAATACAGAATCTAGTCAAAAAGATCATTCTGATCAACCTTCAGCAGGTCAGATAATCTGCCTTGGGACACAGCTTTCCAGACAACAGTGTAGCACCTTGGAATTTACTGTGCCATGTAAACCCCTCCTAAAAAGACAGATCGCTCAGAAACAGAAGCATTTAAAAAGTGGCTGACTGCCTAATTGAATCCAGGAGAAGTGGAGCTAGGTCCTACGGAAAGGCAGGATTCTGGGGGTTAGAAAGGCCCTCTAGAAGTCTCGAGCCCAACAATGGGTTTGTAGCATGGCTAACTCCAAAGCTAATCAGGCAGCTCAGAGGAAAGTTCTCAGTGTCTCCAGCAATGGAGGTCTGACAGCCTCTCTGGGCACCTGTTCCAGTACAGCACCACTGTTGGGGGAGACTTTTTCCTTCTGTCCGGTTGGAATTTCCCTTGTTGCAGCTTGTGCCTGTTGCCTCATTTTCTTCTATGCAGCTCTGAGGAGAGACTGGCTCTGTCTTTGCTGCCTTTATGTAGTGTAAAGCTGCAGTTAGATCCCACTTAGCCTTCTTTTCTTTAGGTCTAATAAAGCCAGTTCCCTCACCCTCTCCTTGTAGGGCAAGTGCTCCAGCACCCTGACCATTGCAGTGGTACTCCACCAAATCTCCAGTTCCTGTGTCTTTCTTGGGTCAGGGAAGCCAAGACTTGACACAACTGGTCTGTATTTCTCTGGAGGATGCGCCTGGAACAAACTCTCCTCATTACACCTCTGCGCTCAGGGGGGCTTGATGTCTTGGTAATGGTCAATCAGACTTATCTGAACATTGACAATTAGTACAATGGGGCTGGGTTTTCACAAGGGCTGAGCACATAGACCTTCCCATTCCTTCTGTGGAGGGTTGGTGGTTAGTCAGAACTACTGGTAATGGGCCCTATTCATCTTCATTTTAGGGGTGGCTTGAGTTTGGTTGAGACAGCAAAGCAGTTGAGCAAGTGCCTGACTTTCGGCATGAGTGTCCAAGTGCAAGCTTCCCAGCCACCAGCACTCTGCAGTGATCAACGAGGTTGCCAGGGACAGGGAGGGACAGGTCATTTGTTAGCTGGCTTTTTAAAACCGAGACCTGAAGGGCATATTGCCTTGTACTGCTGCCCAGGGAACCGTGCTGAGTCAGCTGTAGTTTGTTGGTGTTCACAAGCACTTAGCAGACAGCTCTCTTCAGCTCCCTGGTAAGCACCACATCATGCGTTTGATTGGGTGTAAACTGCTAAACTACTGAATCTCAGATATTAGGAGACTCAGGAAGGCTGAAAGCCAAGGGAAACATAAGTCCTCAACAGTTACTTTGATCAGCTGACTGGATAATGCGTATCCTGTCACTTGAATGTCATATTCCAACAGTTAGAATTAGAAAGGCCAGGTCCTGAGGTATTAAAAGACCTATGTAAGTTTGTGGTGGACGAAACTGAAATGAATACACTGTTTACATTTTCCTTAGTCAGATATAAAACAAGGCATTTATAGCATCCTACAAACGGGTTAGTTTTTGTCCTTCTAGCCTTTAAGTTCCTGTCTGTATTATGTAGTTCTGTGCATTCCTTCCTCTATCTTCTGCTGTCCATTCTGCTAGCCCCCTTTCTACATAGAGGCTTGCCCCACAAACAGTAACTGAGCCAGGAATTAACTCCAGTCTTGCTCTCTCTCCTGCTCAGTAGACCACATTCTCTTTCTTGTCCAGTAGGATATCAGGCCATATAAATACCTTCTGCAGCTGTACGGGTTGCAAGAAATGGGGAATGCAGATCTCAGTCATATGATACGCTTATGTGTAAGCTCTGATCCTGAAAGCGAATCCACCAATTTGGGCTTTTGAACTTGCTCAGAACTTAACTAAAATCAGTGACCCCATCCTGAGAAGCAAAACGAGCGTACTTGAAGCGTGTTTACACAGCTGAATGAGTTTTTGGGATCAAATGTCTCCAGTAAGCTGCGAGCTAATGAATTTGTAGCTGATCCATGTAAAGGGTTTAAAAAATTTGCCCTTTCTTTAGTAAAAAACCTGAGAGTATTGCTAAATTGCTTCTCTACTCCTGACCACAAAAGCACAATGTAGCAGCCTAGTCCTCTGGCCTGCTTGGCCCTCCGTTTATGCAGCATCAAGCCCATGCTTATTTTTCCTACTATCTTTCCTGCTCACACCATTGCCAGTATCCTCCCAACCTCCTTTTCCTAGGATTTTGTATTACTTTTCACTCTCAGCATTTTCTTCAAGTGCCTACTAACCAAAAGGATATGATAGAGCTCTATGCAGTTCAGCCAGATGTATGAAGTGAATCTCCAGGGCCAATAACCATCTTCTCCATGTTGGTGTGCAACAAATCTTTCCCAGCAGTAACTGTAATCTGAGAAAAGAGATATCCAGTCACTATTGATGAAAGGCATGCCCCCTCCTTTCTTCATGAATACATGAGCAAGGCACTTCTTTCTCATTAAGACAACAGTAAAGGACAGGAGAAAGACATTCATCTGAGGGCATTCATGCACGGGACCAACAATGACTTGCAACTACACAAATAAGTTAATGGAAAGGGGAACCGAAACTATACAAATAGCAATATGTCTAAAAAGGGGAATTGCCAGAGAGAGAGAGAGAGATCAGTACGGTGGCTTGGGCAACCCCTATCATAGGTAGCCAGCCCATCAGGGCATAAAGTCAGAGCAGGTTGGCCAACGGAGAATCAATCAGTGAGCCGCAGGCTGCTTCTTTAGGAGGTACTGAAAAGGGGAGTGACACATGCAATCAGGGCTGTTCAGGCATACCTTTTGGCAGCCCAGTACCTGATCACAGCAGCTTTAGGTAAGACAATAAACTTGTTGCTTCAGTCATTAACCTCTCTGATTTATCTGAGGGAAAACCTGGAGTGAACACCCTAACACTCAGCATTTTCATATCGACCTTAGTGTTGATAGGATGGCCAGAGCTTCTGTCAGTTCTCTGGTGGTATATTCCCAGAGACAGGTTCCCCAAGGTAAGCAATGTCCTTTAAGTTTTCATTTGACCTAGTAGGTTTTGTAGCTGCACACACCAGTAGTTCAGTATCCAAACACGTATGCAAAATTCTTCTCTTCAAATGTACATTCTTTTCTGTGAGCTACTTGTCTGGACTATTCTTACAGGCAAGCAAGATATACATACAAAATGACACACATGCAAGACACAATTGTCCTCTACGATGCATCATCTGAAAGTCTCCTTTAAATATGTCTCCTCTTCTCCAGCTATCAAGGGAAACCAATTTCTTGCTGCATCTGGCAAGCTGATCTGCATATATAGACTAGGAGGGACAGGTTCTATCTTACTGTCAGGATTTTTCACTGTATATAAAGGAGGCATGGATGGCTAGAGAAAGACATAATTCTCCTTGTTCAGATTTGGCAAGAGGAAATGACCACGCTGGTTCTGCAGCTGTATGGGATTGGGGAAGAAATAAGACACAAGAGAGTGGTATTTTTGTGCTCACTAGTCCTCCCCAATGCCAGTCATCACCACTATTACAAAGCACAACTGCTGAGAGCGCGCGCGCATGTTTGAAGAACCCACAAGAATTTATTGTCATTTAGACAATTATTCTGTCACCCAATGACCCCTCCCCGCCCAGGAAGGGGAATCAGGAAAAAACAAGTAAACCCGAGGGTTGAAATATAAACAGATTTCATAGAATAATCCTAAATAATTAACATTATTAATAATAAATAACCAATATTGATCCCAATACCAGTATAAAATATACAAGGATTATGCTCAGCCAATTCTATCAGTAGGAAGCTGTGCACTCCCAGCAGTGGACAGCAAGTGTTGGACATTATGAGTGCTATGGCTTTGGGAGGAAGGGAAGGCCTCAGGGGACCAGCACCGGGACAAGAAGTTCTCAGGATCACAGCCATCATAGAAGAGAGGAAACTCCTCAGCAAACTTTCTAATTTATATGGAATGTGACATTCATGGTATGAAATAATCCTGTTGGCCAGCTTGGGTCAAGTGCCTGGGTCTTGCTCCTCCTCATCCCTGCACCTGGCTAGCTCAAAAACACCGAGACCTTGAAACCCGCATACCATAGCTGGCTATAAAGTAAATAGTTTCACAAATTCAGACACTAGAGTCTTCTAAAAATGCAGTTTTCCCAAGCATTAGAAAGCATTACCTTACTGAAAAGTAAAATTATTGAAAGATCAATTAATCCTCTGTCGCCCAAAACAGGACAGCACATAATCCCGGAACTTTCAGTCCACACTTAGCCAAAGCCAAAGAGTAGCTGGGTTACCTGCACGATTCATGATACGTATGATGACTCCATTCATTGCCAGGTTCTTGAGACCTTTCCGGTTACGCATATCCAGGGGCCTAAACACCTTGGCTGCATATATTTCCAAGGTCACATTGGGATGTGCCTTCAGGAACTCCAGAATTCTGCTGGAGCATCTCCCACAGGGGGTAGTAGATAGGAACCAGGTGATGGAGCAAGCAACTGATGGCATGGCCTTGAAACAATTTTCCAAGAAGTTGACTTCCGCATGTTGCGCAAAATTGTTTGAGCACCAATTCCTCCAGATGGTACCTGTGCTCCACCTGATTTCATACAGCAGATACACCACATTTGGATGTTGGTCAGGCAAATAATTTCCTATGAAGTCATCCGGATGTATCTTCCACCTGCGACAAAAGTACCAGCAGTACTATGATCCCAAAACCTCAATGATGTTTGGTTCCATTGTGCATTGCCTGCTCTCAACATCAGCCAAGCCTCCCACTCTAAGCCTTTCCCATCACATATGAGCAGCTTGAAGAATGTTGCAATCTAATGACCTAAATCTGGAATTTGATGAAGGGTACAGAATTATTCCCCTAGAGTGGCACTGGTGAAACACTCACAGCACCTCCTCGAGAGGGAAGGTAAGCTACCCCATCACTACTCTGAGATCAGCACCTGTCTAAGCAGTGAGATAACTGGAAAGGAAGATCGAGGAAAGGGATGGTAAGACGAAAACAAGGCACAAGGCTTCTTAGCTTTGCCTGTCTCTGGAAATTGCCATGGGGCCCAGGCAGTACACAGTGATAGAACCATATCTCTTACCCTTGGTTGTTCTCTCCCGTGGCAGGACCTATATAGAAAAGATTTATGAATCACTGGAGATAGTAGATGAGAAAACAAAATTTCCTCTACACCTCCTGTCCTGGACCCTTTCTGTCTATACACTCCCTGCCAAATCTCTTTTATATAAAAGGGCTTAATAAGTAGTCCCTGCACAGCAGGATAGCCACTCTGGAATGCAGGAGTAGTGGATTTCTACCTGGGAACTAAACTTGGCGGTTGTTCAAACGGTGCTGTACATGAACTCTTGCTCACTTTAACACATTAGGGTAGACTGTGATCTCACTCAAGTTTAACTTCACTGATTCCAGCAGTACTGCATCTGCTTTTCCCTGACTAATCAAAGAGCAGAATCAAATCTCTTCTCCTTTTGTATCTTCGAAACAATTTCTATTAGGCAAAGCTGGAATTATTTTCCTATTGGCACTCGTAATGTCAATCTAGACAAAAACATTTTCACAGCCAATGGTTCTTTTTTTTCTTAGTATGAAACTGTTTCAAATGCTGAAAAAGTATCAGTGCAGAAAGGAGTGTGATTTCTGACTAACAAGTACCTATGGGGTGGCACCATAGACCTGCCTGATTATATACATTTTGTCTCTCGTGGTGGCAAAGAAGTTTGACCCTATGACTCTTCCATCCCTTCACAGCTGAGGGTCTAGATAAAACCAATTGCAGGTGATCAAGGCTACTTATTTCTTTTGTAGAAATGCACCCATAGCAAACTTAAGGGTCTAAGAACCCTCATTTCATTGAAGAAAGGCACTTTTCCATAGCTCTTAGCTCTTCAAGATGAGGAATTATAAAACATACACAGTGAAATTACATTTCAGCAGGAATAAAATCGTCTTCCTTATCAACAGAGAAATTATCAGCTCCTTGCACAGCCTTATTGCAATGATTCATTAAGAAGCATTTTCTAGTTGTTTATTGCATTGGAAACAAAATAGGTGAAAAAATAATACACCAATTAATTTGCTCCATTCTTAATTGCCTTTGATCTTTCCACATTAAGATCTCTTTCCACATTAAGAGGTCTTTTGGAATTTCAGTTCTTCCTGCCTAATGCCACATCAGGGTGATCAAAAGAAGGCATTAGTATTTTGAAGCTGGACCTAAGACTCAAGATACGGTAATGCATTCGAAGAGATGACACACACAAATCCACAAGTGTCTCCTGTATATCTTCATGTACCAACACACACATTTGTCTGTACTCACCAGTTGCTTACATACATCTACAGTAAATATCTACACTGAATATGGAGAAACAGACCTGCTTGTCACATACATGTACTTACCTCTGTCAGGGACAGCAGCCATGGATATTTCTAGATTTGTCTGTCGCATCTTGGGTGATGGGTATCCTTTTATTAGTCTTACGTTTGTTTCAGTTTCTATTCCTGCAGACTGAACTTCGGACGTCTGTAACATTACTCAGCTGAATACTTCCTCATGGTGACTTGCTCTTATGCAAATAAATCACCCCACTGGGTGAAACTGAAGGCAAGTTCCTGTCAACAAAGGACTCCAAAAGAGGGTGAGTCCCATTCGGAAGTGGATCTGGGCGTGTAGACAAGGTTGCCTGCCAGAAGCTGGAACTAACAGGTGAGCCATTTTTTTTGCAGTGCAGAACAGAAATTATATCTCTTTGTTACCACTAGCCCCAGAATAGAAAAGCAACTCTTCTCTAGTCACCCCAATGCACCAAGAGAGAAAGAGCATCTACACAAATGGCAAAAAGTCACATCGTCGTGGGCATGGCAGATAACTTTTCTGGCATCCAGATATCATCTGAAAGTTGAGCAGATTCCGGTGGAAAGAGGGAAAAAAAAGCTTGTGATTTTATGGATCTCCAGTAGGTGGTGATGGTTACTGCCATTTCCCTTCATGAGACCATTCTGTGGAGTTCCAAGGACCACTCCTACCATACACCCTTGAACCAGAGTCCTCACGTAAGCAAGGAAGACCCTCAGTGTGTGTGAGAACACATCTACAGCTGTGGTCAGCGACTGGGCAGACATTCTCAGGCTAACTGTGGCAGTGGACAGCTTGTTGTGGGGTAATTAAAGAAACTTCACAACAGAGAAGAGATCCGTACTCACATGGGCACCCTGAGAGCAAGACCTGAGAAAGCTGGTGAGCATCTGCAGATGCTGTTGGTTATGACAGGTCAGTGACATAAAAAGAATAGGCTTTTTCCAGTGCCTTGAGAAATCTGCTCAGCATTATGAACTGGACATCACCTTCCCGTGATCTGTTCTGTAACTCACACAAGATGCAACACAAAATATTTCCCATTTAATCTGAAAAATGAGTGAAACAACGCTAGTTACTAGAGAGAAGCTTTCCTCTGACACACCCAAAACTGGCTTGCAAAAGCAAAGAGATTACAAAAGATATCTTCATATGTTTAGCTAGAGATGACTGTGCTGAGTCAGTCTCTATCACTTATAGTTTCCTCTGGTTTTATGACACAATAATTTTGTGGTCTGATGTGAGCTGCAGAAATAGATCCCTGGTGAGCCATTGTCCAGGAATGTGCACTCCTTGAGGACAAAGCCATTGCCTCCCTCAACACCAAGTCTGACTTGGGATTGTAAAGCTGTGGAAGTGATTTATTTGTATTCTCTTAGGCCAGCCCTCAATATTCTATTGTCAAAAAATTATTCAGCTTCCTGCAAGGGCAGAACAAACAGAAGTGAACATGAATGGTGGAGTACAGAGGGAGGAGGGACTCAGGCACTAGCAGGACCCTCTGTGAAGGAGGTTAGTCGTGACAGGTTATCAGGCAGCACCGCACCAACACAGCATCTGCCTTCAGGGCCTCTTCTGCAGCAAGGTCACCGCTCACTTCACGGCACAGAATTGTTCCCTATTGGTTGCGTTAGTTCATACCTTAGGAAGGGTGAATGGAATCAACTCAGACACTCTGAGACTTCTTGAAACAAATAACAAAGTGTTTGACTAACATGTTTGACTTCATGGACTTGTTATTCAGTAAGGCCAGAAATGCACTGATGCTATAGTATTCTCTTCATTTCCTTCCCTCTGCAGTAGATATTTATGATTATGCAATTGTAAATTAGGCTTTGAGATGCTTAGTCTGATCTGTAAGAAATGGCTTGATCAGCAGCAGTGCTTAGTAGCAGTAGTTCCTGGTATGAAACGAGCAGTGTGCCACAGCAAGCAGAGAGAGGAAAAAAAATTAGTCTAAGCAGAAGCAAAGAATTCGCAATGCGACATTTCCATGTGTCTCCAGGAAGCTGAATGTGCTCTAGGAGATGGTGGAAAACCAAAAGGAAAAAAAAAAAAAGAAGAAAATATCATTCTGCTGTTCCTGCCAGCCTAATGCAAGGAGAGGAAATCCCTTCCAGATCCAGCAGTTGGTTTAACCCTAACAAAATCGGAAAGACAAGGTCACCACACAGGTGAATTTTCCTGCTTCTAGAAGAACTTGTACATCCTGTCTGCGGGGATCAAATTTCAGTGCTTCAGAGGATGATGACAGACATCATATACCATCATATTGGTAACATCTAAATATATCTCACCCACTCCAGCAAATGGCTTTTTTTTTTAAAAATAACCACCACCCTCATATGCATACCTCCCGAACGTAAATGCATTTTGGAGGAACATACGCTGCAAAAGGCACACAGAACAGTGGACATACGCTCACTCAGGACTCTAAGCTCCCAGGTTTCTTAGACCTTCATGACAACGTTCCCTTTGGTGGTTGTAGAGCCATGCTGTATATGTCTGACCAGCCTCACTGGGGATGATCACATAGAGGCTTCACAGTTTCTTCAGAACACATTGCAGAGGGACTCCAGGATATACACTAGGTGACAGAGAGGTGGACAGAGCAACAGGGAGCCACCTCCCTGCAGATATCTCCCACGAACCAGATTTCAGTGTAACAATCCTTCAGCATGACAGTATTACAGTGGTGGCATCTACTGTATGTACTCCCCTAATCTGTCTCACTAAGTCAAGTGTCTCTTGAGATAACAGCCACGTATTTGCAATTTTTCTCAAATGTCTTTCGGCTTATCTGACACTTGAAACCCAAGATGTACTTCTGGTAACTCCAACTCCAGCATTCCACTGAACAATTTTATTCGGCATTAAAACACAAATTCGGGCTGAGGTAGAAGTCAAAGAAATGGAAACACAAAAGAAAATAGGAAAGGCAGGCAGGTTAGAGAATAAGAAAGAGGAGCGCAGAAGGAAAGCTAGATCATAGAAAACAAAAAGGGACAAGGTTTGAATCAGCCAAGATCCCAGCTTGCAAATCTGAGGATTTTACAGGTACAGAGCTTTCTATTCTCTGGCTGAATGATCTATTGGAAAGAGGTGAGAATCAGCAGGTAGAAGTCTGGAAGCACGGGGGAAGGCAAAACTTAAATGTGACTAAAAGCCTGGGGTTCGTGCCACAGAGGCTTAGGTCTCAATTTCCACTTACAAGCGTCTCCTGGACTTAATTTGTAAAAGTAAATTTTGTGTTAGTTCAAGTGTTCTCCTGCTGGCACATTTGACAGTAAAAGGAAAATCCACTGGATGTTTGTTTGGATTTAATGGAGTTTTCTCAGTAGATATCTACATTTTTATGGAAAGAAAAAATACACAGAGCCTTTTGAGATTTACTCTGTGAACTTCAAATTTAAAAAAGGGCTAAAACATGTGTCTGTGTGTATGAATAGATATGTCTGAGTACACGCTCACACAAGTATTTACATATATATGTATGCATAATAATGCAATAATGCATATAAAAACAAGCTTGCAGATACAAAAATACACATCCTTAGCAACATAGGAGTTTGCAACTCTCACCTGCCCATGGTCTTTTTATCTCTCCCAGCACCCTTACTTTCATTTCCTCTGCAGGTTACACAGCATCGCCATGCTTTACCGAGACTCTTGTTCAGTTTCCACACGTGGAAACTGAAACGTAAGAGATTAAGATAATCGATGACGCCCTGCTACTACTGGGTAAACTTTATGAGTCTGATTCCAAACAACACAGTGGAACGGCAGCCAGCCATGAGGGTGTGTGGGCAGAGCCCTGACTCAAGCAAGGCGGAGAACAGGGAGTTAGGGGGAAGGACTTACCTGTGTGCTTACTTCAGTATTAATTTTTCTTAGCTAAAGAAAGCACCCCAATATCCTTGTAATAGAATTCTTTCACATTAGTTGGTGAGGCTATAGAAATCAGAGAAGTGGATCAAATATATTTCATGAGGAGTCAGTGTGGAAAAAAAAAAAGCTGCAAGTGAACATATCTGTATTTTGGACTATGATTTTCTACTCTAAGCAGTCCTTCTACAATCATCTCACGCTACTTTGCATCAGAGACGTTCTATATATTTATCTTTCTGGTTTTGCCCCATTTCCGCCTCTCCGTTTCAATGCACATGCTGTGTGAAAGTGCTTGGCAGAACAATAAATACCCCAAAGCAGAAGCAGGAGCTCGGTGGACATCAGAGTGTCCATGCTCTCCTCCCTTTGAGAGGCTGAGTGTGGCATACAGCCATCACACAACTCGCGGGGTTTTTAATAGCGAAAGGAATGACACAACCAGCTGGACTTCACTTGAGGGAAAGCAACGATTCATCTGTTCCTTTCCTATCACAGACATACTGGAGACAGTGTTCAGAGCACCTTGAGGAACTTTCAGCCCTGAGCTTTGTTTTTCCAAGCACTCAGGGACTGCCCAATGGTGACCATATAGTTAAACTCTCCCCAAAATTCACCTCTAAGCTGTAGCTCCCATGGGAGGTTAAAACCTCCATCAAGAGGAGAAAACCTCCATCAGAACCAGGCATTACAACCATCAAGGTTGTAATTACAACTCCATCAAGGATGGAGTTAGTTTTCTTCATGGCAGCCCATATGGTGCTGTGGTTTTGACCAGTGACCACAGTGTTGACAGCACAGCAACATTTTAGCTATTGCTGAACAGCTCTTGCACAGCATCAAGGCCTTCTCTGCTTCTGACTTTGCCCCAGGTGAGTAGGCTGGGGGTGGGCAAGAGGCTGGGAGGCAGCACAGCTGGGACAACTGACGCAAACCAACCGCAGAAATTTTTCACACCATCTAATGGTATGCTCAAAAATAAAACTTGTAGGGATTTTTTCTGAAGTTGTTGTTGCTTGAAGACTGGCTGGTCATCAGTCTGCTGGTGGTGAGCGGTTGCCTCTGGATCATTTGGGGTTTCTCATCTTTTTTTCCCCTTCACTTATTAAACTGTCTTTATATTGATGCTTGGCGTTTCTGACTTTTGCCCCTCCAATTCTCTCCCCCATCCCATGGGGCAGGGAGAGGGGAGAGTAAGCAGCTGTGTGGTGCTTAGCTGCCTGCCAGGGTTAACCCATCTCACCATCTCATGTCCACAGGTAGGGTAGAAAGCCTACTTGGGTATCCACAGGTAAACTGCTTGAGAGGTCTTGTAAGAAGTCTTCAGAAGACTCCAGAGATACGGAGTTGCTCTCCCAGGATCTTCATGATTCAGGCCCTATGTTACTATGTAAATAGTCTCTCCATCACAGCTAACACTCCTCCTGTCACTGGCATGGAGCAGGACTGTGAGATAGGAACCTGTGTGTTTAAGCAGCAGTGTTTATGGTACAGAGCTCAGAGGGTAGTGATTAGGGGCACAGAATCTAGTTGGAGGTCAGTGACGAGTGGTGTTCCCCAGGGGTCAGTACTGGGTCCAATCCTCTTCAATATATTCATCAATGACCTCGGTGAAGGGACAGAGTATACTCTCAGCAAGTTTGATGATGACACAAAGCTGGGGTGGGGTGGCTGACACACCAGAAGGCTGTGCTGCCATACAGAGAGACCTGGACAGGCTGGAGAGATGGGCAAAGAGGAACCTTATGAAATTCAACAAGGGCAAGCGTAGGGTGCTGCACCTGGGGAGGAATAACCCCATGCACCAGTACAGGTTGGGGGCTGACCTGCTGGAGAGCAGCTCGGTGGAAAGAGACCTGGGAGTCCTGGTGGACAACAGGATGACCATGACCCAGCAATGTGCCCTTGAGGCCAAGAAGGCCAATGGCATCCTGGGGTGCATCAAGAAGAGTGTGGCCAGCAGGTCGAGGGAGGTCATCCTCCCCCTCTACTCTGCCTTGGTGACGCCGCACCTGGAGTACTGTGTCCAGTTCTGGGTTCCTCAGTTCAAGAAGAACAGGGAACTGCTGGAGAGGGTGCAGCAGAGACCTACCAAGATGATGAGGGGACTCGACCATCTCTCTTGTGAAGAAAGGCTGAGGGATTTGGGTCTCTTCAGTCTGGAAAAAAGACGGCTGAGGGGGGACCTTATCAACACTTATAAATACTTAAAGGGTGGGTGTCAGGAGGATGGGGCCAGGCTCTTTTCAGTGGTGCCCAGTGACAGGACAAGAGGTGATGGGCACAAACTTGAACATAGGAAGTTCCACCTAAACATGAGGAGGAACTTCTTTACTTTGAGGGTGGCAGAGCACTGGCACAGGCTGCCCAGAGAGGTGGTGGAGTCTCCAACTCTGGAGACATTCAAAACCCGCCTGGACGTGTTCCTGTGCAACTTGCTCTAGGTGACCCTGCTCTGGCAGGGGGTTGGACTGGATGATCTCCAGAGGTCCCTTCCAACCCTATGATTCTATGATTCTATGATTTCTCATAGCAAGGGCAGGACAATCTTCAGGGGACCATCTATCAGTGGTGTTGATAGCTTTGAACTTGTCATGTCATGTGGTGCAGGTCCGGGGACACCTGGTAAAGCTGTGAGATAACCCTTCAAGGGAAGACATTCAGGAAATGCAGCTGAAGTGGTGTGTGCCAGCTACCTTTTCCCACATTGAAGCTGTGTTGCTTAGGCCAGTCAGCAGTGCAAAGAGGAGCCAAACCTACTGCAGTGATGGTTATGGATTATGTTCATTGCATCTGAGTAGATCTTAAGAGAAGTGAGGGATTAAAAGGTGGATATGGGGCTAAGTAGTGTTTGTGAGCAGTAGATGGCAGAAGTGGAAAACAAATGAGATGGAAATCACGACGTAGCAGGGAACTGTAAGGGTGGAGGGGCAGACCTTATATCCAAAAATCCAGCTGAGCTGTCATGGTTCACTCAGATGAGTACACCCAATGGGGTCAACTGTAAATGTTCATCAGATACAAATATGAAAGTGGCCTGAAAATCATCTCCAACTATCCAGATAATCTTGGCCCAAATGCTATGGATTAGACATTTGCTGATCAGGGTGCTGCTATGGAAAGACCATATGCTTGGGGTAGACCAATAATCCAGAAGGTAATTGGAAGCAGAGGGAATTATGAAACTATGGCTCAGCAATCTGCCCTGTCACTGTTTTCTAGTCTTAGAGATTTCAAGCATGGTGATGACAGGGAAGCCCTGCCAGATCTCACTACTACAGTTAACACAGATTGCAGATTTGGAGGCTAGGACAGTTACTTCTTGTCTTGGAAGACAGGCAGGGCTACAGGATGGGGAACATACCCACCTGCACCCCTTTTGCCACAGCCCACTGCCCAGTCCACAATCTTCCTTCATCAGAGACACTCAAACTGAAACACTCTGCCTCCCGTCACCATGGCTAAGGTTCAAGGATGAACAGAGACATCATTTGGCAGGAAAACTGCTCTTGGTTTAAGCAGACCCATGGTAGCAATGGAGCACCGCGGCTCCGCATCACATCTCTGGGGCTGCAGATCAGGAAGCAGAGCTTGAGCCAAGCTCCCAAAGCCACTTTGTGGGGATAAAGCTCTGGCTGCTCCCTGGATCTGTTCAGAGCTCTGGGGTGCCACCAAGTTACCATCCAGATACACAGGTGGGGTGGCACATAGAGAGTATGCTGGCACAGGAGCTCTGATCTGCTGAAGGAAAAGTCCAGGCCAAGATCTGAACCTCCAGAGGGATGCTGCAGCGAGAGAGACAACAGCTATAAGCTACTTGCCTCACAGTCGGGAAACAGACTGTGAGGAGAGCAGTCATCATGCTGTATGGTAAGACATGGGCTTGGACTTGAGGTGGAGAAGATATGAACAGACCAGGTAGCCAGAACGGCGTGCTGGATGAGGCCTTACACTACATATCATCCATGACCTCTAAATTACTGAGGTTACGCACAAATTTCGGTCTGTAGGAGACTAAACTGTCACATGCCTCAAGCAGGGAACAGAAAGGCCACAGTGCATAAGGGACTAGCACTGACCATGGGGGTGTGTGGAATAATTACTAAATTGGCCAAGAATACAAAAATACAGCATTGTTCACACATTAAGGAAAGTCATAAAATCAAGAGGCTTCTGAAGTATAATACAGCCACAGCTGGCATGCGAAGAATGCAACACCTGCGATTCCCTGTACAAGGTTGTTTGTGAAACTACACGAGGGATGGAACGAAACGCAATTGTTCCGTGGCCTTCCCTTGTGACAAATAGCAGATGTGGGGACGAGATGGTACTACGGAACAGATAAGCGGCCTACATGCTACCCGAGCCAACATTTCGTCAAATGTTGATGAAATGCTGTCCTTTGTGCGAACTTTGCTCACCACAATGTACCAAAACACACCTCCATCCCAGAGGCTATCCGCCCCCGAGGTGTGAACACTCCTCCTTGAATACATTAATCATAATAAAAGTACGTATGACTAAAGTCACTCAAACTCCACTTTGAAGATAAAAAAATAGTATAAAAATAGCCCAAGAGAGAGGGGATGTCAGGGAAGACACCATTGCGAAGAATTCCATCGCTGATTTCCGGGATCAGTTGACGGGCTGAGCCTTTCTTCCCCCCCATAGGGACGCCTTTGGGTAAGACTTCGATTACACCGAGTGCTTTCTCAGGGACTTAGAAATTTCTCTAGAGAATCTCCCTCCTACATTTATAGCCAGGCTGTATCGTTTATAATTTTGTCGTGCATTTTGTATACTTAAGAATATCTTTATTTGCACGTGCTTTGCAGACAGTGTATTTATCACCGGCAATCCTAAAGAACCTGTATATCCGTTGTTTAAATAAACTGCACTGTTTAAGTAGCTGGTCGTTTAGCTTTCTCACTGAATGCGACCAAAGACTCGAGAGTGGCCGTGCTAGTTCAGGAGCACGACTAGACTGAAGGTGCAGTCCACTATTAGTGTATCCAAATCATAATAGTTTAATACCTATTAAACGCGATTGGACTGATGGTGCTGAATTGGGCATCACTCAGAATTTAAACCTAGCCGCACCTGGCCTCCCACCTCGGTGAGGAGTGTTAGAACGTAAGGGGGTTTATCTTCTGCCAAAACCGCTTGGCCCGGTTTCACGCAACAGGGTAACACTTCAGACTGGATTCAGGCCCTTCTGTTTCTCTGTACCTGAGAACTACAAGACACCCAAGTACAGAATGTCACCCCTCAGTTCCCAGATCTTTTTCCCAGACTCACATGCATGTGCCACATGGTTAAATGGCAGTGCTCCAGCCAGCCATGGCAACAACAAGAGTATTCTCCTGTTTCATGACTTGGCTTTTGTCTCTGCCAGTTCAAGAGAGGCAACTTCTGATTTCTAAATTACTATTGAGAAATATTGCTCAGCTCATTGATATTTGGCATAACAAGTCTCATTTTGCATGTTTATTTTTACTATTACATCAGATACAGCATTCTGTGTTTCATTTCCTTGCTCTCCTCCACACACACACACTGGGGATAACTGAACAGAATGTGAGGTCTCTTGCTTACTGTTTGACCACAGACTGATTCACTGGGCAAATGTGACTCAAAAAGAATGGCTTGAAATAAAAATTTCATCATAGTATTATAGATAAGCAGAATCCAGACAACTGACCAGGTGTCCAGAGCTGCTGTTTTCTGTGACCAAGTCACAGCAGCTCTTGCCAGACACTGTCAGGGAGCAGCAAGGGCCAGCTACTCCCTAAAGGATGAGAAGTTAAGTCAAGCAAGATAAAGCAGCCAGCAATGAAAGAGCCTTGCTAGCCAGGGCCCCTCCCAGTGTAGCCATAAGAGGAGAGTAGGGCAGGCCCAGGGCTAGCAGCCACGATCAATGAAGAATCCAGGTTCTCAGGCATGCTGACGAGGCAGCTCTTAGGTCCTAGGTCAAGCTAGGAAGTAAATCCTCAGGTCAGGATCAGGTTCTGTGATGACAACATACAGACACTGTGATCATCAGGCTGGTCCATAGAGATGAGACAACCCAGTCTCATCTGGGGTCAACCCAGAAAATCAGTTCACAGGTCAGGAAACAGATCAACAAGATCCATGGCTGGCCATGGGTATGGACATAAGCATGGCTGTGAGAGATGGAGACAAGCACACCTACGCCATAGCTCAGGAAGGGCGCCTTGGGAAGGTTAATAAGGGAGTCCGGGGCACAGGTTATCTTTTCTTCTGTTCTCCCAGTTACAGGCAGGGACACTGTAAGAAACAGACGTGTGCGATCTATCAACACATGGCTCCATGGCTGGTGTCACCGCCACAGTTTTGGGTTTTTGACAATGGGATGACCTACATGGCACCAGGCTTTTTGGCATCAAACAGGGCTCATCTTTCTGAATGGGAGAAGTGGGTGTTTGCTCATGAGCTAGTGGGGCTCATTGACTGGGCTTTAACCTAGGCTTGTTGCAGGAGGGGGATGCTACCTGGCTTGCTCTTGACAAGCCAAGGGATGATGATCCGAGGTCTGAGGGGTGGGTCAGTAGTGAAGGCCCTCAACCTGTTGCTCCGAGATGTGCTGGGTACGCTGCAGCACACTCGAAGTCTTATGGGGACGAGCCAGGGGCTCCTGAGGAGATAGGAACCGGAGAGTCACAGATAAAACACCCCAGAGGAAGACCACCTGAAGAGCAGCATGAAGGAAAAGCAAACGCTCCAGCCAGTGAGACAGCTTCATTGGGCACCCAGCTGAAATGCCTTTACGCAAATGCACGCAGCATGGGAAATAAGCAAGAAAAGTTGGAGATGTGCGCACGTCTCCAGGGCTACAATCTTATTGGCACCACAGAGGCGTCGTGGGATAGCTCTTATGATTGGAGCGTTGGAATGGACGGATACCGACTCTTCAGGAAGGACAGGCTGGGAAGACGAGGAGGGGGTGTTGCCCTCTATGTCAGTGAACGGCTGGAGTCCATGGAGCTCCACCTGGGGGTGGATGGAGACCCAACTGAGAGCTTATGGGTCAAGATTAAAGGGAACGCAGGGGCAGGGGACATTACGGTAGGGGTCTGCTACAGGCCACCTGACCAGGATGACAGAGTGGATGAGGCCCCCCTCAGACAGGAGCGGCATCGCATTCACAGACCATGGTCATCATGGGGGACTTAAACCACCCTGATATCTGTTGGAAGGACAACACAGCGGTGCACAAGAAATCCAGGAAATTCTTGGAATGTGTCGATGACAACTTTCTTCTTCAAATGGTAGAGGAGCCAACAAGGAGAGGAACTATGCTGGACCTTGTCCTTACCAACACGGAGGGGCTGGTGCCAAGTGCAGCCTCGGCTGCAGTGATCACGAAATTGTAGAATTCAAGATCCTTCAGGCAGCAAGGAGAGCACACAGCAAGCTCACTACCATGGACTTCAAGAGAGCAGACTTTGGCCTCTTGAGGGACCCGCTTGGCAGGATAACATGGGAAAAAGTACTGGAGGGAAGAGGGGCCCAAGAGAGCTCATTAGTATTCAACGATCACCTCCTCCAAGCTCAGGAGCGGTGCATCCCAAGAATGAAGAAGTCAGTTAAAAATGCCAGGAGGCCTGCGTGGATTAACAAAGAGCTCCTGGACAAGCTCAAAAGCAAAAAGGAGGCCTACAGAGGGTGGAAGCAAGGACAGGTTGACTGGGTGGAATACAGAGAAACTGTCCGAGCAACCAGGAACCAGATTAGGCAAGCTAAAGCCCAGATAGATAGAATTAAATCTGGCTAAGGGCATCAAGAATAACAAGAAAAACTTCTCTAAGTACGTCAGGGGTAAAGGCAAGACTAGGGAAGATGTGGGCCCTCTCAGGAAGGAGACAGGAGACCTGGTCACCCAGGATATGGAGAAGGCTGAGATGCTGAATGACTTTTTCGCCTCAGTCTTCACTGGCAAGGGCTCCAACCACACCACCCAAGTTGCAGGATGCAAAGGCAGGGTCTATAAGAATGAAGAACCGTCCACTGTAGGAGAAGATCAGGTTTGGGACCATCTGAGGAACCTGAAGGTGCATAAGTCCATGGGACTGGATGAAATCCATCCACGGGTCCTGAGGGAGCTGGCAGATGAAGTTGCCAAGCCGCTTTCCATTATATTTGAAAAGTTGTGGAAGTCTGGTGAAGTTCACACTGATTGGAAAAGGGGAAACATAACCCCCATTTTCAAAAAGGGAAAAAAGGATGACCCAGGGAATTACAGACTGGTCAGTCTCACCTCTGTGCCTGGCAAGAACATGGAGCAGATCCTCCTGGAAACTCTGCTAAGGCACATAGAAAATAAGGAGGTGATTGGTGACAACCAACATGGCTTCACCAAAGGCAAATCATGCCTGACAAATTTGGTGGCCTTCTATGATGTTGCCACAGCACTGGTAGACAAGGGGAGAGCAACTGATCTCATCTACCTGGACTCATGCAAAGTGTTTGACACTGTCCTGCACGACATCCTGGTCTCCAAATTGGAAAAGCATGGGTTTGACGGATGGACCACTCAGTGGATAAGGAACTGGCTAGATGGCCACACTCAAAGGGTTGCAGTCAATGGCTCAATGTCCACATGGAAACCAGTGACGAGTGGCATTCCTCAGGGATCAGTACTGGGACCAGTGCTGTTTAACATTTTTGTTGGTGACATGGACAGTGGGATTGAGTGCACTCTCAGCAAGTTTGCCGACGTCACCAAGCTGTGTGGTGCAGTCGACACGCTGGAGGGAAGGGATGCCATCCAGAGGGACCCTGACAGGCTTGAGAGGTGGGCCCGTGCAAACCTCATGAAGTCCAATGAGGCCAGGTGCAAAGTCCTGCACCTGGGTCATGGCAATCCCAGGCACAAATACAGGCTGGGCAGAGAATGGACTGAGAACAGCCCTGAGGAGAAGGACTCAGGGATGCTGGTGGATGAGAAGCTCAACATGAGCAGGCAATGTGGACTTGCAGCCCAGAAAGCCAACCGCATCCTGGGCTGCATCAAAAGAAGCATGGCCAGCAGGTCGAGGGAGGTGGTTCTGCCCTTCTACTCTGCTCTGGTGAGACCCCACCTGGAGTACTGCATCCAGCTCTGGAGTCCTCAGCACAAGAAGGACATGGACCTGTTGGAACGGGTCCAGCAGAGGGCCACGAAGATGATCAGGGGGCTGGAGCACCTCTCCTATGAGTACAGGTTGAGAGAGTTGGGGTTGTTCAGCCTGGAGAAGAGAAGGCTCGAAGGAGACCTTATAGCAGCCTTCTAGTACCTGAAGGGGGCCTACAGGAAGGATGGGGAGGGACTCTTTATCAGGGAGTGTAATGACAGGACATGGGGTAACAGCCTCAAACTGAAAGAGGGGAGATTTAGATTGGATATCAGGAAAAAATTCTTTACTGTGAGGGTGGTGAGGCACTGGAACAGGCTGCCCAGGGAAGCTGAGGATGCCCCATCCCTGGAAGTGTTCAAGGCCAGGCTGGATGGGGCTTTGAGCAGCCTGGTCTAGTGGGAGGTGTCCCTGCCCATGGCTGGGGGTTGGAACTAGATGGTCTTTAAGGTCCCTTCCAACCCGAACCATTCTGTGATTCTGTAATAGCACAAGCCTGAGCTTAAATGGAGCTCCTGGGCCATCTATGGGCAATGTGCCAGTGGAAGCCGCAGGTGAGGGTAGTCAAGGCAACTAAGGTTTTTTTAATGTCCTCAGGGCCCTGAGAGACACATACCATAATAATTGCCTTCAGTTTTTATTGTGAAAACAATCTGGGGGTTCTTCCTTGCTTGTGACATAGGAATGGCACAGCCTTGCTTTGGCCGAGAGCTGGTTACAATCCAAACAGGGGCTGAGCGTGGTAAGCCAAGGCCTACAGGACAATGTAAACAAGAAGTAAGCATAATGAGCCTTGGCATGGGTGGGGGATCAACACATGACAGGACCATCCCCAAAGCTGCTGGTAAGGTATACTGTGATCTTGTTTGATTGACAGCCTGTGCTAACAGCTACGTACAAAGACCTTCAGCAGTAGAGATTGACAGGGGATGCTTAGTCCACTTCATAAATTGAGCTTAGCAGCTTCAAATTGTCTGTGTTTCTCTTCCCCCCATAACAACTTGTGTGATCAATTTTTTCTGCCTCCTTAAAACCAGCTTGAAAGCATCATCTCCTGAACTTGTAAGATATAAAGAACCATATCTAAACAAGAGGACACATCTACCAAAGTGGACATCACTTAATCGAGTGCTGCCGTTTTGTAAGTTACAGGTTGTCATCTCTTAGTTTCCATAAGCCAAATTCTTTTTAGGTTAGACTGGTCCAAAACTCTGAGTAACTATGTTGGCTATGTTAAAAGATTAGCAATACAAATAAGAGAAGAATCGGGCCCAATCATAGCTTTAGAGTTTAATGATTAAAATGGGTACAAGTAAACGAATATTTATCCTAGTCTTGCAGAAATAACCTAGCATCGGGAATGGGGACGGAGAGAGGTTCTATTTTCCAAGCACTTGGTACTGATGGCACAGTACCTCTGCACAGTACAGGGGAGCAAACGACCAGAGAGGGGAGCAAACAATCCAGCTTGGCTACTGCAGGGGATACGGTTGCATTCCTACAATTCTCTGCGCAGCCTAATGTGCCTTGCTTTTCAAGGAGTTTCCAGTGGATACATCTAGTGGTCCAGTTCCAGGACAGGCCTACAGATAAAAATACTTTCTTACTTCTTTCAGCCAGCTGAGTGGACCTCCTGAAATACAATGACCGTGAATATTGTAATTACCATTCCACAGTCACACCACTTGGTGGATGGAGGATTTGCTTCTGTTGAATGGAGTGTCCGTGGATTTTTTAAGTTGCTCTTAAGATCAAGTGCCGCTGTCAGTTACACGTTACAGCTCCCACCGAGCCAGTGGAAAATTCTCTAGGCTAGCCCAGTCTTTCAAATGCAGACAAGCGTTTCAGTGACTAATGATGAGACATTAGTATAGCAAGAACTGACACTTATTGTGATTAGTTGATCGGTTTAAAACACGGACAAGTACTTATTTACATGGCAAGCTGTGAACTTCCAGAATCTGCTGCCCCAGTAAACTGTGGACACAGATAGCAGGACAGATTCAAGAGATGTGAAAAATTTGTGGTGCCAAGTCCATAAACAGACACTAAAGATGCAGGGTTCCCAACCACAGTCATTGCGGGTATTGAGGTACTGTGACTGGGTCATAATGAACCACAGACAGTGTCCAGGCTTGTCTGCTCTCCCTAAAAAACATCTTCTCCTGACAATACTAGATACAATGTCTGCCCTGATGGGGCATTTTCTGTGTTTTTAGGTTCACTTTTCCTCTTGCAGCATGAGGCAGACAAGGCTAGCTGAGAGGACAGCAGGTCTCCAGAGATGTTCCTTGTGGCACCTTGACCTTCTCTTGCCAGAAATTAATTTTTCAAGAGTCAAGGAAATAGCCTGATCTTGTCAAAATGCCTCAGATAAGTAAGTTACAGTGAATTAATCAACTGTTTGGGTGTTATCAGTCCTCTTTAAGCACCTTTTTGCCATCAGCCTGTGCACCACTGGGCCACATCAGAGGAAGAACAATGTTAGCAGGGTATTGGGCCTAGGACACTGTTCCCCATTCTGGCTACTACCTGCCTCCATTTCCACATCCAGAAATTTCTCATCAGGGATATTTAACACTGTCCAATATACTTAAGACTCCCAGTGACAAGCTGTCTACCCAGGATATTGGTGGCTTTTAGAAACTGGGGAATGTTAGCAACATTTAATGATTGTTATCTTCTACATACAAGCAGTAAGGCAGATGGCCATCTTCTATGGGTGAAATCTCGTAGCAGAGGACCAGAGATAACATTGGTCCTGTCTTACACTTAATGCATTCTTCACCTCTGTCTTCAACACAGATGATGGGCCCTGGTACCCCCAGAGCACTGTGTTGGAAGACCATAACTGGGGGATGATAAACTCCCAGCCGACCCTGAACTTGTTTGAGACTTGCTACTCCAGCTGGATGCACATAAATCTGTGGGGCCCAATGGGATTCATTCCAGGGTACTGAATGAGCTGCCCAATGTTACCATGGCACCTCTCTCCATTATTTTCCAACGGTCTTGGGAGTCTGGAGAGGTCCCAGTTGGCTGAAAGCTGGCAAATGTTGTCCCAGTTCTCAAGAAGGGTAAGAAGGAAGACCCTGGTAATTACAGGCCTGTCAGTATCATTTCAGTGCCTGGTAAAATTATGGAGAAGGTTATTCTGGGAATTATTGAAAACCACTTGAGAGACAACACAGTCAGTGGTCATAGCCAGCACGGGTTCATGAGGGGAAAGTCCTGCTTAACCAATTTAATTTCCTTTTATGACAAGGTCACCCATCCAAGGTTACCAAGGGAAGCCAGTAGATGTGGCGGTTTTGGATTTTAACAAGGCTTTTGATACTGTCTCTTACAGTATCCGTCTGGATGAAATGTCCAGCACACAGCTAGACAAGTCCATAACACATTGGGTGAGCATTTGGCTGATGGGTTGGGCTCAAAGGGTTATAGTAAATGGGGTTACATCAGGCTGGCGACCAGTCACCAGTGGTGTTCCCTGGGGCTCAGTTTTAGGGACGGTTCTCTTGAATGTTTTTATAAATTATCTGGACACAGGAATCGAATGTACATAAAGTAAGTTTGCTAATGATCAGCTGTGGACTCCCTGAAGGGTAGAGAGAACTTACAGAGAGATCTGGGTAGAATCAAGAGCTGAGCAATCGCCAACTGTATGAAATTTAACAAGAGCAAGTGCCAGATTCTCCACCTGGCATGGGGTAATCCTGGTGCTGATCTCCTCTCTCTGGTGACTAGTGACAGGAGGAAATGGAATGAAGCTGCATCAGGGGAAGTTCAGCTTGGATATTGGGAAAAGGTTCTTTACTGAGAGGGTGATCTGTCACTGAACAGGCTCCCCAGGGAAGCGGTCACAGCACCAAGTCTGTCACAGTTCGAGGAGCATCTGGATGACGGTTTTAGTCATATGGTTTCATTTCAGGTAGTCCTGCAAGGAGCACAGAGTTGGATTCAATGATCCTTCTGGGTCCCTTCCAACTTGAGATATTCTATAATTCTATGATTCTACAAATGGAAGATCCTGAAATGAAAATAAAAATATGACATTTAGATCCTTTAACAATTGCACTTTGGACTTGCTATGATTTGAAATGGACATAGCAGGAGAAGTCTATTACTTGTAATAGCCCAGAATAATTTTTTTCCACAGATGCCATATAAAATGGATTTCCCAGACGTTCAATGACCCACTTAGCCATAGATTCCTTCCACTCTGTTTCATTAAAAATAGTATTTGTCAGAAAACACTAATACATTGAAATCAAAATGTTGCAGAACTTATATTAGTTTTGCTAGATTTTTTTATTATTTTTTTTTACACGATCCTTTTAGGCCAAGGATGTGGACCTGTTCATTCAAGCAGGGTCTCTTGTCTCTCGGGGCACAAACTTTCAGCACTGTTGGTGTACACATTCACTCTTCTCTCTCCTACCTTTCAGGAGGTCTGGCACAAAACAAAAACAAAGGTTGGATTTTCCCAGACTTTCTCTTTTGAACAGCTTTTCTCATCTCACAGAAACTGTAACCTTCAGATCAGCCAGGGAAGTTGCTGAATCAAATCTGGAAGGGGCCTAGTGACTGGGAGGGGATGTCGGACCACTGCAGATATTGACAGAAAGTGGCTGAGTAGCATCATTTGCTGAACAGAAACCCATGTTCAGATCCAGATTAGAAAGGAATCTGGTGGATGGTTTCTGGGATGAGACTGGAATTCCAGCTGACAATCAAGGGATTTCCCACTCTGGAGCCTGAAGGAAAAAAGCTACACTCTTAGCCTTTGCTTGGTAATACGATAGAAGGAAATCCACAATGCTTGTCTCCCAACCAGACAGGACAGTTCCTATGATTACTTTTTCCAAAAGCATCACTCTTTAAACTCCAACTAGATATGAACAGCTTCTTTCCTACACTTTACAATTCAGTGACCCCATATTGCAAATCATTTCATGTGATTCCCCCTATCCCTCAGAGTCTACAAACCTTAAAGACGTTCTTGAGCTTCAAACGATTCTTAGTTATCTTTGATTGAAAGCCCACAGTCCAGTAATCATCCACAGCACCTTCTTGGATAAAGGTTTCCCAACAGTAATTATAATCTGGAGAAATGGAAGCAAGATGATGAACCTGAGTTTATTCAGAAACTAGACAAGCTCAGGGAACAAGACTCTTCCTGATGCCCATGACACAGAGACAGCTTGGTCATGGACAGGCCAGCTGATGGATTCTGTCCACTCCATATTTGGAACCAATGCCATTCTCTCTGGGCTTTTTTACCAGCAGAGGGCCCCTTCAGCCAGCCTTATCCCAGCAGCTGTATTTAGTCCCCTAGGCCAAGAGAGAAACACCCTATCTTCCATTCCGTCAGGAGCAACAGAAAAATGATGTCTCTAATCAAGGGAGACTTTTCATACAGGTCTGGTTGCTGACTCCTGTCCCGCTACTCCTGAAGTATTTGAACATCTTTTTTGGGATGCGACACTCAGTCACTGAATGGTGATGAATGTGCCCCCAAAGAAGGTGGGCAGGACGCCGGGCCCAGAAGCAACTAGATTCATTCATGCACAGAGCTCACCAGTCCACCCCTCCCCAGTCCCCCAGAGGAAAGGAAACCTTGCCTTCAATTTCCATGACAGCAATGGTTACGACCTCCAGGCTCACAAGGGTCTTCAGACCTTGGCGGTTTCTTTCATCTTCTATGTGATAAAGACGTGCTACGTATATATCTATGCTCACATTTGAGTGCCTCCCTAAGAAATTCAGTATTTTAAGGCAGCAGTCTGCACAAGGGCTCCAGGACAAGTACCAGGTCATGGAACAGTTGACATAATCATTGGATCTTCTGATCTGTAAGATCTTCTCCAGGAAGTAGACTTCAGCATGGCAATGGTCCTTTTTGACCCAGTGTATCCAAGGCCTGCCAGTCTCACCCCACTGCAGTCTGCATAGTAGGTATGTGTCCTGTGGAGTCTTACGGGGGTCAAAATGATGCTTTAAAGCCTTCTTAGATATATACATGCTGAAACAGAAGAGAAACTTCAAGGAATCACTGGTTACAACTTTGTTTTCAGTACTTCTCCAGTACAGAAAAAAGGGGGAGAGAGACAACTGAGACGGGCAATACACGAGAGAGCAATGCATGGAAAATGGTAGGCACCACAGCAGGGGAAAGGAACCAAGCCCTGAACCACCTGATCCTCCCTTTGCAACTGCCTGAAGAACTTTCACATGCTCACCCCTCCCTGTCCTCTTCCTCATCAGCGTAAGTATTTCTAAAAGCTTTCAATACATTTTCATGTGCCAGACATTTTTCCACGCCTCCTGTGTAGCTGTTTTCAATGTAGGCAGCTGTTGTGAATTTTGTAAAAACTAAAAAAAAAAAAAAAAAAGAAAAGAAAATCACTGGTAAATTATGAAATTATGTTTAATATATTTATTAATTTATATGTAATTATTTAAATATAATATATTTAATTTAAATATATTTATATATTGAATTATATATTTAATATAATTTCATAATTAATCCAATAATCCTTATTGGATTCTCTTGCTGTTTGTATTTTCATAAGGATTAGCACAGTCAGCACAATCCTACATGAGAGAAGGAAAAAGAACTGCTCTATACAAAAAGATGCCGCTCCCAAGAATGACATTTTCTGATAGATGGTCCATCTCTTAGATCCAGATCTACTCAGCTCAGAACAGACCTCTAAATATTGTCAATTAAGTAACCATAAAAGACTGCCAGTGTTGGTTGTGAAGGTATTCTTTATATCAGTAATTATCCATGACACATAAATAATATATAAAGTCACCATTAGCACTTTAGCCTTTGTACAATTGCTTTATATAGAGATATATTTGAGAACGCACTCCATAAATATTTTTTTTCACATTAGAGTAATTCAGAATAAATCTAGGACAGACTCTTAGCAGAGAAGTAACAAGCCTGTAGCACCCACCAATAACAAAAAAAAAACCCAAACACAACAACCCCACTAGCTGAACTAAGGACAAATGAAATCTTGCAGATCAAGTGTCACATATTCTCTAGCTGCAGGACTCATCGCCTCTGTAAAAAAGCATCTCATTTATCTGAGTCAGTCGGAAGGCTTTGTCTTCTTACCCTGTCTCCTTCCTCATTCCAGCCTCTTATACATTAACACACATATGTACGTAAATCAGTTTATAAATGGCAGAGCTTATCTCTGTTTATTTTCTCCATGTAATCTCTGTGTATATAAACCACAGAAACTGTACATGCAGATTTCTTTATCAGACTTTCTATTGAATTTATGTAAATGTAGCAAATGTAAATGTCACCAACTGTTTAATTCTGGTACAGGAATAACTTTTTTTATTACACTTAATTCCTTTAGTATGTTGTTGAAAAAAACAACAGAGAGAGACAAAAGTGAAGCATGGGCTTAATTTTTATTTTTTCTCATTTGAGCTGCTAAAAGAGATATATTTTTTCTCTGTGTGTGGGTGTGCGTGTGTATACAGGAAATATAGTGACCGTGGTTGAAGTTTACCGAAGAAAATACATTTAACTCCCAACACTCAAGCCCAACCAGTTCATCTAATTCTTACAGAGGCTATCTTTACTGTTTTGAAAAGCAATGTTACAATAGATTACAGAGATCTGACTTGTTCAAAGGTATCTGTAGTTGTTGCCATCCAACTATAACATACAGACAAGTTAAAATTTCCAGGTCTTACTTAAATTGGTCTTAAGCATCCTCTTGCCTGTATCTTGACCATAAAATATTGCACTGTGGATAAGCTATTGCAGTGGGTGTTGTGTGCGTATTTTCAGGGACATAAAGCTATTTCTTTAGAACAGACTTGCACTACACTAATCTTCAAGATATAGCCACCTGAAAGACGTGTTAAGCCAAGTGGAATCGATTGTGTCATCAACGCAATAGAAACAAAAGTCTGCATTCTTATAAATATCTGCTACAGATATAACTTGCTATTTTTTAGATAATGGATTAATTGTAAATTTAAACAGCTCTAACAGAAGGACAGACAAGAAATTTGAAAAACATCATTAAAACATTCCACACTACAGAATATATACAGAATCCCAGCACCTATTCCTTTTTCTCCCCAAACCAGATAAGAAAATACTTAAAATAAGCTGTGAGTTTACAGATGAATTGCCCAAAGCCATGCAATCACTTTGATTTTTTTTATTTTTATAACTATCACAAACAGTCCTTGCTGTTCAGTATTGTTACATACGGTAGACATATACACATGGAGCCTAACTCAAAAAAATGGTTCCTTGATACAAATAAGAGATAAAATTACGAGTTAGCAAAAAAAGAAAAAATAAAAAATCCTAAAACTTTTTTAGTGTTCTTACTAAATTTGGTGCATCGGTCTCATGAAGGTGAACTTGTAACCTTTTCAGAATTTAAGAGCTGGAGAGAAATACACCAACTGTAAAGACTGAGTATTTGAAAGGTGAATTGCACACAAAAATGTTTAGAGGAGTTAGGGGAGAAAATGGCAGAGGGATGACAGCCAACATAACTTTAGGCTTTATTTTCTTTTCTATTAATATGCCACTGCTATGTAAATGTGCATTAAACCTTAAAGATGTATTGACTGATGACAAATATCTTCTAAAATGTGTTAGTTATACCTTTTCCATTGTCCCATCATCCTTAACTTGGACAGGAATGCAATGAGTTTGTTTTAAAATGGACTAATTTTATGAAAACGGCTCCTAAAACTCATCTCTCCTTTACTAAAACTTTGTGTAATACACTGCACCATTATAGATATTTAATAATTTTCCTTCCTTCCTCTCACGCTTATTAGAAACTATTTAAAATTCTGCTCATTGCAAGATAATAACAGTAATAATGACAATATCTAAACTGTACAAGCATAGGTGTGTCAAAACTTCTTTAATCCACGTTTTTCTTCCATGGCTAAACATTTGAACAGCTCATGCACTTCTTTACTGAACTGTGCATTAAAAGTATTGTTTTTTCCTTCTATTGGACAGAGAATGTCTGGTCTGACACTTCCTGTTTATTTCGTGGCACAACAGCCATTTCAAGACCTCAAAACAGTCGAGCAGGGAATAGGCACTTTTGGATTCTCTTGCTGCCCAGCGTTGGGGTGAGCCAGCTCCTGCCGTAGCCTGTCCCCAACCCACCCCATCTTCCGCTCATTTTTATCAGCACTTTTTGTTCCTGGACGTTTTATGGCTCCCATGACAGTTTTACGCTGGCAGGAACTTCCCCGCCAGGCTCAGAGTTCGGTGCTACCCCCGGCCCGCTGCAGTGACACTGGGGACCAGGTCTCCCAGTCAGGTATGCTGGCACCAGTACCACCCTCGCCCTTCCCCAAGCAAGGCAGAGACTTTGCACAGACAAAAAGCAAGCCCCTGGGCCACACAGCGCGGGGTCCCCTTGGGTTGGAGCAGCGATGACACAGAGCTGAAGCTGGGGCGTTTTTCTTTTGGTCAGCGATTATTTTTTTTTTACCCTCTCAGTTTTTTCTCATACATGGCTTCTCCTCTCCCCGTGAACCCTCCGGCTCTGCTCCGTTCCTTCAGTGGTGTCCTCCTTTCTGTTTCTGTTCCTGCAGACGGGGGCTCCACCCACGGCCGATGGCGGAGCACACTCCCCAGGCTCTGCTGGCTCCGGGTGATGTAGGAGGAAAGGGAAAAAAATGGTTTGACCAAGGTTGCTACCACATAATGGCACGTCTTTACCAGCCTGCCCTTAGCAGCACTACCTTAGATGGGGAGCGAGGGCTGTTACAGGTTTCCGGTTAAAAAAACGTAATAATTGGACAACCTCTCTGAAGCCTTCTTGTAAGTTTGAAAAGGATGATAGCACTTCGTTGGCGGAAAAATGAGATTTATTCAACCATGCAGGAAACTCCTCCCAGTAGCGCAGCTGCTCCGTGTGGCACGCAGGCCTGTCCTCCGAAGCACACAAAGCTCAGCTCGGTGGTGGCTCGGCCTCACGCCCTGCGAGGTCGCAGTCCTTCTGTGCTGACACAGCTGTGTCAAGGACATATATCTATATATACATTATACACACACCTCTAATGAGAGACTTCACTCACAAGGTATCAGCAAAGCTTCCTCACCTTCCCTGCCAAACCCAGAGAGGAGGAAGAGAGGGGGCCGTGTCTTGGGAGCCTTGCAGAAGACACAGCATTCGAGGAGATGGTGATCTCAAACAGGCCATGTCTTCTTTCTTGGGCCTTGTGCTTAGGGACTGAGAAGCCCGTATGTTACCAATGCAATCCGTAATTTATATACACAGGTCTGTGGTGTCCCTGCAGCATGGCCTTCGGGCCGTGCCGCGTTGCACAAATCCCTAGGCCGCAGGACAAACTTATCTGGTGGATCATAACAGAGGAGCCTGCAGGCACGTCCTGCTTGGTTCCAGCTATTCTGCCACCTTCACGGCCCTGACGTTATCTACATGTGCAGCAGGAAGTTCAGACATCCCTTAGGAACAGAATTGTGCTCCTGTAAGACAATAGGTAATAGGTCAGATGACCCAAACAGGGGAGCTGCCCTTCATGGACAGGACCTGTGCAGTGAGCCATGGGGAAATCCAGACAGGGCCTGACCAACGCTGCGTGAACGGGGGGTGCCCAGCATCCGAAGGCATATTAGATTTACTCACTGTCTATAGTCCTCTTCTTATTCTGTCTTATTAAAACAGCTACTTTATTTAGCCATTTGTTGTCAGGCCTTTCTTACTGATACCCACTAAGTACCCTGCACCATCTCTCTTGCACATATATATGATCCTAGCCAGGCCACTGAGATGCACACATCTTGGTGCTGAGAGATTTTTTTTTTTTTTTGAGATTTGTAAAATAAAATCACATTCCGCTTCCTTAAGGTCTTTTTGTTATACTAATTTCCTACGGAGACGTTTAGGAAAGATAGTAGCTCCCATGTCCCACAGAGTTACTACTGTTCACCCAACCGCTATGCTAGAAGAATAGAGTGTGGCTCAGCAACTTTGCCAGCCGCCATCTGAAAACACTGCCAAGGCAAAACTAGCAAGACCTAGGGTGACACTGAGGAGCAGCTACAATTACCAGTCACTTGGGTGCTCATATTCGGCTTGCAGATTAACTGGACTGTGGATGCAGAGAGCTTAGCTGGCTCCATGGAAAGTCTGGCTGGGTTCATTAGCTGAGGCACAGCACTGCCTGCTCAGGTCTGGAAACATTACAAATACTTTCATAAGACACCAAACCTAAGCTAACAAGGACCAGATGTGTCTAGAAAGAGCGCTGCAGAGACTCTGCAGGCATGTTCCTGAGACTAGGAGCCATGGGGAGCAGGGGGCAATGACACCCGAGTGACTCTTCCTAGACCCATGAAGGGGCCAGCTCTGCCTGAAGGTGAGCTATGCCACGCTCTGCATGTCGGCCGCACTCTGTGATCTAGGAGGCTAGGTGACCTCAGGCTCAACACTGCTTGGATGCACAGAGCCAGCTTTGGCCTAGTACAGTGACAGAGCTCTTTGGCCCTCGAAGAACTGGCCTTTTTTTTGTTGTTTTTTCCATTACCTGGGATATCCCAAAACTGCATGAGTTGACAGTATACGGATTTTGGTTTCCATTTCTCTTTTCATGGAGTATCTGAAGAAAATTGCTGAGCCCTGTCTCTCCTGAGGGACAAGGAGCTTCAGTGATTTCAGGGCTGATGCTGGAGATAGCACCAGATGTTGACGCCAGCTTGTTAAAATCTCTTGGCTTGAGTGCTGGCTGCCTCAGAAACCACCTCTCTCCATGAGGGGCAAAGAGAGCACTGTGGGCTGTTGTCTAACCAATGCATGCCACTCCAACCTGATGGGCACACTGTGTGCACCTTAGAAGAGGATGTGAAGACATGCATGACCAGTGTGTTCCTTTTGACATGGTTGTTTCTGCCTGTGTTGTATCTGTGTCAACAGTGCAACTTTCTGAAAGCTGAAAAGGATCACAGATACTACTGGAAAGGTTTGCTAGGAGTGCATACGTGTCAGGTATTAAATAAGGTACTCCTGTCATAAAAAAAATACAAATGGAAGTTCATGGTGGAAATTCATGAAGCTCAAGGTTGTGATAAACACACCTACCTTTGACTGAAAAACTTACATTACTAAGGAATAGGCCTCTCTGGAGATTTTAGATTGAGACACACAACACTCATAAGAAAGTGACACTCAGCCTGTAGGGGACTGAGTGGAGGTTCGATGAGAAAGTTTCCAGCAGGATAACGTGAGTATGCGTTTGTTCACATGACCCATTCCAGCCGCCCTGCTCTGACAGCAATAAACATTACCTAAGATGAAGTCAAGAGATGGGACGGTACTTTCTTAAACTGCAGAAGCTCTCATCACCAGAATGTGCCTGTCAACAACTTCATCCAAAGATGTAAGCAGTATGTCACTGGCTAACACTAAGTAATGCCTATATCTCTTCTCCAGAAGCCATTTCCCATTCTACATATTACTTCACCTCTAGCTCCACAAATCATATTGCTTGTATCTGTGACCCCTGAAAGCCCTTAGTGGACAGACACACACTCATTGCAACAACTATAATTTCTCAGGATTAGTAAATTTACCCGTGATTCTCACTCACATATTCTCCATCATGCAACCAACACTACTGAATGACACAGGGGTATCAAACTAACACAGCTTGAGATGCAAGAACATATCTTTTCCTAGGTCAGGTTCTCTTTCAGTCTTCCAGAGATTGCTTTTCCTGACCAGGCTTTATCATCTCCTGTGTACAGCAACAGCAACGTGGCATGCTGATCTGGATTTCCCACAGCTTGGGGAAAAAGATGCTTTTGTTGTGCTGTGACGGCTTCACATCGTGTTGTCAAGCCACACGTTAACCTTCTCTGAGTGAGCCGACAACAAAAGGCTGGATGTTGAGGGCTTCCAGTTTCCAAACACCCAGGGCTTGAACTGCCTCCTCCTGCTGCTGCAGTGTCCTAAGACTCGATGAAAATGACATGCTGCACTGCTGAGATAACACGTTAGCCCCTTCGCTACAGAGTGGGATGTCCTTACGTAAGGTCATGTCATGGGATGGTGGCTGCCCTCAGAAACAGCCAGTCCCTTCCTGGGAAGTTGTCCAAACATCTGCTCTGTGCAACAGGAGTGCAACCCTGCAATGCACAGCATGAGCCATGCTCAGGACCACCTGAAGCACCAGCTTCACACATGCAGGGCATATGCTGGCACAAAATCACAGCTGGGGGGAGTCAGAATGTGGCTGTGGGCCCACACCTGAGCTAGAACAAATCTGCGGCACCTACCGATGACCAACAACACTGCCTGGCTCTGGCATTAATGGTCAGGATCTGCCGGGTAATTAATAACTGTTATTAATTACTGATGAGTTTATAGAGGAAGTAGGTTAGGTAACTAGATTGGCAGACAGCCAATGAAGAAAAAAAGGAAACTGATGACTTTGATTGATGTGTCCACCGTCATTTTGCCTTTTGAGCACTCTGTCCATATTTGTTATTTCAGTGAAAGCTTAGATACCACGATGAAAAACATGATGTGAGATCATCAGCAGGTAGGTAACTCAAGCAGGAATACAAAACATCTTGTTCTGACAGCTCAGTCATGGGACATATGAGTCATAATTAGTTGGATTTCTCTCATTCTGTATGCTGCTCTTTTTTTATATTTATTACTCAATGAAATAGAAACCGTAACATAACTGCATTTTTGTGATCCATTTTCCTCTTTTAAAAGCTTGCAGGAAATATTTCCTATGCAGATATAGGATGTTGGTCCCCCAACAGCTGGGCCTTTTTGTCCCCCACGTCTGTTTGTGATCTTGTTAAGGAACTTCTATCACCTCCCAGAGTTGAATAGGATAGGTGAATCTGTACAAGCCAGGAGCTTTATAGGAAACAATTGTCACCAAAACCAGTGTATCACAAAACTACAGCGTGCCCTAGCACATCTCTTTGTAGCCTCTTGGGCATTGTTGACCTTTGCTGTCAGATTCTGAAGTCTTTCCTTACAGCTCAGCCCCTCTAGCCTCAGACCTGTGTCACAGCCATTCGTCTGACATTATATATATGTCCAGGCCCCTGGGACAAAGAACAGGAGGGACAGTTTAGAGCTCAAAAAACAAGAGACGAATAAATACCTCAGTAAAATTACTGATCCCTGTTATTAAGCTTGTTTCCTTGTTCTATAAGGCACAAGCTGCCCTAATGCTTTTCAAAGAGTTTAAATTGGATGACTGGGCAGACAGCAAAATAGCTTCTGTTTTGAAAGCTGGTGTTTGAAGAAAGAAGAATGGAACGGGAAAAGTCATCTCCCGATTTCAGGCCTGAGCAGTGCAATAGCATACAGGATTTCCCTCTCTCTTTAAAGGAGATCTCTCTTTCCTGTGTCATCTATGTGCCAACTGACCACTTCTCTCCTCACTGCCAAAAGACTGCCCTGAACAGTGACGCTGCCCTTCGGTTACTCCATCTTAATTAGCTGGTGAAAGAAACTCTTCCCATAATGAGGAAACATGAGTCAGACAGAAGCAAAGAAAGCCAGACTGGGATACATCACATCTCTGTGCAGCTCTAGTTGCCCATTTGCAAGGCCTTCCCATTACCAGAGGAATTTCTTGGAGACATTCGTGGTAACAGAAGCCAGTCCACCCCTCAGTACTAGCCAGCCTCCTCCATGCCATCCCAGAGGCAGCAGGCAGCTGCCTACGCATCCGTGTATGAGCAATGAGCCAGCAGAGCTGAGGACCCATGGACAGCCCTTTGCTGCACCAGCACCAATAGCTCTGGGGAAACCCAGCCTACCCGGTGGTTGAACCCTCGGGCTTTTTTTCGGACAGAGATACATGAGCATCCAAGAGGCAATGTAGCCAGGCAGTGGAATTTGTCTCTGATCTCTGTGCCCAAGTCAGCCCTGTGTCCACCTCCTCTCTTGAATCTGAGTATCTCCAGAAGGAAAATTCAAGTTGCAGCGGTGGGTAGTAGACGAATGAAAGGAGAGATGGGGATAAAGAGGTTCTCTAAGGGCATGGTGGCTGTGCGGGGGCTGGGGGGGAGTGGCAGGGACAAGGATTTTGGCAAAAGTCCATGGCGAGGGAAAAAATCCCAACTGCTGTGAAATCTACAGAGAAACAAAGAATGAGGAAAACTTCATTTTCTTCTCTCTGGCCCCAGTTTGTCCTCAGTCTCTAGCCTTAGAAAGATACAACACGAGCCAGGACACCTTTATCTTGACTTTGAGCAACAGACTGTGTCTATGCTAGGATTTTGCAGTCATGCCTAAAGGAGAAGGAGCAGGGTGAGCTGTGAAATGGGCTTAAATCCAAATCCCAAACAAGCAAAGTTGCTTTATTGGGCTTGCATCTTTGCAGATGCTTTGAAGCAGGATAGCTCCACTTACTACGGCACAAATCGTTCATAAGGCTGCAGCGGGACTGTCACCGGGTGTGTGTTATTGCTGTTCTGCTGCCGGTTACCACCCTTGCAGTCCTGTTACTGGGGAGAACAGGATGAATGGTCTCCTCTGTAGATTTTTTAATGTTTAATTCTAGTCAATTATGCCAAGAGGTAGTAAAAGAGCTTGGAGAGCCGCTCTGCTAAGGAACAAATGGATTTTGGCCAAAAATAAGCAGGCACCGAAGCAAACGGGAAGCTGCAATGGGATATGAAGCAAGGTATCACAAACTTGGGAAATTCCATTTTCCCAGAAATATCTTTTCTGACTGACTTCAGACAAGCTTGAAGACAGCTGGCCAGAAATCAGCTTGTTCCCTGAAAAGCACCATCCTGATGAGATGTTTTTATTCAGACTCACAACACCAACAAGGTCCCTCCTTCCCTTCCCGCCCAGTCTCACTGGCTTCTCACCCACGTACTGTGTTGTCCTCTGAAAACAGCTGATAGCCAGAGGCATGCAGCTAGGATGCCACAGAGCCAGGTTTAAAAAGGGGTATGAACCTGAGTCTCACCCGGGAGTGGCTACTCAATTAACCTCCTTCTTTTTAGCCTGGAGAACCCTTCCCAAAGGAATAAAAAAAAATGATAATAAAAAAAATAAAAGAAAATCAAAACTTTCCACAGAAACCTTTTGGTTCTGTCCAAGAAACCTTTCCCTCTGAAAGCCAAGAAATCCTGGTCAGCTCAGCTCTCATTCCTGCACGAAACTGCTGTGTCTGCAATATAGAAACCAACTCTGCAGAAACAGATTGTCCTCAATTGAGGAGAACAAAAGCTACCACTAAGCACACAAGGGTGGGATTTACATTTTGACAGCTTCTTCTACAGAAGGATGAGGCTTTTCTTAAACGTAGCATTGGACTGTGCCGCTGTAGCAAGTAAAGCTCCTACTTTGTCTTTCCCTGCTGTACCCCACCCCTACTCTCTGTTGCTGCTACTAGGGCAGGAGGGCACAGTTCCTTCAGGTGAGTCTCTGAGTTTCAAATAAGGAGTGAGCACTGTCAAAGCCAAAGGGACTGCTGAGCTGGTTAGTGTCCATGGCACACCGAAAATAGTATGGATATTCAACATGATAGTGTGGGAAAGTCCTCCTGCCCTCGACAGTGAATGGCCATGCACTCCTAAACCTCACAGCCGCAGAACCTTTGCTTTGTTGGTGCCAATGGTTACTCCAGTCTGGGATGCTGTCATCCTCACCGTCAGGCAGGAGAGGAATACGTGCGAGGCTGTGAGGCAGCATACTCGATAGGTGGATAGGGCTTTCTTCTAAGATACAACAGATTTTGACGCAAATAAAGAGCATCTACCCACATGCAAACATTGAAACAGATGGAAGTTGGAGATTAAGAAACTATTGTTATTTTGGCTTCTGTGAGCATGCAAAGAAGCCTGATGCGATCTGATTGTGATTTAAGAGGCAGGGCTGGAAAGCAGATGACAGTGTCCTCAGTGTTGCCAATACCATGCACACCAAGAGCACCCCACAACATAAATGACCATAATGGCAATATAAAAGATCATAAAACAGAACAAGAGAATTCTCCATCTCCAGAAGAAGAAGAAGAAGAAGAAGAGAAAAGCCTTAATAAAAAGAAAACAGCAGAAAGGCGCAAAGCAGAGGTTTGGTCTACACTGGTACGGTGCCTGCATCCTTGTAGCTGATGGCAGCTACTGTTACGGTCATATTGGTGCAAGCAGCGGGCGCATCAAAATCGACTCTATCAGCAGCTATGTTTGGCTTCAAATGAAGTTTGCCTTGGTTACTAGCCAGAGACTGCTGCACGTCACACAGAAGCAAGAAAACAGAGTAAGGAGATAGAGTCGTGAAGGAAAAAATACAGGGAGAACGAGAATTTAAAATGGCGGGCCATCTGGAAAACAAAATGAACAGGAAGAAATACATGAGAAAAATAAAAGCAAATAAAACAGAGAACAGAATAAGCAGAAAGACCTGAGGGGGGATCAGAGATGGACCAGGCACAGGAGGCTCCCTGGAACGCCACGCTTCCATCCTGTCTGTGCAAGGGGAATAAAATGCTGAATACCCCATGCCACAAGGCTCACTTATCCCGTGTGTGGAGAAGACAGACCAGAAGAGCATGACAGGTGGTGGAGGGGACGGAAATCCTTCTCCTAGACCCGCCTTTAGTCTTTGCCAGCCTGGCTTCTGGCATATGTTCCAGCCCTGCCGGGAACCCTGTTAGCAACAATATCATCCTAAAATAAGGAAAGTTCAGCCTCATTTCATATAGCCTCCAGCGGCTCAGGGCATGTACCCTTGGGGTTTACACCTTACAGATTAAGATCTTCAGAACCCATTTTAGCTGAAGGGCTTATTTGCACAGGAATTTTCCCCCAGTTATGGCCTTTATTGTACAGGTATCCGTGTAGCGGAGTCTCTAGTGCATGAGTCACTCTCCTGCAGCTCCAGTAGCAAAAGCAGCACCAGTGGAGAATTTGAGTAGCCTGCCGCAAAGCCAAGAGCTAGTAACTGTGTCACGCTGAAAGACGCACAAGTAAAGAGTAGTGAGTTTCAACTGCCGCTGAGACCAGAACAGGTGAGTCAACACCTCTGCAAGATTTCCGGTGGCACATTCCGTCTTTGCAAAAAGTTACAGTTTGCAGTTACAGTCTGACATGTCACCCCAGAAAGGAGGCTAGTCCCTCCCTCTGTGCAAACAAGCAAAGACGCACATTTTGCACCAATTAAACTAGGCCCAGCTTGCAGCCAGTGAAGTTGATGCCAACGCAAATACCAGTTTATAAAGGTTGTGCCTGGGACTTGCTGCCAGCAACAGAAATCATGCCCAAAACACAAGTGCGGGTGAGTGCCGTGAGCCTGAAGAAGAGGGGAAGAGCAGAAAGGCACAAGAACCATTGTGCAGGGCGTTGGGGGGAAGCTATGTTTTCAAGTTTTTATTTTGGATACAAAATGAGTAAATAGAATTTCCTGGATTTATGTGCTGTCACGGCTGTTATCACTGCATATCTTGTTCAGGTTCACAACACTCTCTGGATGTCTTGTGAAGGTACCTGAAATTGTCCTCTTGGGAATAGCTTTCAGGAGCCAATCCGGTTATGAAGGAATAGACAAAACAAGAGAAGAATAAAGGAAGAAAGCTCATGTCACTAAATTCCCAAAGATTTTACTCATGTGATAGCAGTGGACAACGCTACGAGAGAATGCACAGCATTCCCCTTTCTGAGGAGCGGGACTTCTTCATCTGGATGATGTTTCCCCATTTGTCCTGTCCCTCAGCCGCAGCTCAGCTCTTGTTTTGAGACCTGGAAAGAGTTGCTTGTGTGTGGGAAGAGGGGCCCAAGTTTGTAAAAGACCTCGGCAGTTCAAGCCTGTCTAACCCAATGTATGGAGCCGCTATTATGGAGATGCGCATCCGCGGTGCCTTGCTGCAGCATTCATAGCAAGCCGGTGACCGAGCCGGAATTTCTGTCGCTGAAGTGGGAAGTAGTTTTCCTTCGTGAAGCTGCCAGCTTTCCAGAGCTCCTGGAAACTGTTGTTGAGGGATGGGAAGAGGGGAGGCAGGACCAACGCTCCCGGCGTATCTCAGCCCGGTGTCTAAAAAGACGCTGGGATACGCAGGGCGAGCCCATCGCAGCACCGAGCTCTCTGTACCCGCTCTCACTCGGTACCACCTTGCCCTGCCCGGGAGGGGCAGTAACTAATGGCGTAACCTGCCCCATCTCGGCTCGCCGCCTCCGCGCTGCCCGGTCCTGCTCCCCCACGGGAGACCGCCAGCTCCCCCGTCCCCTCACCGGCTTCGCTTCCAGCCCCTGCCCGCCTCGCTTGCCATATACTCGGCGACGACGAAGGTGGTGGCGGCGGCGCTAAAAACGCCCTCGCCCCCTCGGAGGCTCTGGGGACGCTGTCGCAGCCCGGCGGGCAGACGTCCCCCGACAACCCCCCGCACCCCGCCGGGCCGCCGGCGGCGGGAGGGGCAGGAGGAGGGGGACGCGGAAGGGGACGCAGCCTCCCCCCGCCGCTCCCGCGGCCGGCGCGGCCGTCTGCTGCCCCTCGGTGGCCGCCTGAGGGTGAAGCAGAGGAGAGACGGGAGGGACGCCACTGCCCCGACCCCCGATTTCCCCACCCCCGTGTCCCAAAACCGGCTCTTTCTCACATCAGGGCCACAGCCCGGGGTGGACTCCGAGCCGCGGGGCTGGTCTGCGGGCAGGGTTACACCTTCTTCTTTGCAGATGTGAGATGGAGCTGATTGCATAAAGCAGAAAACCCCGAGGAGCTGCTTACTTGGGTAAATGCAGCTATTTGGGCTAATACGAAGCGACTCTTTGCCTGAAAGTGGCGTTCCCTCAGAGGTCTGAAGGGATTCGAGCGCCGCAGTGCCCCAGGCCAGGTGCCCCTCTCCCTGGAGGGCAGCACAAGGCAGGAGCGCACAAGGGAAGTGCTACAGCTCCCACAGGTTGTCTTTCGGGATCGGGAGTAGGCAGCTTCCACACTGCCCTCCTGGCAGGGGGCATCCATCCCAGCAAAGGCCTGTGGGAGAAGCTGTCTTAACAGATACGTGATGAATCCCAACAGCCTCCTGCCCCACTCTGTGCGGCGCCTATGGCTGGGGCACAGAAAGCAGCAGTGTCACGGCCTGTACGCCCTTTCCCTAAATACAAGCAGCGGTCTGGGCAGGAGGCGTTGCCAGCATGTGATCCTCAGGCCAGGATCTTCACTTATTCTCAGCCTAAGAATGCGAGGTGTCAAAGACACGTGAATCACCTGATGCTTGCTCCAGGCCCGGCAGGACCGCCAGGCCACCACAAAGCCTTGTGCCTCCATTTCCTAGCATGTGGGGAAAACAAACAACAAAAAAAAATAGCAATAACAGTTAGCCAGTGCTATGTGCACTGCTGAGGGTGGGGTGGGGAGGTGGGCAGTGACCAGTTTGTGGGAAGTGATTAATTAGGACTGTATTTTCTTTTTGTCAGCTATACTGAGGAGACAATGTGTTATTTTCAGTCCTGCCCCTAACCTGAAAATTTAGGTCATGCCAAGCCAGGCCATAGGTAGATCATTTTGCCACAGAACTACCCAATGTAATTGCATTGCGTTTGCTTGCAGTTTGGACACCACTCCTTCAGATCGCTGCAAGAGTATTTAACCAGCAGCTCAGCTGGGTTTTGCAGCTTCTTAGATTCAAACGGTGCAAACTCCATCATTATCCATAACCAAGCCACAGAGTTAAGTGCTGGCTTGGAGATGTACCCTAGGACAGCGGTCCTTGTGGTAAGGTAAGGTCTTCCCCTGATATGAAAAGCTGCCTGGAGCTGAGTCTGATGATGAACGTGGGTTTGTGAGGAACCCGGCACAGTGTGATGGTGGAGATCCCTCAGTTATCCTGGACAGTTACTGTGTTCTAAGCACACCACTTCCTAAAATACCAGGTCAGACCAGCTGGCCGGTTATCGTTCTTCTGACAACGCATACAAAAAGAAACTCTCCTCCCCTCCCAACATGAGTTAGCAAACAGTGTTGGCAGCCTCCAAAGTCAATTGACTAGAGCACAAGGGCAGGGCTGGGAAGCGTTTCCCCCACCCCCGTTGACCTGCTTCTCTTTGTATCTGACCCATGTTTTCTAACTGAGGCTGCCCCTACTTACCAAACTGTCCAGTTCACGGTCTCCTTGATGTACTCAGCCTCAGACCACCGTGTAGAGATTCCTTTAATGCTCTGAAGTCAACAGCTGGCATCTACTGGTGTCAGCAGTTCCACTTTACTGGTACAGGGGAGCTCTCTCAGCCTGTGAAAATCAAGTCTAAACAGGAGGCACAACTGTCTCTGAGGTCTTAGTAAGGCTGTGCTACAAAATACCCCGATCTCACCGCTTTGCTTTCCAAGTAGAAGGTGCACTTCTACAACATACACCTCAAATGCAAACAGCTGTGAGCACACTATGAGCAAGCCCTAAACCAAGCCAGCTACCCCAAACTCAAATCCTCCACAACACGTGCAGTTCTCTCCCTGCGGAGAAGACGAGAAAGAGACAAAGAACCACATGTGGCAGATCTGAGTCAGGGCACTGAATAGTCCACCGGAAAATGCTCAGACACCATGACGATGAAGGCAATCTAGGAAACTAGACAGAATAGGATGGTTTTCTGTTCTCTTTTTCTCTTTCCTCCCCTCTACTTAATGTGGCCTATTTTTTTCTCACTGTGTTTAACTTTATTTCTTTGTCCAGGAATGCATGTATTGCCACATGTAAATAAAGGGTCAGATTATGCACTCAGATACGCTGTTACAAGCATGGAAAAATGTCAAACCTCAGTGCCACCCAAGCCAATGTGAAACTCTCTTAGACTGTCATGGGACCAGAATCTACCCAAGCTGAGGACTTCTCCCAGTTACACAGAGGGAAAAGAAAGCAGCACCTGTCCCACTGGGCTAATTCCCTCTCTTCTGGCCTTAAATTCAGGAGGTTGAAACCAGACGTTCCTGTGTTTCACCACAGGGGAGGTTTTAAAGCTAGGAAGAGATGTTGTACAGAACAGCCTGATTCTGAGGATTTTCTTTTCCTCCTGTTTCCTGGTGCTATAGCAGATTGCTGTTAAGCAGGCTGCCAACAGCCCCTGGCATTTCCGTGACTGCATCATTCAACGCTGTGATGGACGGGTTCAGGTGCTCCAAGCAGCTCTCTCAAGCCACTGGAATGTCAGTACATGAATGACACATGCAAGGGACAGGCATTGAATCCCATGACCCTGGTACACCTGTTCTCTGGGGATTAAATCACAGAAGAGGAGTGCAACAGGGGATGGCCTTCATCACTGAACTGTGCTGGGGAACACGTTGCTCGATAGCCTGCTCTGGCTGCAGGACAACGCTGCTGCCTTGACCCCGTACCGAGTGCAGCTGGTGGACAGATCAGAGATCAGATCTCCAGCTGGGCCCAGCACATGGTGTCGCAGAGCAGATGGGTACTGATAGAAACTGAAATCTTCAGTGGTTTGTGTCAACGTGCTGTCTGTGAACTGCAGTGGCTGAGGAGAGGTGAACGGCATCTGGCTTGACCATTTCTGCTGCAGAGGTGGGGAAGTCTGGTGGGTGCGGTAAGCGAAGAGAGACAGCCGAGGTGTTACCATGTCACAGGGCCCTGCTGGATCACAAGTCAACACCTGCATCTTTGCACCAAAGCCATGCAACACTCCACAAGGTTACTTTGCATCTGCAGGCGCTTTGACACTATTATTAGGCTGTTTACAACTATAATAAAGCAACTCAGTCATGAGTGGGGTTAAGAGAAGGTGTTCTCAGGCCTGTCTTAGCCCCAGAGTTTGCATGGAGCACACAACTGGGGTTAGAACTGGATTTTTTAGCAAGATGTTGTTCCCAACACAGACAGTCATGCCTGCTCCTCCTCCTTCATGACTAAGCTATGCTGGGGAAGAATTTTTATTTTGTCACAGCAGAGGCTGGGGTTCTGGGCTTCTTTCATTGTGTGATCCTGTGGCTTTTTCTGATCTTGCAGCCTGGGAAGAGATGCAGTTGACAATAGTCTCTTTTTGATTCTTTCTTTGCTGCCCCAAAAGATGCGCTTTCACAGCCTAATATGAGCTGTTTCTCCATGGACAATCTGAAGGAGATGAAGCACAGGCAATTTTTACCTTTAGGCCAGTAGCTGATGTCAATGCTATATTCCCCTCCCCAGCCTCCACCCTTCACTGGATTCAATTCCTAGGCAAATGACATACAGTTAAAAAAGCTACAGCCTCTCACCGTTGGTCTCTTCTTTGTCTCTTTTTTTTCCACCTAAGCCAACTCGGCCATCTAAATACTGTCAGACAAAGGCAGGCAAATCTTTTTCTTCCGTCAGTCCCAGACAACATCCACTTGCAGATCCCATTCCACAGCCCTGGGCTTCACCGGCTCTACTATTCAGATGTAGAGCAGGTGCCAGCCAGGGAGCCTCACGCTCTAACACTTGCTAATCGCTCATGAATGCATGTGCAAGAGCCGGTCTTGGAGAAAAGGAGACAGGTGGGGGTAAGGGCCAGGCAATGCGGGGATCCCTGTCTCATCCCCTGACAGATTTGAAAGATGAGCACCCTTTTCCCTAATCCTAGCCTTCCCTGTAATTAGACACTCACTCGCCTCACAGGTGATTTGCTCTTATGAGGACTTTCTGGGGCTTAAAAAATACAAATGGCACAGAATGGGCACAGTGACCTGCCCGAAAAGTACGTGCTAACTTGGAAGAGCTTGGTTACTGGGATGTATTAGCAGCACTTGCAAACTGTGTGCCCACTTACGACCTGTGCAAGTGTAATTGCAATCCTCCACTTGGCGCATAATCCTCATTAGTTGTGTTCTGATACGCATTAACAACGGTGAGATGTGTGGGATCAGCCTCGCATGAGAGATGTGAAAGAAAACAGGTGCCACAATACACGGTGAACTCGAAAGAGCCTTCAACACGTGTGGAATCTAGCTACCACTTCAAGGCCCCCGCTCGAACCGAAGGGTCTGGCAGCAATGGGTTTTCCAGAGACTTTTCCCACTGGGTGAGTTGTAGGAAACTGTCCCCATCAGAATGGGGAAGACAAAGCAAAGACAAAAAAAAAAAGCGCTTCTGTTTCATTTCAAAGTTCCTAAGCCATCTGTGTTTGGGGAACAAAAGGCAAGCTGCCTGATGCACCTGAAACAGAGCATCCTTTCGGAGGAGAGTGGGGGACGTGACTCCTGTTTTGAGGCGGCACAGGGCCTTCCGTAGGCTGAGAACCACAGGACTTGCTGTTCCCTTCTAGTGGTGGAAACGGCAGAAAGTATTTTAACACAGCTATGTCTATGCTGTTTTCTTTTAATCAGAGGACACCTACCTCAGCCTGCGGGAACAACCACCCTATGGCTAAAGGGAAGAGGGGAGAATTCGAGGAGAGAGGATGCTCGGAAGGGTTTTGCTCGATATACACAACCTCTCTGTGTTCCCCAGGACACAACCCTGCTCATTTGCAATAACCTTCACACAACCCTGGCTCCAAGCTGTGCTGCTCGCAAGTCTTCCCTTGGGCACGCTATTTCGTATTCCAGCTGATGGGCACTAGTAGGGAACATTTCTTGAGATCAGTGCTTACAACTACAGCACTCCAGCATCATGTGCGTGGCAGGCATGGATAAAGGGTTGATAAAGAAAGAACAGACCCGTCAAACCCTAGAAATTTGTGTTGGCTCACTAGCCTGCTTCCCACCTGTTTTATGACATTCAGTTTTCCTGCCTTTTCAGGGAGTCGCTTGGTTTTGGGCCATGTCTCCGCTGTCCCAGTCTGCCTCACCACTGCTAACAAAGGGCCACATCATCCAGTAATTCTCAGGTGATTGAGACACTGGGAGGGAGAAGCTTTGTCCTTTTCTCGACCTGCTCCCCTAAAGAGTCAAGAGAAAGGAAAACTGTATTTTAATATGAATGAGAGTCTAATTTTTGTTATTCTTTCTTGACCCCCCTTCCTTCCACAAACATGGCATCTTGGGTCCAGACTGTGAGCTGTGACCACGCTACAGGGGGCAGGCTGTCCGGAGCCAAGAGCTGGGCAAGTACTGAGGGCTGCAGGGCAGGAGCGTTCTCACATGACTAACTTGAGAAGCGTTCAATTTTAGGAAAAAATAAAAAAAATAAAAATAAATAAATAAAATCAAAGGTGCCTGCTTGGGAGAAAAGCCAGACAAGCTCAACAGAATACAAGGGAGGGATTTCTACCTGCCTTCCCCAACCACGCACAGCCCTGACAGAGAATGATGGCTCCCAGGGAAACAAACCTCTTGAGGGGAAATGGGGCTCAGGCCAAGGTTCCCTGTTCACTAATACCAAGCCTGCACCGTGGCACCTCGCTGAGGCCCATGGACATGAGCAGAATGACACAGCAACACTCAGTGACACTTCACAGTATTCACCAAAACACGGATGACCCAGGTTTGAGCTAGCTACAGGAGGACAGAAGAGCACCTAAAATAAACATAACGTCTGAGACAACCTCTTCCGCTATAACGTTAACCTGCTGATGACGATGAGTTTGGCAATGCTCTGAGGTAGGAACCCGTAGCATTTCTGACCCAATGGTATGAGCTCCAGAACTGGATTTACAGTATCAGTGATCTGCTAGTTCCCCAACTCCAGCCTAGGTAAAATGGTGTGTTTGTATCACCTCAGTGCAAGGTTGAGCTCCAGGCCTCTGAAGGTAGTGACCCTACTGGCACTAATGGGGGACCCCTTGTAGAGGGAACTTGCTGGATGAAAATATCTTCCAGCCACAGTCCCATCTCACCTGTGCTTGGGCCAAGACTGCTTTTAGACCTGAGCTTCTATCTCTGCTGCTGGGCTACAGAAAAGGCTTATTATGGCATGCTTCAGCCCAGTGAGTGTCTACATTCACTTCCCTATACTTACTGAGCCAACTTATGCTTACTCACGTGACTAATGCTCCACACTATTAGGCACATAATGATTTTAGAACTGCAAAAGGGGAGGTGGTCACAGCATGAAGGGAGAGTGGGACACGACCTTGGGCCAAAAAAAACAAATCGTTGCTGCTATTTGGCCCTGTTGAGAAAAACAGGACTAGACTAGACTAAATCTGGACTGTTTTGCTGTTCCATCTGAAAACAGCTCCAAAAGAAACACGAGTGGATACTTGCATCTGCTCTATGAGTCATTCCCAGCAGGTATTTTTTTAAAGCACAGCAGCTGTAGACAGTCATGAGCAGCATATCCAGTTTGCGGGCTGATGGTGCCACAGGGTGGATGTCCCAGACCTGCCGCCCTGGGGAGCCTCTCAAGTGCCCACATCTTGCTTCCTATAGCATCCTCTGTGCCTGTATGACTTCTGGATTTACCTTCCCAAGATATTTTTATGGATACCATTTATGTGGGGGGAAATAACTGGGTTTCTTTTCCTAAATAAATTCTGACTTTAGATAGTATGGTTTTATACTCTCACACAAGTCTTGTTTCTCTCACAAAGACATTAAAAAATATGTTTGGTCACCTGATTAGAGATATGGTTGGGGAGAAGGAGCAAATTATCCTCACTGGAAGGAAATATGTGGTGGTTAAAGCATAAAAGCAACAGGAATGGAAGACAAGTGGGACAAGAAAAACAGAAGATGAACAAAAAAAAAAAAAAAGAAGAAGAGGGGAAATGAAATCGATTCCACGCACACTGCAAAGCAGGTCTGTCTCTGGGACGGAATCCGACCTATACGTGAAAACTGATCCATATATGAAAACTGCAAAACTATGAGCAGCTCTGCTGCATTTCCAAACACACACGCAATTCCCCGAGGGAGGATCTGCTGGCGGAGGCGGTGTTACTCCGGCTATGAAATGCTAATCCCTCTGCCGCGGGTGTCCCTCGCAAGCCGCGTCCCCTCCGATGACTCGGGGGGGTTCCTGCGGCCTGTGAGACGGTCTCCAGGCGGGTGCCCTTGCGACAGTACGGTATCAGTCCAAAAAATTATTTCGCCTGGTGCTGTAGAGGCAGACACGGGGCGGCCCTAGAGCTGTCACTGCCGAGAGATACCCGAACGCCAGGGCTTTGGTTTGCAGGCACATGCCCCCTCGCCCCGACCCTGCGTTTTTCTCCCTCTTTGCAACGGGCTGGTTTTTGGCGGAGAGTCCCCGTGGGGGAGCGGGCGTGTCCCGGGGCAGCAGGGGGACGGGCGGCCCCTCGCTCCCACAGCGGGCAGCACGATCGCTTCGCGTCCGTGGGGCAATCCCGTTCCGTGCGTGCGCCGGCGGGACGGGCGGGAACCCCGAAACCCACAGTCCGGGGCTGCGAAGGCAGGGGGAGCGACACGGCACGGGGAGACGGGGGGGGACAACTTCGTTCACACACACACCCCCCCCCCGGCTGGCACTGCTTGCTTCGGGGCCAGAAGCGGGCTCTGGCTCTAGCTCTGTATTTCATCCCTCTCCCCCGATTATAGTCACTTTCCCCCGCGTTCCTAATCGTCTCTCCGTCTAGATACTGTCCGGATTCTAACCGAGAAACGAAATCACCGTTAATTAGGAGGTGATCAAAGGTGGGCCCGACAAGGACCCCTCCAGGCGGGCAGCGCCGCGGCGTTACCGTGCGGGCCGTGGGCTCGGGCTACCAGCTGGAGCTCGTTTCTCATGATGACTCAAGAGAGGAGGAGATATATGGGAGACAAGGGAAGACCCACTGTCATCTCCAAAAGATTTTTTCAACGGGACAACAGGTTAGGAGCTACTCCCCTGCCTTTGTATACAGGTAGGTGCCCATGTCCTGTTTCCTTGCGCTGGGGGGGAGGTGAGGAATTTGCTTGATGTGTCACATGCCCTCATTTGTACTTTTCCCAGGTGGTTTTCCAGGTTTTGTAACTCCCGGGCTATGAGATCCTCCCAATAAACTTTTATTTCCTTAAAGGAAGTAGTAATAGTTTGTGGGGGGAGGAGAGTATCTTTCCCAAGCAGACCGTGGACCCTGGTTTCAAACCCTTAAGATCTATAAGGCTCTTTTTATAGTGGTACTGCTCTTGTTTCCTTTGGGATCTGACTGGGTGATTCCCACCTCTCTCTGGTGCATAGCAAAAATAAACCTTTTTTTTTTTTTCTAACCTACCGGTTCTTTCAAAAGAAAAAAAAAAAAACCAAAACCAAAAAACAAACAAAACCAACAAAGTGTCAAATAGATAAGGAAAGAAGCTTGAAAAAGCTGAAGTGCCATCTCTCTGTGCCCCTGCAAAACAGGCCTGCCTGTCTCGGCCTTGGGCTAGCCGCTGGAGAAACAGCTTGCCTTTCTTTGAGCCCTCTTCCCTGCAATACAGACACCGCTCTGTAGCGCCCCCCCCCCCGCCCCCAGTCTGTATTCACTTGCGGGGAGGTGGGGGGGCTTATCTGTTTGCAACCATGGTTGCGATCTGCAATGCAGACGCGCAGAGCCTCCGCATGCCCCGGGGCAGGTTCTGGGTTCCCCTCCATTCTTTGCGTTTGGGTGGGGACGGGTGAGGAGGCGGAGGTGGGGAGAAAGAGTGTTAAATGTGGGGGGTGGGGGGGTGTCTGCCAACCCCCGTCCAACTCACCAGGCGTCTCTGCCGGTCCTTCTGGCCCCGAGGGGGAAACAAGGCTCTTCCACCCACCCCCCAGCAGGGAGAGGTGTGCTGGCGGCAACGGCCCGACCCCCACCGCGGCACCTAGGAGCCAAGTTGGGAAGCGGGGCCTGGTGTCCCAACCCTCCCCCACTCGCCGAATACCCCCAAAGTCCCTCCCCTCCAATCAACTGACTTTTAACATGACAATGGCCGTGACAATCCCTTCTAGCCAAGGCCAGGCTGGGGAGGACATAAAGCATCCCCCCACCTCCGCCTAATGGGGGTACCCGCCCGCGGGCTGCCTGCAGCCTCCACCGCCAGCTCGCCGCCTGCTCTGGTCTGGGGGTCCCGGCCCGGCCATGAGTGCCCACCTGGCCATGCCACCTTACGTGCCCTACCCCGGCGCGGTGAGGTATGGGGATTATTACTGGCTCTCTCCAGGGAGCATGGACAGCCTGCCCGCCGAGGAGGCTCCGGCGGCGGACGCCCCCTCCTTCCCCGCGGCGGAGAAGACGCCCAGCCACACAGGTAGGCGCCCGGCCCGGCTGGTCCCGGCGGAGCGATCGGGCTGCCCTGGACTGGGAGGGTGGTTGTGTCCCTCCTGACCCTGGGGTGGGGGGCGATGCCGGTGTTGCCGACGGTCCCCCGCCCCGGCGAGGATGCGACGGGCCCTGGTCCGTCGGCTGCCCCGCTGGAAGCGGCGGGGAGCCTGCCGGCGGCCCCTGTGTCCAGGCGGGACGGGGCAGAGGTGTGAGCAGAGAGGGATCTCGGTTCCGTTGCCCCGGGGGGGCCTGTGCCCACTTCTCCGCGCTGCATTGCCCGCGGCTGCGGAGCCCCTGCAAGCCCCCGAGGCCCACACGATCTTAAAGTCTCCCGAGAAGCTGGGCTTCGAAGTCTTTGCCTCTTTCCCAGATGACCCTGCTCACCCCAGTTCTCTCTTTTCTTCCCAGATGTCTCCCCAGCTTCCTCCAGCTCTGGGACGCTCATCCAGTACACCCCAGACTCTGCCACTAGCCCCACCGCAGAGTGCCCATCTCCCCATCCCTCTTTCCAGAAGGCCAAGGAGGAAGGTGAGGGTGTGGTGAAGAAGGCCAAGAGCCGCACAGCCTTCTCCCAGGAGCAGCTGCAAATCCTGCACCAGCGGTTTCAGAGCCAGAAGTACCTCAGCCCCCAGCAGATCCGGGAGCTGGCTGCTGCCCTGGGGCTCACCTACAAGCAGGTGAACATCTTGCTCTGAGCGGCTGAATCGCATCCCCTGTGTGAACTGCTCTTGCGAGCGGAGTTTTTTTAGGTGTTTTTTCTTAGACTCCAGAGATGAGTTTCTTTCGTGGTCTTGTTCATGCCATTGCTTACGTGGGAGAGCAGAGGGTGTGAAAACTTATGACTCAGTCTTCCTCTTATGTTTGGTTCCAGCCCTACTATTCAACCACTCCGTGCAGGTGTTTGAAAGGCCATACAGATCAGGGCCATGCAGAGTCAGCTTACTGTTCTGGGTGGACATGTGCTGTCTCTGAATGTGAAAAGTCCGATACTGGCATTGCTGTGCCTTTCTTAGTCAGAGTGGCACCTGGGTCTCTCCCTAGAGAGAGGGTCCTTGCCCCACCAGCTACTCCTTGCCCCACCAGCTACGCATGTCTGGCTGAAGGAATGACTCACTCCTGAGTCAGCACTGATCTTCGCAGAGCAATGAGATGCTGCTGCTGTGCAAGCCGTGTTTCTGCAGTTGTCTTGGCCTGTCTTTCTGGTAGGGTTTTTGATGCCATGAAAGATACCATGGTGATCTGAGGAGTGAGAGTATTAGTTTTCAAGTCTCAGCTCTGATTCTATGGCTACCTGGGTCTGCTGCATACTGTTAGCTGCTGAAATGATACGCAGTATTTGAAGCCAAGCAGCAACTGGATTGTAGTAGAAAGTGAAACATCTTTAGGATGTGTAGTAAGCTCTGAGAATGAATTTCTAATGCCCTATGTCCTTTCCTCGTCACTTCTAGGTGAAAACATGGTTTCAGAATCAACGGATGAAATTTAAACGTTGCCAGAAGGAGAGCCAGTGGGTAGAAAAAGGAGTGTATCTACCACAGGTGAGATAATTTCCCCTTTCCCCCATTGCCACCAGTCGCAGTTCCTCCAGTCTATGGGGAAAAGTGTTATCATGTCCAACCTGTTAACTCAAAACAATGCACAGGACTCAATATTATCAAGCTAGTTGTATTTCTCGTAATAGGGCTTGCAGTGGCATCTATTTTAATTCTGCCCTGGCACTGAAAGAGTTTTACTTCCAGCCCACTTACCTCCCAAATGAGACTAGATAGAAAACGAAACAGCCAAAGAGGGCCAGCAAGGCTACTTGCCCTTTTTCTCCCCAGCATGGTGCTCCCAGACATGTTGAGTTGGTTATTAGTCTACAGTGAGGACAATGAGTAAAAAAAAAAATACACTATTGTTTGGCACGGGAGAGGGGGTGAGGGAGAAAGGAGGACCCATCCCAAAGAATGGGCACAGTTAGGATGGTGCTCTGCATTACTGAACAGCCTTCTCTGTCTCTCTTAGAATGGGTTTCATCAGGCTGCGTACCTGGATATAACCCCCACGTTTCACCAGGGCTTCCCTGTCTGTGCCAGCAGAAATCTTCAGGCTGTGACCAACGTGCACCAGGCTTACGGCAGTGGCCAGACTTATGGGAATGGGCAGAGCCTGTACTCGTTCATGGCTGTGGAGGATGAGGGGCTCTTTGGAAAAGGTGGGACAAGCTGCAATACCCAGCAAGCCATGGGTTTATTAAGCCAGCAGATAAACTTCTATCATGGCTACCCTGCTGATGTGGATTATGTCAGCCTGGAGTCGGAAGACAGCTACAGCTTCCAGAGCACCTCTGACAATGTCACACCGTTCTCAAGCTCTCCTGTACGGCATCAGTACCAGGCCTCTTGGCATCCCCTGGGGACCCAGAGTGGTTATGACTCTTAGACCTAAGGATTTTTTCCTCCCTTCTCCTGTTTTCTCTCATGGGGTTTCTAGGGTCTTGACTCAGGGATCCAGTTTCTGTTCCTTTCTCTTGCCCCTCCTCTCCTACTCCTGTTTTAACCATTGATGGGGCTCAGCACCCTGCTGCCTTGGGCTAGTTTTCTGTTAAAAGGCACCTGTCTGTTCATGGTTAACCCTTGGCAAGGGTGTTTTGTGTGAGGATAGATGAAACCTCATTCATGGGCGGTAATGAGCAATGCCACAGCCAGGAGCAGCAGAGGTTGTAAAGGTCCACGTTTTCTGGCCAAGTCTCGCATTCCTCTGCTGCCTCTTTAGCAGGTGATCTCTGATCCTTGCTCTGTGTGTCTTGCAAAGCTTTGCTGGAGAAGAAAACCCTGTACTTCAGCATATTTCTGCTAGAAATACCTTGTTGTAGCCCAGAATCTTTCCTGCTGTCTTGCCTACTTCTGTTGTTACCACAGTCCGCGAATTCTTGTTACCGAAGAACCGCGAATAGGTTCTTCATCTGCATCCTCTCCTCCCTCACTGAAAAGCTACATGAGATCATCTGATTTTGGATGACTTGATCCATTTAACTCTCAGCAGCTCCCCCTGCCCCGGAGCAGTCAGCACCTGCCTGCCCCTTGCCTGCTGCCCTCCTGTGTGCACAGGGCAGCTGAGAGGAGGAGAAGAGGAAGAGAAGTGGGGTAGAATATTGCCCATATCTCAGGTAGAAACTTTGGTTTCCAAAGCTGCTAACACGCTTGTGCCTGTCAGCTCGTTTGGGACGGTGTCTCTGGGACCGTCCCCACCCAGTTTAGATCTTTTCTACATCTCTGTGCTGAAAGACTGTTGGCTTGTCCCAACCTGAAAATTGCAGCAGAGGGTAGCCCGAAGTGGCGTGGTTGGAAGTGTTGGAAGATGGCTCCAAAGAGCCATCTTTGGAGTGGTGAGAACAGTCTGCTTATCTGTACGTGATGGTCCCCTAGCACTTCACAAACACAGCACCACTACGGTGCAGCTTTCTCTGGGGTGGAGGCAGGCAGCTAGGTAAAGGACTTGGTGATTTTTAAAGCTGATGTTTTATGTCACTTCTCATGGAACCTGGATGTCGGGGGTGGGGAATCCTGTTGGGTCCCAGTGGAGTTGTCATCCGCGGGGCTAGAGCAGGATGGTTCCCCACGCTCTTGTCCAATACCAGTTTTAAAAGTGTAAACTAATAGGATTTTTGGCCCTTCCCCAGGCCCTAGTTGGATCTCTTCTGTTTTATTCTGATGGAAAGGGCACTGGCTGCCTCATCTGGCGTAAGTACCCACGCGCTGGGGGAAGTGAGAAGTTTAGAGAAACCTAGTTAGACAAAATGAGGAAAATGCTGGTTTAAAATTTTCAGGTGTGTTTTTTTTTTAAATAAAACTGAATCATCTTTTCCAGTATGGAGAAACCGGAAGTCGGCTCCAACCTATGTGAAACTGACTTTTTTTTTTTTACAAGGTGTAGAATTGCAGAGTCCAGTCTGCCACTGCCCAAGAATACAAAATAGCATGAGCTGGCAAAAGCATAAATACTTCTGTGGTAGAGGTTTCGTTATTTTTGTGGTTAGTGCACAATTTTTGCTGCAACCCTGTCTCAAAATGTCTGCACAAGGGTTGTACGTCACAGTTAAATTTTCACTGCAAAGGAGGCGAACATTTGTTTTTGTTCCAGACCGATTTTTCTTAAACTGTGTTTTCTTGCAGTGATCTCAAGCATGTTTTATGTTTTGTGCATGTTGTCTTTTACTACTTTGTTTCTGCTTGATGTTCTTACAAACTTGTTTGAATTGAAAATAAATTACTTTATTTTAATGTTGAAACTGTGTTGCCAGCTTGCATCGGAACAGCCTGGGACGAGAATGGTTATTCTGCCTGGGTTAGACCAGCAGTACTGAGGGGGGGAAAAAGTAACCCTCCTGTGTTTCTTCCAGAAGTAGGATCAAGGCACTCTTTAAAAGGACCTGGTCACAGAAGCCCGTGAGCCTTGTTTTTAACATGCAGGTGTGTTGCCTAGTGCAAGGGGGGTGCTCCAGGGGCAGGCAACTGGACTGCTAGCTGCTGGCTTGCGGTAACGTGTAGCTCTGTAACGTGCTTGTGTTAGTCCTTAAACTGCGATGCTTCAAAACAGATTTTTAAGTACGAGGGTGGGGGCAAAAGAAAAAGTGTCTTTTGAGATTGGGTGGCCACCTCTCATCGCTCCAGAAGGTCACGGTTAGAGGTTTGAAGTCCTGCCTCATAGAGGGCTCTCTTGGGGTTCTTGTGCCAACCTCAAATAGCTGCAGAAGTTTGTGTAGAAGTTTGTGCGTGAATCCTGCCTCTGGCACTGAAACAAAAACTTCTTTCTTTCCCTGCTTTGCTCCAAGACTGCGTTTATCTCCTCTTAGCAGCTGGGAGCAACAATTCAGATGTCCTGAAATGTGAGACAGACACATTGGGACCAAAGCAGTGCATCAGCAGCTACAGATGTAGAGACTTAATTAACCTCTTTCCACTCAGTGAGCTTTGGTTCATCAGAGCTTTGCTTTCCTTATATAGCTCTTAGTTTGAACACCTGTGGACCTTGCGTGCAGCCAAGGGCTGTGAGTGTCCATGCACAGCAGCACTAATGGAACGAAGGGGCTGTCTGTGTTCAGTGGTTGATGCTACTGCTGTGTCAGCAGAGCCAAGTTCCAGTTAATAGCAACACTTCAAACTAGCAAAAATGATCTGTTTGGGTTTAATCCCAGGTTCCTTAAACTACAGTACACCACCAAAGCTTTTCATCGGCCTGAAGAGTTAGCTAAACCGGCAGCTGACTGCTCAGGCTCAAGATGTCACATGTTCTTTGCTGACTAGAACCTGCCTGTGTGGGTGCCGAAGCATGTCTGCTTTCCTTTTGCAGTACTGCAATGGTCTGCTTCCAAGTGTGAGATGGAATATGTGCAGGAAGGCGAGGGAGTGGAAGTTTGAGCCTTGCGGAGGAGGAAGAAAGGTGGAGTGGGTTGCCAGCCTTCAACAGTAGAATAATGTAAATCTGCCCTGGAAGAGGGGGAAAAGGCAGGTTCACACGGTGTCCTGTATTACAAACCAGATCCTTCCTCATGCTGACATAAGTTTCGTGTCCCAGCATCAGTTTGGATGAATTCTGAGTAATGGTCTAGTAGTAGTGTTAATTTCAGCAATTCCCTTGAAAACACAAAGCTGAACCACGTACCTATAAAAGTCATAGATACTAAAGCCTTGCCTTTCAAGTTTAAAATTAGCAGCTTCCAGGTTTGGGGGTGGAGAGGTGAGGCAGGGAATGAATGGGTTTGGGGGGTTTTTTTGCTGCTGTTTTTGTTTGGTTTTGTGTTGTGGTTTTTTTTTTAAATGCAAACTTAAACTCTCAAAAAACATGCAATGTTCACAGGTCTTCATAGAATGATTGCAGAGGATGCTTGGTACAAATTACCTGTGTTCCTTGGGAGTGTTTCTCTTCCGTGTTTCTGCCACAAGGGTAAGGAGGTAGCCGGAGCTCTGCTGGCAGATCTCCTGTAGAAACGGATCGTGTTGCTAAAACAGCCCTGAGAGTGAGATGACTCGCCCTGCACGCTGTGCTCTGTGTTACCGCATTTACTGTGGAACCGTTCTGCAGCAATAGAGTGTTCCTTCATGGGCGTATTATTCTCCCGGTTGCTCAGCCTGGGTTGCACGCAGGTTTGGCAAGCCCACGTAGTTGCAGAGCTGGAGGGAATATGCAGAATGTCTGTTGGAATTTTGGCAGGTGGGCCGGAAAGTAGATCAGGAGGGGTTTCTAAAAGCCATGGAATGAAATAGAGTTCTGCCTTTCCACAGTGCTGGAGATCTGTTACCTTGCCGTGCCTGAGTCACCTCACTATGTGAAACAGCTGCACAGGTAATCGCAGCACTACTATCCAAATGGTGGAGCTGCAACTAATCCCTCCAGATTCATACTTCCCAAAGGGAAGTAAGTGCGTGTCAGCAAAAGCCCTTTCTGTTGGGTTACATTGCGTCTCAGTTAGGACTGCTGCTTCGTGTGACTGTGCTGCGTAACAGTGATTTCTGCACACTGCAAACATGACTTGCCTTGCCAGTAAATCTTTTTAAGATAAAGCTGTAAACTCATACGGAGGTTTTTTTGTACGTATTATAGATTGTGGAAACAATCTATTTGCACTTTCACAGTATCTCTGCAGCATCAACACTCCGGTATGTCAATGCTGCAGATGTAGGTCCAGTGGTGGAGAGAATCCCACCCAAACGGAATACATTAGATCTGGTACAGACTATGTAGATGTTTATTCTCTAGTTTATTGGGTTCAAGCCTTTGCTGTCCCATAGGCAAAATACCAAGCAAGTAGAGTGGTGCAAGCAACCTCATTCCTTGCTCTCTGTGTCAACGTGGCCTGCAGCGATGTTTTACAAGCTGCATGTTTCTTCTGAGTGGGCCATGAGCAAGGGCTCACAGCCCCAGTTGTCTCTCCAGTGCAGATAAAAGACATGATCTTTGCTTTAATAGGCTCTTCCCTACAGGCATGTGTAAGCATTATATTTAGTTATCTAACTACACCGCATCACTCAAACGCTGAGCTAACAGGGTTTTGGAAATTTTCAGTAAAGCACTGCTACATGTCTCTTGCTTGGCCCATCATCAAGTGGCCAGGAGCATCTTGTCCAGCACCCAAAATCATGGCACTGGTCTTAGACCAAAAAAAAAAAAAGTTTTTCCTTTCCTGTGAGGGACATGTTATCTTCATGCTGTCCAAAGTTTTGAAGAGCACCCTCGGGTCATATCTGTGGATCTCTTTCATAACCAGGCTAGAATTAATTTCTCACATTTAGTGGCAGTCCATCTGCTCACAGAAAGGGTATGTCTCTAGCAGCTGGGCTGTGTCTGAACCACTAAATCTTTTACAAATTACAACATCGGGACTGCTGCCTTAGGTGAGCCCCAAGATCCATCCAAGTCTTTGCTAGATACTAGTGGAAAACCAGAAGAGAAAATAAGTCACAGATGTTCCTCTCTGGCTGGCGGTGGCCAAGTGGCTGCCTGTAACTGGAGCTGCATCCTGATACAGCAGACATCAATGAACTCCCTTCCTGGAAGTTGCTTTCTTGCCTGTTTGAATTCCAAAAGTTTCTTGGTCCTCAGAACCACCTGTGGCAATAAGCTCAGTCTTTGAGTGATGGCATCTGAAAAATGTTATGGGTCTCTTGAGGAAACTGCAAGATTTGGTACTGTTTATTAGCACAGCTTTGCTGAAGGTCAGTCATTGGGAGATCACAACTATTACTATTGTAGTCAGCATCCTTCTGCAAGCCAGTCCCAGAGACTTCACACCAAGATCCTGCTTGTCCTAAAGCATCCCTGAAGGAACAGGGCGTGATAGGTGCCTCCTTTTCCAGAGAAGTATTAGTGAGGAGCAGTCACAAGCTCAACTTCTTTGCCTACAGCAGCCTTTTATGGAGGTGTCATGGAAAGGTTCCAGGTGATATTCAGGTTAGTGACAGCACTGTTGGCTCCAAAGGAGCTGAATAAACTCCTCCCACTCATGTGAGAGCCTTGATAATTGCTGCTATCGTAGTCCACCTTCAGATATTAACCAGCACCTTTCAGTTAAGCTAACTCAATTGATTTCCATCCCTCTGACGGTGCAGCAGTTGCAAGAACATGTCTTTCCCAAGCTTAGGCACTTACTTTTTGGGTGTAAGACATTTGTGTTTGGGCTGTGATTTAAAATGCATCTCCAAAATGGTACGACTTGGAAATTAGCCCTCCAATAGATCTTATTTTTCCCCAAATCATGCTGGTTATACAGTTTACAGTACAGCTCTATAAACAGTGTAGCTGGACAACCAAAGAGTGTCTGCATGAGGGAGTGGAAGTGGGAACAAACAGCTGTGAGGCACAGGGACAGAAACTGGCTTTGCCAATAAAAGCCCATGCCTCTTATTACGCCGGTTGCAAGCATCAATTGCCTTCATTTTATGCTCATTTTTTTTTAACCATGACAGCTACTTCATTGCATTAAGATAAAGTCATTGTCATCATCAAAGAGTGATAGAAAGCCTGTGGCTCAGGTTACTGGGGCTCCGTTTTTAAATCTACCTTGATACACACATCTGGTTTTAGGTACTTAGACATTTATAGTGGTACCTCTATGTTTTAGCCGGTCCCAGTATTAAACGTTGCTAGGTAGGGGAAATTCTTAAGGTGGGTGGTAGTTAGTCACTTTGTCCTTCAACTCTAGATATCTGGCATTGCTAAGAGTCATGAAGCTGATCCACTAATAACACAGAAAAATCTCTATTTGTAGGTTCAGAGTCAAATCAGTAACGACAATGGCATACGGTTGCTATGGCTATTTATGCTCCGTCTGGATTTTATACTGCAATGCTCTGTTACAGTGGAATAAAGATACAAAAAAAATACATAATCCATCTTAAAAAATATTTTATTATTTGCCCAATTGAACGCACTGTTTGGTTTTCTTGAGGGGAGGCACAGAAAGATACACACTAGAACAAAGGGCTTATTTACCATGTTGATGCTTATGAGATCATCTTGCCAGCCTTTCTGCAAGCTGCTTATCACATCTCCTTTCACTAGACACTTCATCAATTCTATACCTTAGGGCTGACCTACAGGACTGGCGGTCTAACCATCAGATGGATGCCTGGCATGTGACAGTAACTTCTCCAACTTCTGTGAAAGACATGTGACCAGCACCTCTCCATACAGACCACGGCTTCACGTGTTACGCGTACACAACTGTGCAGTGATACGTATAAAAGAGATCCCCGAAGGAATCTGTGCCTCCTCTGAGACAAGTTACAATAATTTAGAAGGTCCAGGGGATAGTCTAGGTAGCCAGATCTTGGGTCTTGCTATAAGGGAGCTTGGTTGTCTGTGCCAATAAAGAAAGGTGCACATGTAAGGGCATACAAATCAAGGGCTGTATGTACCTATATGGTCAAACAAGTATCTGCATGTCTGTGTGTCTGTGCATGCTTGCAGGCACATATTTGGATGTCAAAACAAGTTCTAGCTACGTAATGCCCTTGAGTTGGAGAACACATGAATAACAAAGGAAGAGATGAGAATAATATTTGATTTCTGGGTGCCCAAGTACCCCACATCCACAGTGCTTAGGAGTGATAGAGATGGTGGCCGGCAGTGGTTGGGAAAGGAGCCCCCATGGTGGCCGAGTGGTGGAAGTTACAGCCGTCACCTGTCTTTGTGCCTGGATATTCCACACTGCCAGGACAGCTGTGGTAAAAGTCTACTTTGTGCTGGGCAATGAAGCCCACTGTCTGCTGGACACTGCAGGTGCCCCCACCTTTGCCAAAGACTCCTCCATCCTCGTTGGTCACAATGGTGTAAGCGTTCTGCCCTGTTCCGTAGTGCTGACGGGGGGGAGGCATGGCTTGGATGTTGCTGGCTGCGGTGATCGGGTAGCCCTGGTGGAATTTGGGGTGCACGTCCAGGTAAGTACTTGGCTGGAAGCCACTCTGAAAGGGAAAGACAGAGAGTCAGAACACATACCTTCACTGGTGTGGAGACACATAGTGGGGCTATGTCCCTTCACATTTCATGTTGTCTCTTGATCAGCAGCAATGGCACGGGAGGGCAAGAAGAACCATATCCATCTCCATAGCTCAGGGGTGGATACGCAGTCGCATATATATATATATATATATATATATATGTGAGGAAAAGAGCTTTTCTCTGGAAGCATTTCAGCGGCATAGTCAGCCCACTGCTAGGCTACCTACAGAACATGGAGAGTTGTGCCAAGTCTGTGCCTCTGTGCTGAACAAACTAGAAGGCAGGATATGCTAGTACTTGTATGCTGAAGTTGCCCCTGTGAAGGAAATATATCACAGGACTTATCTGCCTAGATAGAAGGGCCATGCTGAGCCTCGTGCTATGTTCTTACTTGTGTGAGGCACTGAGCCCGTTCAGTCCACAGGCTGTGCTTCTGACACCTTTTCAGCTTCATTCTCCGGTTCTGGAACCAAGTCTTAACCTGCATGGGGAAGGGAGAGCAGAGAAAACATCAGCAAAGGAGAGGGAAGAGCAAACCTTATCAGATTCACAAGCAGCAAAGAGTGACCAGATGGCATAGATATATGGACAGCAGCAGATAAAGCCCTTTAAGAGCTCCCTGGGGTTGCTGCCAAGGGGAGATGTCTGTCTAGCAGCCTCAGCAGGTGGTTGGTACATCTGCATGGTTGGGGGAGGGAGCGGCATTATGTCCACGGGACAGTCATAGCTGTGACAAATTGACTCATTTCAATCATGGAGATGAATGAGTGGTGCAAATTAGACCCACCCAGGTCTCTACAAGGCCCCTGCACTACAGTCTGACTTCTAAGACACTGTTTCGGCGTGCCAGTGAGCGGAGAAGGTAGAGGACCAGCAGCTCCCAAATTCAAGGCTCCTTGCTGGGGTGAATTCCAGAGCCGTTTCCCCTCAGGGCTGTGTCTGCAGCCTTTGCAAGGATGTGGATTTGAGGAAAGAGCAAATTGTCCCACCGGTCTTTTTCCTGACAGCAGGCAGTTCAGCGTGTGCATGTGTATGTGTGCGCTTACAATGCATGTGTAACTTTTTTAGTCCCAGGGCATTCCCTGGCATCCAGGCCATCATGCCCGGGTCTGAGACCCAAATTCCAGGCAGATTTTGGACTTGTAACTGCAAGCGCTTGTGCCCCATTGCCCAGTCCCCTCTGCTTTAGGAAGGCATCAATTGAGCTAGGGCCAGTTCACTACACACGACCTACCTGGAGACCAGCAGAGACCCTAAAGGGCTGCGATGTATGAACCTAGCAGTACCCACACGGAGCGGGTGTCAAGCAGCCAGGCAGTGCTGAGGGTGGGACATTATTAGGCATTCAACAAGATCAGCCCCAGGAAAAGTTAGCAATAGCTTTCAGCATGTCGCAGTTCTGTGGTTCAGAGAACTGATGCATGCCAGGGTTTCTGTGAAGGTCACCAGTGCATGGAAAAAATGCGTGAAGTGCTGTCAAGCACAGGGTAGATGTTATTTGTGGCAAACAACATATTCATCACTGTATTTGCAATTCTACTACAAGTATTGGCAACAGTACCCTTAACTGACCTCTCACTGGGGAGGCCCCAATGAGGTGCCACTGACTCTCCTGTCCCCCGGAAGTGCTTCTGATCTTTGGGCATGAATAGATAGGGGAGCAACTGTTAGCTGGCACCTTTGCCTCTATACTATGCTGCTGGGAACTCATTTTTCCATCCTGTCACTGCCTTATGTGACCGTTAAGCCACTGTGTGACAGATATACCATGGGTCAAAGTCTCTGTGTTCACCTGCTTGTAGGTGAGCCCCAGGACAGCAGCCAGCTCCCGGATCTGCTGGGGGCTGAGGTATTTCTGGCTCTGGAACCTCTGGTGCAGGGTTTGCAGCTGCTCCTTGGAGAAAGCCGTGCGGCTCTTGGCCTTCCTAACACCCTCCATGCCATCTTCTTTGCCCTTCTGAGACTTAGCTGTAGGCTGTGGGGAAGAGGATGCCGAATGTGGACTGGTGGCTGAATCTGGTGTGAATTGGCTGAAATTCCCAGAGCTGGATGAAGCTGGGGATACTTCTAGAAATAAAAAGACAATGGGAAAAGGTATACAAGACATTATGCACAGCTGTATTCCTACAAGCATGCTCCCTGCCTGCTGTAGAGCTCCTTGCCTACCAGAGAGGGGCTTTCTTGAGGCAAAGGCTTTGTGTCACCCTGCTTTCTTCATGGATCCGTGAGCACAGACAAGCCCACTGACAGCAAGCAGCTTCCCAGCTCAGCCTTCTGGATTGCCCATGGCTCCCTTTTGCATGGTGGAAAAGTCAGGGCAGGGAGGGGAGAATGGTGGACGTTGTCTCACAGTGTTACTATCCTGTTCCAAAAGGCCCTGGTAATATTTTGGTCTCAGTGAGGTGTAAAGAGGCCTGGTCATGACTGCAAGCATGGCCTTGGGTTGGTGACTAGGGTCCCCAAAACTTCCTGCCCAGTAATTTCAAGGCACCTGATAGGCAGTGGAAAAGCATCCTCCGACCAGGTTGTATGGTGGGGCAGAGCAATTGGTGCCTCACAAAGATGGGGCGGCGGGTGGAGAGCATCAGTCAGGCCTTGGATATTGGCTCACTCCTGTTGGCCTGTGGCTCCCACTACAGACCATCCCACTGCTGGAAACACGTGTATAGATGAAGGGACCTATTTGGCTGAGGGGGGCTTCTGGTGAGAGAATAATGAAGGAGAGAAATTTGACATGGAAGAGGGGAGATAGAGAGGAAAGGTGGATGTGTGGGACAGGTGAGAAGAGCCAGTAATCCTGTACCAGGGGCATGGGGGACAAAATTCAAGAGTGCAGAGAAAGGTGTCCAAGCCCCTTCTCATTTGTCCTGGTACATGTCTTAAGGGGTCTCTGTTGAGGACAAAGTCGAGATAAAGATCTAAAGCAAAAACTTCCTAAACAATCTGGGCTACTAGTCCAGACAAAAGCCGACAAAATGCTAAGTCATTCAGGCTGCCTGAACAGGAGAATGCTAACAACAGAGATTACCCTAGAACCTTTTTGTCAGGTGCCTGGTTGCTGTGGTCTGTGAGAGGCTGAGACCTTCTCAGGCCAGCCCTGACAGAAGGGCCAGTCTGCCCCCTGCCCCATAACTGCAATGATAGATCTGTCCATCCCTCCTTCCTCCGGCTACTGCTCTGCAAACCTTCTGCATGGTCCCTCCCCTCTCTTCCTACCGACCTTTCAGGAGAGTCGGGGTATAGTGAATTGGGCAGTGCCATTTTCAGTACGCACCTTCTGACTACTGAGCCCAACCAATAGCTCCCAATCTCCTTCCTAGTCACCCTGCGAGCTGTGACTCTGAAGCCCACTGACACCCTCCTCAACCTCCCAAATGTATATCCAATGCAAAGTACTGATGGCCTCCTGAGGAATGGGCTCCTCATCCACCCTACCAAACCCTTCCTACCAAAACCTTCTTCTGTCCTAAACGGAGAGGCTACTAAGCAATCACTCAAAAGCCTTGAGGTGTTGCTGGGCCTAAGAAAGGTTGCCATATCTGCGGTATCTTTTCCCTTGTTACCCCTCTGACAGAGGCATGCCTGTCTTTGTGGTGCCTGCCCCTCTAGAGTTGCAGGGTCTTATAGGCCTGCTCTTAGCTATTTCCTATCCCTAAGAGATGATAATCACCCAGAGCTCGGGATGTGTGAAGAGACAGGGATGTAGTGGGGCAGGTTTCTAGTGCTGGGGAGTGGGGCCGTGAGGATTACAAAGGGATTCTGCCCATGAGGAGAAAGGGACTGTCAACAGAATAGGTGCAAGGGCCTGAGGTGTTATGGGCATGGGAATAGACTGCAGAGCCTGAGAGGAAGCTGAACATCTGTGATGACCTGGATGCACAGGAAGCTAAAATGTCATATTGGACCACAGGATGCTCGGCTTTTGCAGGCTGTGTAGTAAAAACCTTATAGGTAGGACGTGAGCATGCTGAGAATGTGGGCTTGGAAAACAGGAAAGTATTCTGTTAGACAGGAACCACAGCAAGACACCATAGAGCTAAATATCCCACACGTTCCTGCTCGGCCTGTCATCCCAAACCCTCATGTAGTTTACCACCTGCAGCTCAAGGTCAAGACAAAGGCGCTCCCTCTCCCATGAGAAGAGAGTGAAAGGAAAGAGGAAGCAAGAAACACAAACAGCAGTGCAACAGACATAAACATGAACACCTAAGACAGACCCACTCCCACAAACCCTTGACATCTGTAGGCTTTTGCTGCCACGACTGGGGCCTCTCTGTAGAGAGGCACCAGAGGAGAGAGTTTGAAGACAGGCTTTAAATCTGTATGCCAGGCCCATTGGGGGCACAAATGAGTCAATCTGCCTGCGGCCTCTGTGGAGCAGGCAGCACGCAAAGAACCTAAGCCTTTCTCCAAACTACCTGGGGCAAGTAGCCATGTGCCCAGTAGTCTCCAGTCACTCTGCCCAAGCCTGTAGCTCTCTGTAGCTACAGGGCTTGAAATTGGAACTCCAAAAGCTCACTCTCCTCCCACCTACTAATCTTACAAGAGCGTTAGTCACTCTGTTGACCTGCAACAGGGCTGGGCAAAAACCTGCTTTAATCAGCTGTTCTGTTGCCACTCTGGAGTGGGAGAGGAATGTCAGGAACAGAAAATGCCACCGCGGTGGGGCCTGGGACATTTTTTGCAAAGAGAGAAAGGCAAGGCAACAAGAACATAGAAAGGAGAGGGAAACAGAGAGAGGAAAATGGCAAACTAAAAGAAGCAGACAATAATGACGCTGGATTTAAAGGGAGGAGATTTCCCAGCACAGTGATTCAGAGCACACCCTGGCTCAAGTTTAATGAGCATATGATGGGCACGAGGAGTTTGTAAGGGGATAAGGGATGCCACAAGCAGAATTCCCTTCAGGATTTGTTTCTCTCCATAGCACACATGACAGCATTTGACTGAAAGGAGGCTCAGACATTCCTGCCCCGAGAACCATGAACTTGCATAAGACCATCTTGTCATACTGCCCTTCAGCCTGGGGCGGAGACCTGCCAGTGCCTGGACTCTCACTGGCTCTGCTGAGGTTTAGGAAACCGGTTCACAGCCACCAAAGAAAAGCAGCATGGAAAGGTGCTGTCACTGCCCAAGGTCACCCATCCTACTTGCCTACCACATCCCACTTTGCCCAGCTCACACATTAGGAAACCCGAGGCAGGAAGAGAGAAAAATTTGCCCAAGGTGGTTAAGTGAGCGGCTGACCTGGGAGCACAGGTATGCTGGGGATCAGGCTCTGGGACTTGGCGGAAACGCCTTACCTGCTGTCTGCCTCTTCCCTCCTGCCTCCGGAGACTGACTGGCACTGGCGGCTCCCGCTGGCCCAGCCGAAGCGGGGGCATGTCCTGCCTCCCCCGCCGAGTTCCAGTAAAACTCCACGTACCCCATGCCACTCCCGCTGGGGTAAGCCTGGTAAGGGGGCAGAGCCAAGTGTGCGCACATGGGGGGCAGAGGAAGGGGTGATTCCCCCGCCTTCTAAGAGATGCCACCTTCACCTGGGGGCCAGGTCTCACCACAAGCTGAGGGAGCTCCGGAGTGTAGACAGGCGGTTACCTTTATAGCTAGCTATACCCTGCCTGGGCCTGCAATATTCACCATCGTCCGCTCCTCCAGGCTCTTTGTCATGTTAAAGAGGCTGATTGGTGGGGTGGGGACAGAGCCGGGGGGGTGGGGGAAGAGGGGAAGCCACACATGGCATCAGGGCTAAAATATGTCCCCTGTGAATTCTTCCCATTCTGCAGGTTCCTCAGTCTCACCTGAGCAGGGGTCTGATCCAGGGCCCCGGGAAACCTCCTCCCTCTTGCTTCAAATTGTCCTGTCACAAAAGAAACCCGTGAGTGCAGATGTCCTGTGGAAGAGAGCTGTTCACTGCACTGGGAGAACAAATCCCAACTAATATCCACCACATGGGAGCGGACAGGAGGCAGATCTGCTGCTGAGCTGCTCTGTAGCACATCGGGCAAACCCAAGCCCTGGCTCCAGGTTATAGTGAGGGTTCTGAGACCTTTGCTTCATTGCTTGTGTCACATTGACACCCCCCACAAGACCCACACACACCCTCCTGACCTGACAGCACTTCCCACACTCTTGGTGCAGGTGTCATAGATGGAGCAAGCGGGGAAACCCAAGTAGGGATCAGACCTGGGGCTAGAACCTACCAGTTTTTTGAAACTGAGAAGGAATTTCCTTCATGCAGGCATTTGAAGGAGCCAGCTGAAAACGCATCTGGCCCATCTTCCACATGCCTGCACCAGAGCAAACTCAGAAACACTGAACAAGTCACATCTACCACCAGATCTCGTTTTGCAGAGCACACTCAGAAATCTCAGCTGGCTGGTCTACAGAGGAACAGTCAACAGAGACAGAGGTAGGAAGAGATTTAGCGCAGGTGAGGTCCACAGCTAGCAGATTTGCTCCCCCATGTCCTTTCAAAGTCACGTCCTTTCTTTTGCATAGTCTTGGCTGTGGCCTTTGCCAGGCTGTCACAGGCTGGTTGGAATATAGAAGATGAAGAGTTTCCTTTAAGGCAGCATTAGCTGATGCTTGCTGACATATGGCCCACACGAGGGGGACAGGCACCTTCAGAGCTGTCGATTAAATAACTAGAGTGAGCCACAGAATCCAGCTATGGGCCTGCAGGCTGGTCTGCTCTGTGGGCTTGGTCCAGTCCCTACCCCTCAGGAGGTTTTGGTCTTCCCGTGTTTAGGAAGATTTTATTAGTTTCATCTCAAAAGACATTGCGAGTCTCTAGCTAATGTCTGTATTTCTCAGTGCACAGACAGAAGTTCCAGAATAAATCCAAATACTTCTTGCCAGAAACAGCCCTGCCTTGGCACAAGGACATGTGCATGCCTCACATGAGATAGTCAGAGCTGAGGGTGCAGATCCACAGAAGCGTTAACTGATTTAACAAGGACTGTCCCTGCACCCCTCTGCACCTCATTCATTGCTCCACAGGTGCTTGTAGCTGCCTTCTTGTAGCTTGTATCTAGCCTGTGCTAGCACCCAGTGCCTCCTGAACGGGCTAGAGAGGGAAACCTGCTTGCCGTGAGAGTGTTCAAGCATCAGCAGGGAGAAGAAATAGACAGGTAGGGGATCAGCAAGACCATAGGAAATGGGATTTAGACCAGTTTAAAAGGATGTAGGACACCACCTCTAGCAGCACTTCTGCTGCTGCTCTATGTCCCATGGCAGGCACCTTCCCTGTTGGTAGAGCAGGGGCAACTTGGGAGCCTTCTGAGATCCCTGCGTGGGAAATCGAAAGGAACTGCAGGACTGGCCTGTGTGTGAACCTGAAAATCAATGCAACTGCTTTTGAGCTGTCATGGGCAGACCATTCAACTCACTTGCCACATGACCGCATGATTCTGCTGCCTTGGGACCAGCCACTTTCCCATGAGGTGCAGACTGTAGGGAGCTAAGGGCCTGGTTAGGGCCTTTTTAAAACTTGACCCTCAGTATTATGTTTTCTGTTTGCACGAAACAGTTTTCTATGCCTACAAACTGCAGTGACTGACATCTCTCTGCACAAGAAATGCATTTTTAAATATGAAATTAGCTTGCAAAACTGAAAGCAAAACAGGGCTTTTGAGCGCATCTGCCTCGATGGAATCCCAAGAACATCCTGAATATGGCAATTACTCTGCAACAGCCTCTACATGGTGGTTTTGGCTCATGCCTCACTTCTGAATCATTCCACCTTTCTGAGCTGCAGTGCTACAAGAGCTCAGATCACTTTCCCTCTTATTGGCCCTCAGGCCTTAACTGATTAAGCAAAGGGAGAAACACCAATGACATGAGCTGTACAGAGCTTGGGACCCCGCTGGGCAGCTTCAGTGCCAGTCAAAGAGAATGTCCTGGGCTCCTTATTCATGGCTGGCCTGTATGTTGGTGTTCAAGTTTTCATGGCCTTAGGTGCAGTTAGAAAACGAAAACAAGGTAGCAGACTTGGAGGATATCAACATGTCTTCTAAGACTGCTTAATCTGAATATCTGGCAGAGAACGTGGCATTGGGGTGCTGGTGTGGGTGGCAGTGGGTATCTGCGTACTTGTTGGGAGTCTCACTGGCGGAGCACTTTGCACCTGGTGTCCTTGATTTCAGCCACTTCTGAAAGGTGTGTGGGATCTTTCTTGCAAAGCGCCCAAGGCCATGATAAACTAGCATAGTCACCTGCACTACAAAGTCCCCGCTGGGCAGAAACCGGGGAGGAGGGTGGTGCTGCCCCTGGGAGCAGAGCCACCCGCCCAACTGGACCAGTGAGTGGGGCAGGAGAGAGGGAGTCACCACCCCGGGGGGCAGGAGGGGAACCAAGAGGCAGAGGAGCTGAAGGAACCTCCGGGCCTCAACCCCCACGGTTTCAGAGCAGCACCGCCTCTCAGGGACCAGCTTATCTCCCCGTGAAGCAGGTGATGCAGCCTGTGGCGAAGGCAGCGGCTCCCAAAAAACAGCACTGCAGGCAACTGGCAGATGTGGCTTGGCATCAAACTGAGGCAAATCCTGGTTGGTTTGGTACTGTGTTATTCCAGGCTGGGCCCAAATACTATTACCTTACAACGATCTCCACGAAAGCCTTCTCAGGCTCATGCTCTTGGCTTAAACAACCTTTATCTGCTCTTCTGTACCATGAAGCTGAAAGCACATTCCAATAAAAACAGGGTAAATTCTTCCCGGGCGTGTTTGTAACATGATCTTTCATCAACAGGTAAGTCCTTTGCTTTCTCTGAGACGGCACTGAACTTTGCAACAGCGACAGCAATGAAACAGTAGCCTGTAAATGACCAGGTTTCCTCCATAAAGATAGTGAAGTAGGAAGACTAGTAGTTAGAGAGACCAGGAGGAAAGAGGAAAAGTCCTCATTCTCTGCTCCCGTGCCCTCCCTGATGGGGCTCATGCTGACTTGCCCAAAATAGCCACAAAGTAGTGAACCCAGGTGCTACTGACAGGGTAGCTCTACTGACGTGAGAAGGAGGAGAGGCTGAAAAAGAAACCTTGCAAACTGGGCTGGGATTATGGACATCATTCAGAAGATGCTCAACCAGAGCAGAAGACGGAGAACATGCTCATGGAAATGTTTTCTGTAACTAGGTCCTTTCACTGGCTCAGTCCATATGGTTGTGACAACCTAATTTTCTTATGACGATCACTGCCTAGCCATGTTTGGTCACTGCCCTGATGTCTTCTACACCTTTCATAGGTGATGTCAGCAAAATCGTCCTGCCAGGCAACAGTTTTTGATTTGTTTGGTGAGGATTGCTTCTTTTTTTCATTGGAGTTTTAGGTAACTAATGACCTTTCAGCCTCTTCATTTGTCAATTTCTCCTCTTTTCTCCTAAAAGAGGAATCAGACCGGGTCAAATGGGAATGCTCAGATCTGGATAGAGACACTGAACGGACTTGACTCTGAGATGTCTGTGTTCTGGCAAAGTGTCCATGACAGCTAACACGAAAACAGGGCTTGACATGTACAGCGTGGACATAACAAGAGCCAGAACTGAAAGTTGAAGCTGACAGCATCCTGAATAGACTTAGATGTTCAGTCACAGCGTGAGCCCCTGTGGCTCCCCTCTTCTTGGTGTAGCTCTAGCCAACAGCTCTTCAGTGAAGATACAGCTGATGCCACCAACAGGAGCATTGCTATACCTGCATTCCTGGTTGGCTGGCAGAGCTGTGGCAGTTTGGGCTGCAACAGTTTAGAAGTCCTCGTTGCTGCCACGACGCCGGGAGAACACCAAGTTTCTCGGAGGCTTGGCCTCACCAGACCCCGCTTGGGGGGTGCATGGGGAGCGCCTCTCCCCAGAAGGTCCTGCGCTGCGGGCTCAGGTGCTGCAAGGGGTGGGCGAGCACCTGGCAACCCTCCAGAGGCTTTCTGGGCCACATAGTCTCTTTCTGCAACTAGTAATATTGGCAAACAAGCTTTTTTTTTTTTTTTCCCTGTTCCAGTTGGCTTTCAAAAAAAGTATGCTTTTCAGTCCTTGAACTTGCTGAATGTGATTTCGGTTAAGTATTCAAAGATAGTTAATGGAGTTGTTTTAAGAAAAAGGCTTTGACGCTGTTATTTTATAGTATTTCTCCTTTCTTTGAAGCCTTGAACAAATGCCCTGCTTTGTTTAAGCATTTGCAGGGCATTTTGGATTGACATTTATAGTAATGGCTTAATCTAAAAACATTTATAAAAGCAAAAAAAGTGGAAAATACAGTCAATGATAGGAACCAAAGTAGCTAAAACAGTTCCACATTGCAACGTTCCCATTCTGCTCCCCTTTCAAACACTTAGTTCAGCGTGTTGATTCTTTAGTTGTAACCTGAACTTGAATTTACTTCTTTTAAAGCACCATATTTTTCTTCAAAGACTTTTCTTTTTTTGGTGATTGATCATCTTGTACATTTTTTCTTTCCTTTGTGGTAGACTGTGCTGTAATCTAGTCAGATCCATGTGTTTGCCTGTTCTGGCAATGGCCTCGTCCCCCTTGCAAATACTGTTAATGAGTCTGTACCAGAAAAGGATATTTTTTTCCCTCTAACACATACGGTCTCGCTGTACTGAGGATAGGCAGTGGAAAGGAAAATTTATTCCAGAAAATCATAAACATGCTGCTGCTTTTTGGTTTTTTCAGGTGTGTCATGCTGAGCTGAAAAATTCTGAAAGCAGTAAAATATACTCCCAGTGAGGGAATATAACCAAGTTTTAGTTGGGTGATCAAATAGAAAAAGGAAAAGGATTCCCTTTCTCTTCTTAGGCTATTCTGGGCCTAGAGATAAATAGGGTCAGAGCTGGTACTTTACCGTACATAGCAGCCGTCCAGAGCCACAAAAAATTAAGTTAAAATCTCTCAGGGCTGGAAGATGTAAGAGGAGCTATGGTAACGCCTACCTAAAAAACACTGGGAAGGGGGGTGGGGGTGTGGTGTGTGTCTAGGAAGTCTGCAAATCTTAAATAACATTCCTCAGTATTTCCTTGCTGCCTTCCATTTCTCCTTCTGTAAATGTAATTTAGGAGTCAGCTTCCCATATTAAGTGTTTTTGGTTCACGAAGGAAGGGAACGTTTTGCAAAGGCTCTTTAATTGTTCAGATTAACAAAAGCCCAACTTATTTTGCTGTGCAAAATTTTTCAGTAAAATCGGCAAAAGGTAAAAGTGAAAATCTGTGCCACACTCACACATATATATACATATATATTTAAATCCTCTCCCTCTATCTCCTTCTCTCTCTTTTTTTTTTTTTTTTTTTTTAAAAATCCACCCAGTGAAAAAAAGGTAAGGGCCAAGAGACGAATGGACTTGGCTAGGCTCAAGCTATTGCTTTCCATGATCCTTTCGTGGTTTTCATTCATCCTCTTCATGGCCAGAGAATCAGGGCACAGCCTCATAAAGGAACTGTGAAAGGGTGTTCAATATCTTGTGAGCATGGGGCACGCATATAGAGGATGAGTTGGTCGGGAAATCTGCCCGCAGAACAAGGCAGGAGGAAGAGGAAACTGCATTGGGATATCTCTGCAGGGGTATAAGATACAGAGAGAGCAGGTGATGGATTTTGGCAGGTGGAGGAAAGTTAAGAGGTTTCTTGGTTGCAGTAAATGCAGAGAAAGCCTGTCTTAAGGGGCTTATAGGCCCTGGAGCATCAAACCTTACCGACTCTGACATATCTAGACGGGGAGAAGAATGCAGTGTGCTCCTTTACCAGTCACCGGCTCTGGTATCTGGGATTCCACCAGCCCAAATGTGCCAGGAATTAAGTCTCCCCAGACAAACAGAGATAACATAGCAGCGCTCTGATCAAGGGACTGATATCAAAGGAGCAAATCTCTCAGCCCCAGGGATGAATCATCAGAGCAGTTTATTCCAACCTTTTCTCCTCCTTTCAAATATCAGGTTCAATTGCAGCAACAGCAGCACAAAAGGCTTCGTCATCCTAGGTGCTGCAAAGACAGGGAAAACACAACCAGGAGGAATGGAATTCACAAGTGATACAAGGCTGGGAGGGTGTTGCAAATACCACAGAGAACAAAGAAGCAATGCAAAAGTAACCTATCTTGCTTGGGAAGGGAGGAAGAAGGAAAGATGGGGGCCAGTCATGCACCTGGAGAGAAAGAATCTCAAAGGTAAGTCATCAAAGGGAGATGTCTAGAAGACACAGCATAAAGAAAAAAAAAAAGATAGGCAAAAGAGATGCATGTTTGCCAGCCGAGGCATACTGAATTCAAGCAACAGCAGTACTATTTTGCAGGCATGCAAGCACTTGACAAAGAACCGTATAATCTCATTTTCATGGATGGGGAAACTGAGGCACCACATGGGCTCAGTAAACGACCTGCTATTGTGCAGCACCAGCCACACCTTGGCTAGGCAGAAACACCAGGTTGTCGCTGCAGAAAACTTTTGTCTTAGATCTGAAGGGCAGTACTAAGCACCGTTATGGTGAGATTACACTAAGAAGGTTACATTCTGGTTTGTGTGCCCTGCAAAATGAGGGGGACGAGGAGGAGAGGGAAGCACCAGGGAAGAGCAGCAGGCACAGAAGTGTTATAAAACACAGCTTCTTTCTGCCAAGCGAGTATCAAACCAGAATTGCAGCATCTCATCCTCTCTGCTCCTCAGCAATCTATGGATCTAATCTCTGTTTACACGCAGGGGGAGATCTGTCTCATCTGAAGGCATTCCCGTTGCCAGCTCCACTCAGGTTGCCCTTCCCACAGGGCAGGTGAGGACAGGTGGAAAGGGCCGAACAGGCAGACACAATGCCAGAGACAGGACTTTGATGAAAGTAAATAAGGTTGTGTGTCACTTCAGCTCCGCTAGTTCTTCACAGTCATCTCACCTGTGTATGTACCAGCCCACTCTGGAACAGACGCGAGCCAGAGGGCCAAGCCGGGACTGGTCCTCTGCCTCGTCACCATCACTGACAGTTCTGTTGGATGATGGTCCAGCAGGCTTTACTGTGGCATCAGTCACATCATTGCTGGATCTTAATAAACCATGTTGATAATGGGGCTGGTTCCCCCATGAGCTGTGTTAGCTCTGCAGGGCAAACAGGAGCAAGACTGTCAACTCTGTAGAAAAATCAGTTGATCCCCGAAGCCTGTAGCTGTGGCTCAGGTGCACACCAGGAGCCTCGGAAGTGCTTCTGTGCCGTAGTCTGATTTGGGTTGTGGTTTGGAGTTTGGGGTTTTGTGGGGGAGGGGGGAGGGAAGGGGTTGCATGTTTTGTGAGATGGTAGTATGGCATTCATATTTCAGAGTAGCCCTGCGCTTTGGCATGTCAAGATTTACCTCTATGAGATATCAGTCACTCTAAAAAAAATATTACTGATAATTACATTGCAGATGAATCTAAGCTTTCCAAGGAGAATTGGGGGCCCGGAGTGGATGACAACATCTATATGGACTATTTGCTAAGGGTGAGGCACCTGGGAAATGCCACATAACCAGCCATGTTTCCATGCTACAGACAGGGTAACACAGCATCAGCACCCTCCAGTAAGACTGCGCTTGATATCTTGTGTTTCCCTTGTGTGCTGTGCACTAGCAGGAATGAGAGGTCTCAGGGGTGAGGAAGCAATTAATGACCCAAAGGTAATCAGTTTTGAGGCGGTAACGTCAACTCATTGGGAAAACAACAGAGAGAGTGGGTGGCTGGTGGCCTGTGGAAGCCTCTGAGTGAATAAAAAGCAGGAGAACTTTTTTAAAAGGTTGTGATATTCTTCTGGGACACTGGCGAAGAAATACCTTCTGCTCACAGCAGAAGAGGCATGTAGCAAAAGTCGCCGGGGCTCACCAGAGAAAGCAGAGCCCTCGGGTTTCTCCCAGCCTCAGGCTTGGGGTCTTTACCAGAGTGGTGCCCGAGGAGCTGCGGGCTGCAGAGCCACCTGGGTGGCAGAGCCACACAAAGAGCTGCAAGGCGAGCACAGCACGAACCTCCGCCTCCCGCAGCAGCCCTGCTGGCATCCCTGCCGCGCTTCTCCCTCTCCAGCACAGCAGAAGCCATCGTGAGGTGACCCTGCGCTAGGGCAGGGCTTGTACTATGCAAGGATGGCAGTAGGAACATCCACTGGGCCATGGTCCCTGTGAGACAAGGATTTGGCTTGTGTTTAAGCTCAGCAGGTCCCCTGTGTCATGCAGAGTTTGGGATGGGATTAATGCAAGTTTAGTCACTGCCCAGGAGAACATGCCTCAAACCTCCACACCCTCCCCCAAAGCTTTGTCCACAGGGTTATACCTCTTGAAGAGAACCTGAGGCAGGAGAAGGAGAGCAGCATGAAGCAGGGCTTAAAGAACAGCTTTTTAAGGGGAGACGAGGAATAGCAAAGGGGAAGCAGAGAAGTGGGGAAGAGCAGGAGGAATGGGCTGAAACATCAGGGAAAATGCAGAGAGAATCCCAAAAGCGTGAAGGAGTGTAACACCAAGTCACCCTCAGCTCCGTATACAGGCAGACCCTGCAACACGCGACATGAGGCAGAAGGAGCTATGGGAGAAATGGCACCATGAGAAAGCAGTGGGAAAATGACCTGTGGTAGAATGAAGAACCAAGTGAGGTGCAGGGGCACAAGAAAGACCTTGAGGTATGAGAGAAATCCCAGAGCTGGCCAGGTAATGCAAGCCTGTCTCCATCCACACTTTTGGTCTACCCATCTCTGCCCCTCCTGAGGCTGAGAGGAGGTGTCGGCCTGGTGAAAGTGGGCAGTGATCACCCCAAAGGTGTAGTGGTCCCTAGTTCAGGGCATGCACAAGTACAGGTTCAGAGACAGATATACCAGAGAGCCTGTGAGGACCGAGAAGATCCACTATGAGATGGAAAGAGGCGCGGAGTTTAGTGAAATTCTAGCTGCTTCCAAGGCCCTGGGAGATCACGGAAAGGAGAGGAAGGACCCCGCCAAGGAGCACGCATCGTGTTCAACTTACAGTGACTCCGGTGGTGCTTGTGGGACTGGAGAAAAGACCCGGCTCCACTGAATGGAAGAAGAGCCTCTACCAAGCTCACTGTGCTGTTCTGCCCCTTTTCTTATGGTAGCTGGGCCTCTGATGTGAATCAAAGGCAAACTGCAGGCTCAGCAGCGATTTTATGGCCCCCTTACCACAGGGAGCCCCCAGGGTGTGGTATGGGGGCTAGGTCACCCTGGAGCTGGGTGGAAATCTTGATTCTCTCTGCTGCCTGTGTGTATGGCTGTACAGTTGCACTGATGCAGCTTTTGAATTACTTTCCCCTGCAGGAGAATGGAGGATGCAAGCTGCGATCAAGGCTCTCAGAAGGCCTCCCTAGGGCTGGCTGGGTGTGTGGACACTTTGCACCTTTTCATTACACCACTGGGGAGAATCAAGCATACTGTATGTGTGCAACCAAAGTGCTCACAGCCACAGACCACATATCAGATATGCGATCGTCATGGCTACGCTCCAAAACCTTCCTGGGTGCCCCATTTCTGAGAGCCGGGGAGTCAGGGACATGTCACCTTTGGCTCCCAGAACTCCCCAGTCAGCCGGCACCTCCCACAGCCCTTTGCACTGGCACCAGGCACAGCGCAGCCCCCTTCCCTTGTGCCCCTTTTCACCACCTTGCCCTTCCACGTCAGGCACCATGAGGGGATGACGACCCGCAAGCTGTGATACGCCTCTGCAGCGTTCCTGGTGTTGGGGCCCTGCACAAGCAAATACTCCTGGTGTCTGAGCCTCCAGTGCACGTCACTCCTTTAAGGCTTCCCATGAGCTTCAGATTTTCTCACTCTCTGCTTTTAAAGTGTTATTAACTTGGCCCGGCCCTTCCTTCAGCAGGAGAAAATGTGCTCTCTCAGTGCCGTTCAGTTAACAAAAGGTTAAGTCCCAGTCAAGGAAAAGAAAAAAAAAAAGAAAGAAGCTGTCTCTTCATGAGCCACCACTGTGCAGGAAATTTTTGCTGAAGCTGAATTTCTAGTCAGCCCTGGCACCTGTGCTTTGGCTGCTCTGTCCTCACACCCACAGCCAGTCAGGGGCTGGACTTTCCATACCCAAGAAAAAATGTCTCTCTCTCTTTACTTCTTTTTTCTTCCTTTTTTTTTTCTTTTTGGCTTCAATTACACTTCGAAAAAGAAATCAGACTTGCTCACACAGCAAAATTGCCCCAGATGATGCATGTGGAAACACCGAAACCTGCCACTAATACGATGTTTTCCATTTTCGTTGTTGTTATTGTGACCAAAGCATTACAATGTACACAATTAGCTATGGGCTATGTATGACCAGTGTGAATACCATTCTTGCATGAGAACGGGGAAAAAGTCAGCACGAGAAAAAAGTCAAAGAGTAAAAGCAGGGTGATGCTGCTCCATCGGTCCCAAAAAGCTCTGCCTGTGGCATGAGATAAGGAAGCTGGAAAGCATTTCTTTCAAGGCTTCTGCACCGACAGTTTTTCTGAGACGGCCGAGCCCCTGCAGATTGCAGTGCAGTGGTGGTATCTCTCCAAAAAGTTGGCTTTGCTGACATTTGTCTTGGCCGGTTCTGTTTGTCAGGGCCCTGTCTTGCACTACCTAACACAGTTAGGAATCTACCTTTGCTTTGTGTTTATGGAAAGGCTGCTTCTATTATGCTACTCTGCTAACTTGAGTCTAGCTGAGCCAGCTGTATTTTGCATGCCCATCAGTTCTTCCTGGCTGTGGCACTTAAAAGGTCCTGAGTATTTATCATTTTGCCCTGCGCCCTTTATGCAGGTAGCTCTGAATGGCAGCTGACAATAAATTCCAGCAGTTGATTGTTTGTGAAAAGTGTGTGGTCTGGTCATATTTCTCTTTGGTTTCATGTGAAAAATCTCATTCTGCAGACAATCAGGAGTCCTAATTTCTAGTCTGCAGGATGTGAGTAACTTTCTGCAGAGACTGATTGCGCATATCCTGTGGGGCAGTTGTAATCTAACCTATATGCATGGTAAGATACAGTCTTGAAGGTGTTGCTTTCATAACACAGTGAAACTATAGCTACGGTGTGCTTAGTGGAAATTTTCAAAGGCCACCCATAGAATCATAGAATCATAGAATATGTTGGGTTGGAAGGGACCTTAAAGATCATCTAGTCCACCCCCCCCTGCAGTAAGCAGGGACACCTTCAACTAGATCAGATTGCTCAGAGCCTCATCAAGCCTGGCTTTGAATGTCTGCAGGGATGGGGCCTCCACCACCTCTCTGGGCAACCTGTTCCAGTGTTTCACCGTGACCTCCCATGGCACCCAGCTCCCTTATTGGTGGTGGTTGTTAAAATTTGACTGTGCTGAATTTATCAAATCAAGTACAATTTCTGGGGGAACTTGATGCAACTATATGGCTGAAAAACTGCTGTGAAGTAACTGGAGATAGGAACGGGAGAGGTCCTTTAGGAAGCCCCCACTTAAAAAGAACCACAGCCAAGAAATATGTCTGCAGAAACGCAGTTAGAATCCTGTGGAAGGACCCAGACAATATTTGTCCTTCTCTCTCTCCGGCAGTGACGGGCAACCCAAGTGTAGCTCTGCGCTTTTGTTTGACGATGTCAAGATTTCATTTAGATGGGCATGAACTTTGCTCACTGACTTCCCTAGGGCCATCACTTTGTTCATGAAAATATTCAGGTGCAAGGAAGGGAAGTGGTTTGCTCAGGATCACTCAGCCAGTCAGCAGAATAAAATGCGAGCTTCTCGGCTCGATGCCCCTGCTCTGACCAGGAGATGGCACTACCAGCATTTCTGCCTGAAGCTGGCGAGCTTTTTGCGCAGCCACGCATCCCGGCCAGCCGTTCCAGTTCGACCCCTTCATGCCAAGCACCACCCCGTGATAAGACCTCGGTGATCTACCTTGTTCTGTTTGCTTGACTTTCACCCTGATTGTCCCTTCATCCAATGAGGTTGCTCAGGAAGAAAAAGTACGCTGGCACAACGTTTTGCTGCACCCAAAATACCCAGCCACCACTCCTCTTCTATCTATGTCGGCCCCCCTCCCTGTCCCTGTTTTCCCCTGCCTCTCATCACAGACCTGTCAGAAGAAGTGCGTAGATGCTCCAAACGAGTGCTGTGGCATGTAGTATTGCTGTCTGCTTTTAACCAGCAGGCTCAGCGCTGCGCTTGCATATCCAATATATCTGCAGGCACACCGATGTTTCCCCATCCTTCTCGTCAACTGCTGTCAAGATCTGCTTTAGTCACAGGACTAGGAGACAAAGAGCACACCACCTCCTGTTTCTACCTGCTGAGACATTATATCCCTTCAGCGTACCCCTTACTCCAAAGCCGTCTGCATTTTTTTGTTGATTCCCACCACCGCAGTATGCTTGGCAATGGTCTCTTTGTATCCACAGAACACTGTTGGATGGGCATGAAAGAACTGTTTTGGATGGCACATGGTGACGTAAAGACAAAGACTGCTGGGCAACAGCAAGTGCTGAGCTGCACATTCTCGGAGGATATAGGCTAGAGTTTATTTACGTCCTCTGCCTGCTCCCAATCCACCTTGCAGTCACGATCGCATGACTAAAAAGTGGGGTCTCCTACTGAGACGCCAAATAGCTACATAACACTGCCTGGCAGCCACTCCACCTCACTTCGTTCAGCTCCCCTCACAGCCATGCCACCTTCAAGGAGTCTCCCATATGAGGTCTTCCCAATCACTTTTGCCTTCAGAGACCTGGCCACTCTTCACCGCGTACTTCTTTCCTCTCCTTACCAAACAGCTTCCTCCTGTCTCCTGCTTTTAACTGCCAGCAAGTGACATGTTCTGCGTATATGATAACCCTCTTGGCTAGTTCACTACAGCGACCACCTCCTGCATGCTCCAGGACTCTACTCTGGAGTCCCTCACTGTCTCTTCAGGCCTTCTGCTGCACCATCTCTCACTACTGCACTCCATTCCATCCTTCCTTGGCTTCCTCTTGTTGTGTCCCCTAAACATCACCCTCAACTTCAATCCAACCCTGATCCACCAGCTCCTCCCCGCCTCTCTGAGCCTGATGTATTCTTTTGACTGCTCTGAGACAGTGGAAAGTACTCGCCAGGCTTTGGGAATGCATTATCCTTCAGCATGGACAGCCTCCCTTTTGTCCACATTCACATAACACCCAGGAAGGAAGGCATGCAACTGTTTCTGTCCCAGGAATCTGTAGTTCCGGTTGTGCCGTCAGTCTCTCTTCCACTGATTTGCAGCATCAGAGAGTTGTAAAAAGACACCGCATCAGCAGCTGTTTGCCCTGGCCTAGGATCTTGGAATGAGGAATGAAAGACGGCATTTTCAAACCATTTTGTTGTGCAGAGAGTCTGGGAATTTGGATGAAAACTATCCTGGTTAAGGAAGGAGTTTCACAATGAATTCAAATGCAAAAAGCGTGTATGCAAGAAGTGGAAAAAAGGATATGGAGGCTACGGAGGAGGAGGACAGAAGCACTGCTTGGGTACTGAAGGACAAAATTGGAAAGGCCCGTCGGAGCCCAGCTGGAGCAAAAACTTGCATGCAGAATGGGTGACAAGAGGGATTCTGTGATTATCCTAGTAGCCAGTCTAGGAAAAATACAGGTTTGCTGAGAAATGGGGGACAAACTAGTGATGGATGCCTCAGTCCCAGCAGAGGCTGAGGTACTCAAAGCCTTCCTTGCAACGGTCTGTAGAAGCAAAGCCTGCTCCCAGATCTCAAAACTTACCATAAGGGTTTGGAAAGCTGAGGGACAGCTAGGAGTAGGGCAGCAACAGGCTCAATACTACTTAGAGAGGCTGGATATGTCACAATGCATGGGGTTGGATAAGATACACTACAAGGGTGCTGGGATACATCCAAAGCTGCTGAAAGAAGTGCCTGACGTGATTATGAGACTGCAGTCTTTCATCTGTCATCCCTGACAACTGGAAAAAGGGTATTGTTGTGGCCAACTGTATGGAAAGCAAGCGGGATGAATCGGGAACTCCAGACCAGCCATCCTTACCTCAGTACTATATCCTCTTGGCACCCAGTGTCAAATGTGCAAAGGGCAAGACTGTAATTGGGAAAGGTTGATACTGGTTTACCAAGGGCAAAACACCTGCCTTTGAAAATGAAAGGACTGGCAATATGGATTAGGGGAGAGTGGTTGATGTAACATACTTTGACATGAGTTACACTGCAGGTACTGTCCCACACAGCGTACTCCTTTGGAAGGAGAGGGAGGTATGGCAGCAAACCACTACTCAGCATACTGGGAAATGGGAAAATGTAAAATATCCCAGTGAAGGTGAATGACACCACCAGTAGAATAGCTCTTCCTAATTCCATGGCGGTGTCCTGGCAATGTGACATGGCCCAAAGAGTTCCCTGAGCAACACATCACGCTCTTCAACAGCCTTCTACACAGGGTAGAATACATCAGAAAGACTAAGCGTAACACCTAGACGAGATGATTGTCCATTAAAATATTCTATAGCACCGGAGGCAGAGGGAAAGCTAAATAGACTACACAATGCCATAACCAACTGACCAAATATTAGCAGATTTCCCCTAACTTTTTAATGAGCAGTCTCTGGAAATGGAAGAAGCATGCCACATCTATTGCCACCCCATACTTCTGATGTTCATCCACTAAATGTTGTTTTTCTTGACCACGTAATTTGTAGAGATGCATTTGTCCATGAAATATTTGGCACCTCCATGAGGCCAGGGGATATGTCAATGGAGAATTCACAGCCAGGGAGACAGCATGAGGAAGAAAGGCTTCACACTAGGCTCAGCTCGTTCATAATGGTCACTGTTGGAAAAATCCAACAGTGCATGTATCTAGGCATAAGCTGTTGGGCCCACTAGCCTGTTCTGGTAAAGTGCTGGCCATGGTGGAACAGCCAGCAGGATGCTTCAATGCAGAAGGCAGGAACTAAGATAGCAGGCCATACAGGTCGACTAGCATTTTTCTGTGTACTGGGGTGTGGAATAGGCTAGAGCAATACTAGAAGAGGTGGGTCGGAAGCTGTGAGGTAGAAGGGCAAAGTGCAGCGTGCCAATATATGCAGGTCAGTATGGATCTGGAATGGCTGGAGACAGGACCCCACAGTACCTACTGGTCCATTTTCTGACTCACGTGATGGTGCTTCAGAGAATAAGGCATTGTTGTTTCCTTACAGCGAAGAAGCCCTCTGTTCAGATTTCTGTCCCAGTCTACTAAGAATGAGGAGCTGGCATTAATGGCACAGACAGGAAATATGGAAAAGAGGGATCTTATGGCTCCTAATTGAGTGATCAAGGTAGAATGGAAAACCCTGGGTAGCAAGACTATTTTGGAGGAACAGTTGATTTTAAAGGGCAAATAGGAAGAAGGAGACAGAGCAGGGTGATGAGAAAACCTTCTTTGGCGTTGAGTCTTCCCCAAAATTCACTCATAAAAAGCCACTACCTGTCCCTCTTACACTTCCCTTCCAGAGACACCATTTTTCTTCACGATCAGCGCAGGCTCAGCTGCTAAGGACTCATGTCCAGTCCTTCCTCACCCCCCGAGACACTGCCCCCTCTCTGCCCATGAGACTACTGGTCACAACACAGCCTGCTACAGCATTGAACACTAACAGTGCGGTGTTGGCACTGGGGCTAGGAGGAATGGTAATGGGCCACATGCAGCTTTCAGTGTGGCTGAGTCCTCTATTTTCTCATCTACCTTCACCAAGAGGACATCATCACCTCTCAGTCTCCAGAGTTCTGTAAGAAAACAGATTAAAACAGTGCTGAGGGTTTCATACCTGTCTGTCAAGGTTTCAATGTGAACCAAGGGGGCAGACAGGGGGACATAAATTCAGATGATGTTATTTCAAAACTGGGAGAGATAGGAAGTCCGGTTTAAACACAGAAACATCTTCTATCCCAGCTACCATGGCCTGCACTTTTAACACCTGACCAAGTAATCAAGTACACTGCATGTGTGCAATCAAAGTGTTCACACCCACAAACCACACATCAGATATCTTTTTATCTCAGAAGAAAGACGTGGCCTCTAATATGAGTCTGAACTAGGTTCTGCAGAGTTGGTGGGAAGCCACTTCAAACATGGTTTTCATGGCTACGCTCCAAAACCTTCCTGGGAGCACCCATTTCTGAGAGCCGGGGAGCCGGGGACATGTCACCTTTGGCTCCCAGAACTCCCCAGTCAGCTGGCACCTCCCACAGCCCTTTGCACTGGCACCAGGCACAGCGCAGCCCCCTTCCCTTGTGCCCCTTTTCACTACCTTGCCCTTCCATGTCAGGCACCATGAGGGGATGACGACCCGCAAGCTGTGATACGCCTCTGCAGCGTTCCTGGTGTTGGGGCCCTGCACAAGCAAATACTCCTGGTGTCTGAGCCTCCGGTGCACGTCACTCCTTTAAGGCTTCCCATGAGCTTCAGATTTTCTCACTCTCTGCTTTTCAAGTGTTATTAACTCGGCCCGGCCCTTCCTTCAGCAGGAGAAAAAAAGGTTAAGTCCCAGTCAAGGAAAAGAAAAAAAAAAAGAAAGAAGCTGTCTCTTCATGAGCCACCACTGTGCAGGAAATTTTTGCTGAAGCTGAATTTCTAGTCAGCCCTGGCACCTGTGCTTTGGCTGCTCTGTCCTCACACCCACAGCCAGTCAGGGGCTGGACTTTCCATACCCAAGAAAAAATGTATCTCTCTCTTTACTTCTTCTTTTTAATTCTTCTTCTTTTTTTTTCTTTTTTTTTCTTTTGGCTTCAATTACACTTCGAAAAAGAAATCAGACTTGCTCACACAGCAAAATTGCCCCAGATGATGCATGTGGAAACACCGAAACCTGCCACTAATACGATGTTTTCCATTTTCGTTGTTGTTATTGTGACCAAAGCATTACAATGTACACAATTAGCTATGGGCTATGTATGACCAGTGTGAATACCATTCTTGCATGAGAACGGGGAAAAAGTCAGCACGAGGAAAAAGTCAGCACGAGAAAAAAGTCAAAGAGTAAAAGCAGGGTGATGCCGCTCCATCGGTCCCAAAAAGCTCTGCCTGTGGCATGAGATAAGGAAGCTGGAAAGCACTTCTTTCAAGGCTTCTGCACCGACAGTTTTTCTGAGACGGCCGAGCCCCTGCAGATTGCAGTGCAGTGGTGGTATCTCTCCAAAAAGTTGGCTTTGCTGACATTTGTCTTGGCCGGTTCTGTTTGTCAGGGCCCTGTCTTGCACTACCTAACACGGTTAGGAATCTACCTTTGCTTTGTGTTTATGGAAAGGCTGCTTCTATTATGCTACTCTGCTAACTTGAGTCTAGCTGAGCCAGCTGTATTTTGCATGCCAACCATTTTTCCCTGGCCATGGCATTTAATAGGCATTTTTAATGCCTTCCTGCAAGCAAGCAGAATCCCAACTTTGTGGACCAAGAGGTGAGGTCCCAGTGCTAGGAAGACTGTAGCTCCAGAATAGCTATTTGCTTCAGCTACAAAGGCTCCTGTGGGCATTCATGGTGGAGAGTATACCCGTGCTTCCCTTTTCCTCAAGAACCGATGACCTCTTGCCTGTGAGTCATAAGCTTCCAGAGTCCTATGAGACTTCATGTTATTTCACACGTAGCTCAAGAGCCTGTACTTTGGTGCTGTGGCTGTCACCTTTCTACTGCATATTCTCTTCTATCTTTTTCTTTCCCACTCTCTCACGGGCTCCTGTCAGAGTTCATACTCACCTCTCTCAGGCCCTGTTCCACCTTCTCACACTTATGAACGTCTCACCTTCCTTCCAGATGTCAGGGGTTTTTTAGCTTGCATCTCATTCCTCCTTTCCTTGGAGATCAGCAACCCCCCGTTCTCTTTTTACTGGTTGCTCCAGTACATTCTCATAACCTTCACTGTTTCCCTTCTGTACTCAGTCTCCTATGGGCTCTTCCATACACCATAAATTTCTCCAGCCATCCTGCTGCAGCAATATCTCTCCACACCTTCACCACTGCTCCCAGCTTTCATCTCCTCCTGGCTCTGCATCCCTATGCCTTCCTCAGTGGAAAATTATTCTGGTGACGCTGTCCTAAAACTTGTTGACTCTTTAGGTCATAGACTTGCATCATAGACTAGATTCAAAGCAGAGCTACGAGGCCAAGACGTGTCACTGAGAGCTTTGATCCATATCAGAGAGAGCACTTTGAAAGAAGTAAGTAAAGCAGAGGGGAACAAATATAGTCCAGACCCCAAAGTATTTAATGTATGAATACAAGTGAAAAACAAGATAGTATTCAGTCCAGGTGACAACAGCAGTTGGTCACAGGAATATAAAGAAAGCAATAAACTGATGAGCACTTGATGGCAAATTTGTTCATGGTGGAGAAGAAAATGGGATGAAGGGAAGACCAGAGCAGAAATGAAAGACTGGGTGATGTTTGGTCAGGTTGATCATTGCACAAGGGACCGGTTACTTGTTCAGCACATCATCTGCAGTGGTCCCACACTGCATGCCACAGTGACTGGTGCACCAATCTGACTGCCTGACACAAATTCATGTGACCATTTGCTCAACAAGAAAGGGTTGTGTAATGCAAGCAGAAAACAGACTTAACAGGTCAGTCATGTGTCTATCAGATATGCTGAAGCTGTGTCTCAAGGAGCAGGAAAAGACAATCTTGTAAGCACTGTGTATTCTAGTGGGACAGAACATAGAAACAAGGTTCACCACAGCAAGTGAATTGTTTTAAAACTTACACAGTCTGCCTCCACTAGATATGGCATACTTTTAAGTAGCACCAATTAAATTGTCTTAGCAACATATATTTTAGGAAACAAAACCATTTTCTTCCTAGTTTAAGCAAGCCTAATTTCCCTGAGTGCTGTCTCCTCCCAGCAGCATGCTATGAAGACAACTGTCTCTTGTCTGGTATCTCACATTGTAAAGCCGGGGCCAGGCTAAAACCTAAGAATGACAGACCAGAGCCACGTACCCCAGGTTTTCCAGAAAGCATCTCACGTGTCTTCAAAGAGCCTTTCTCAAAGCGGAGCCCATTTCAGGGCCAGTCAGGGATAGGATGCAGAGACTTGGAGTGTCCTACTTCCCACCAGCAGCAATACTTCACCAGCTCTGAGTACACCCAAGAAGTAACGTGGCAGTATTAACAGGAAAAAAGCCCATGGCAGCTAAACCTTGATTTCATATGCTGGTCGGGGGACCAGTTTGATTTTCAGAGGCCTGTGCAATGCTTTGAAGGTGTCTGCAGCGCCACTTGCACGCAGCAAGCCAGAACAAAGTTCTGTGGGTAGTGTCAGAGACATACCTGTCCAAGCCAGCTCTGCCACCCCGCTCAGAGTGGAATGACATTTTTGTGTGGGATTGCGGCGGCCGCGAGAACCGCCTACATGCTCGTTTGAATGTAATGAACAGTTTCAACTGAAAACAACCCATCTTCAAGCATTCAAACCACTTAATTGCAAACAGTTTTTTCTTTTGAAGCTTCCTTACAATTTTCAGAAATAAAATAACCACATCTAAAACACTCATTCCCCGGACAAGAGTCTTTCACAAAAACAACACAAATTTGGGGCTCAGTGCATCACATGCTTTGGCCCTGAATTATTTTGCGCTCTGGTTCCCATTTTGATAAGAAAATGGAAACCTTAAAGTTTGACCTAGATACAATCGATGAGTTTAGATGGCTGGGTTTTATTGTTTTCTTTTCAGCTCAGCCACAGAGCTGTAAATGAATCATACACCAGAGCCCTCCCCGGCTCTTAGACTCCTTGCACAGCAAACTCTGCAAAACTGAGGCAGCAGCTAGGAACATGCAGCAGTCAGGCATGTCAGCTTTCAGAAAGCCTGGCTCTGCGTTATGTTGAGCTGTTTCAGACTATACCTTATCCCCTACTGTTTCCTTGTTGCTTTGTGCAGCCTGCTGCCTCTCAAGTTGTAGTAGCCTGACTCTTCCTCTGACTTCCCTCCATCCTCTCCCTCTGAAGTATATTTTAGCTCCTTACTTTTTGATGTTCTCATAGTTTCTGCCTGTGAAACACCAGTGCAGACTCCTTGGGCTTGTAAGATGGCTGTATGACAGGGAAAGGAATGCACTGGAACAAGAGCTTGCTGCCTCATGGCAAGAGGTGGGTGAAGCAGACCCATGGGTGAGAGGATGCCACAGACCTGCCAGTGGGTCAGGAACGCCATGGCCCGCTCTCTCCAGGCAGCGGGGTTTCCTTTTCAGCACCCCTACCCTTTCAGGCACACAGCACTGAGTGTACACAGGCAAGATTCCTTTGCAGGAATCGTTTGATCATTTGGAGGGGGAAGAGCTTCCTCTTCACCTTCATGGCAGAGAAGTTGAGAACCACTCTCAGAAGAGGGCAGGGGCAGAAGTCTCAGGTGTTTTAGCTCTCAGCAGGACTCCTAAGCTCCAGCCACTTCCCTCTCCCCTCCTGTTACTGAGAAATGCTGGGAAAGGATTTGGATGCAAAGAAAAGGATTTGGGCAAACAAGAGCCAGAGCAGCACATCTTAGTTTAAAATAGGAATAGCAGTAAGGGAATGTATTAAGATGGTAATAGAGGCTGAGAGAAATGGTCATTTCCTCTAGAATGCAAGAGCAAATCCAGCATGCTAGGTTAGCCAGAAAGGTTGCAGGACAGAAGCTGGGGCTGTGCCAGGATGTAGTCCCAGGCTGTGATAACGGCATAAGAAACTGAACACCAGATATTTAGTTCTATAATTTTTATTTTAAAAACAGGAAACAACCACATTAATAAGCATATAAAACCCATCTGAAATATTCACAACGCTGTTACAGAAAAATAAAATAACAAAGAGATACCATGTGAGAAAGACCTACACATTTCGGTCCAAGCCAACACACATCTCTGATGCAAAATATGGAATGCTCCTATGCACAGCTGTAGAGGGAATATAGATGCCCATATAGAAATATGTCTAGAATTGCTGGAGGGTCAAAGGGCACAAAAACCTGTATAACTGAGCCAAAATATGAAAGTTGGGAATAGTCATATATAATACTTCTGAGAGTAAATATCTGGCATGGAAGCCCGGTAGAAAGCTGGGGAAAACTGGTTGTAATATGATTGCATTGTGCAAAGCTGGAATATTTCAAATGAAGTCACAGGAAGTATTTCACAGCACCAAGTTTTACCAATCTTTGCAACTGTTTCTCAGTAGGGAAGGTAGAAACATCACCATTAGTTAGTGAAAACAACAGATACGCACCCCCAGAATATACATCAATGGAAACTTCTCTGACCTGCTCTGAAGCAGTATGTTGTCAAGAAAGCTCGGGCTATCAATTTTGCTATCATTCCCATCCTTCTGAGCCTTTCTTCCTTTTACCCACCTTGGAATCTGTGGGCCTGCCTCTCTTCTAGGATATCCAGCGATGAACTACAGCATGAGTTTGCAGGTAGACCAGAGCTCAGTCAAGTCTGACAACAGAGGTCTTAGAGCAGCTTAAACTGGACATACCTCTGTGATACCATTAGCTAGCTTGTGCAGGTCTCTCTCCACAGGCTTGGAGTCTCTCAACAGAGCATTGCAGTCAGTGAAGCAAAGCTCCCAACCCTTGATTCCAAGGGTACTCTATGTGCTGCTTTTTGCCTTCCTGAACTGAACTATGCTAGCTTGGCAGCAAGGGCAGATGCACATATATTCTCAATTGCCTAGCAGTACAACAAGCAGGGAGACCAATATTTACTGATGTACAATTACCCTCTGCCATATCCCTTTTAACAGAGGCAGGATTACAGAGCTGTACACATCTACACAGCATGCTGCACACTGCTGGGCATCACATCATGCAGATCCTCTGGAGAAAGCACACAGGGCAAAAACATTTGGCCTACAACCAACCAGTGGACTGAGCACTACAGACCTTTCATGCTGCTGAACTAGCGAGCTCCAGTAGCTCTGGTCTATAGTCCTGCATCTCTACCGTTTTGATCTTACATGCCTTAAGTGACCATGCCTGTGTCCAGAAGGGTATTTATAAGAACAATTGCTAAGAAAATACAGCTTTGGAAAATAACTGTTATCTTCACACACCTGTTAAGTAACAATCTGCGAATTTCAGACTTTCTGACCTATTGGAATACAGCAGAAGGCAGGAAAAGTTACCTTCTGGTTTGCAATCACCACCCTGAATCATCCCATACAACGCCTAACCACGACTGAAAATATAAACACCACCCATTTACTGCAATACCGCACTTTCCAATCACTTGGGAACAATACTTAAAATCGCCACCTAAAAAAAATCCCAAATAACAGAGATTTTGGTGGACAAGCAAACATACCTCTTGTCACTAGTACGCAATTATTCACAGTTCTTTCCAAAGGGCATAAATAATTTAATGGTGATGTGCATAATTGGCTCTGTTGTAGATACCATCCAAAATGCCCAATCTCCTATTTAGTACCACATTTCTCCCTTACATTCTTATTGCACCTCAAATCTACAGCATCTTTTGTTAGAATAGCTATTTCTCTTAAACAACTTCAATTTCTTTATCTGTACATTTTTGTACACCATTAAAAAAATAAATATTTACAGTGACATACAAATAAATAAACTTAGGTAAAAGTATGCTTTCAGTCTGTCTATACAAAAAAAATAAAAGCAGGAAAAAATATGCATGCAACTTGGTCCCCTTTTTCCTGAGGCTGAAAAAAGTGCACACTGGATAGGAAAAAGCAAGGAGATGGCTTTTTGGTAGGCTTGTTAATTTCCAGTGTAACACTGCACACACACAGAGAGTAGACTCGAAGGGCCAGGGACTTTAGTGGGTCACTTCAACTCACTACAAAAATAGTCTTAGATTCAAATGTGTAACGGTCACTGCGTGCATAAGTATGTTAACCCCAAATAGCAATTAGAAGGTGAGAAAAGCAAAAATATTGCCAGCTCTTCTCTGTTCTCTTGGTGTTTTTTTTTGTGACAGGGAAGATGAAAATATTTTTGCAAGTGCCAGGTGCCTTCCAGTACTTGAAATGGGGATCACCCATATCAGATTTGCTTAATGTTGGTAAGCCTGGCAGAATGGGGGAATATGTGGGTGCAAAGAAGAAAATAGCAGCAATTGAGGGAGGGGAAAAAAAAATAAAATGTCCCAGTTCTCATGGTTTTCTTTGCTCATTCCTTTAATGACTCTTTAAGGATGTCAGAGTCGAAGGAGTGTGTCGTGAATCTTAGGCAACTTCTTTGTCAGGTTGTACGCTGTTCAGCTCCACCATGGGATTCTTCTCTACAGGTGATGTGGGGCTGGCTTCCGCTCGCCCTTCAAAGCCCCTGGAGATGTCTTCAAAAGTCCTGCCCTTGGTCTCCGGGACTTTGAAGAATGTGAAGACAAAAAAGATGACCAGGAAAACAAGGAAGATGAGGAAGACATAGGAGCCACATAGTTTCTGCAGGGATGACAAAAGCAGGAAGTTTTAATTTGAGAAGCTCATAGCAAGGTCATTTGCTGTTGACAGGTCAAAGTTCTACCACCTTTCTCCAAGAATGCCCTTACTGACTTTTTCTCAACACAGCATTGTTTAAAAAAAAATCAAGTTCCTGTGGGCTTCCAAAGTACTTTTATGTTCCTGAGGCTGACCAAAATTGAGGCCTTTAAAGGGAAAGTCTGATGTGCTAATTGAGACATCTCTTCCAACTGTTTGTAAGCTACAAGCAGTTAAGGCAGCAGTATTAACATGCGTGAGTCACAACACTTAACCTTCAGTAACAATCAGAACACAGAATCAGGGACCTCTGAAGGCTGACCAGCCTTCTGCTCAAAGCAGGGACAACTTCAAGGAGAAATCAAGTTAAGAGTCATACAGTCAGGTTTTGAAGTCTCCAAGGATGGAGATTCTACAATCACTCTGGACACCTATTCCAATGCTGCAGCACTCTCGGTGCTTTGCAAACTGTGTCCTTACCTCTGCATAGGGGAAGAGCATTCCCACCAAGAAATTAGAGGTCCAGTTGGAGCAACCAGCCACTGCCATGGCTGCAGGCCGTGGGCCCTGGCTGAAGAGTTCTGCCACGATGAACCAGGGAATAGGGCCAGGGCCAATCTCAAAAAGAGCCACAAAGCCAAAAGTGGCAACAATGCTAATGTATCTGATCCACTGCACGATATCCTGCAAGGAAACAAAACATGATTGGCTGCAGTTTGAGACAAACATAGCACAGCGCAATGCCATCTCCAGTGTCACAACTTTTTCAGCTGCACTGCTAACACTGTGGCAGTTTCTGCAGTTAGGAAGTTGCACGCTCCACCACACACTCAGCTCTAGCCCCAGCTGTACCTGCCTACAGGTTAGAATTGCAGGGCAAGGCAGCTGTCCAGGGGTCAGCCTGGACAAGAACACTAATTACTCACCTTCAGAGCTAAAGCGATGGTCATAAGAACAGCACAGACAGCCATGCCACCCAAACCAACCAAATGGAGAGTCCTGCGCCCTGCACGCTCCACCAGAAACAGCTGGAAACATGGCAGAAGGAGAAAAAAAAAATAGTCTGTGACTTTGGTAGCAAAAGCTGAAGAGGCTCCCTTGCTCACTGTGCCCTGCACCTCTTTATCTGCCTGTAGCCCTCCAATGCCAGTGGTGATGTCAGTGCAAGTCACCAGGCTGCCCCATGCTTGGCTTAATTTTTTCCTACTGCCTTCTCTTTTTTTCCCCTCCCATGCATTCCTTTTCACCCTCCCTTTCTTTTAAAATAATACCTCTTTCTCCCCTCCCACAATGCTTTTAATGCATTCTTTTCTTTGCTTTTATAGGCCATTGCCTAGCCCAATACTTTGCCACAGCCTGGCTACTTGTGTTCAGTTGCATTTCCCAAAAAAAGCACAGGCAGGCAGACAGACAAGTTACCTCTCACCATAAGGCCCTGTTCCACTTACCGACACAACAGTGAAGACTGTGTTTACTACGCCAGCTCCAATAGTGGCATACACAGGCTGTGTGATACCAGCTCTTTCAAAAATCCCTGTAGAATAATAGAATACCTGGGAAAAGAAGCGGAAGTTGGACACCATCACAATTCCAGTGTTTAAGAGCATATTCCTCTTTCTCTGCCTCATGGCTTGCAGGCCCAACAGGGAGTTTCTAACAAGCACTCAAACAGCATAAAACTTCCAGTGAAAGTTCATTCACTTCATGCAAGACTGCAGTGTTTTGCTGGGGTATGTCAGGCAAAAGTGAAAGCCAATATAATCTCCACCTTCCATTTTAGCAATCTCTGCAGTATCACAAAACAGTGAACTCCAGTCAAGGTGCAAAGAGGTTTTTGGAAGCACAGTTCTCTCAACATTAGTGGCATGTGCAAGTATAGCTAGAGATAAGGGAGGCCCAGCAGATGGGACAGAAGGTAACTCACAGCATTGATGCCCGAGAGCTGTTGGGAGAGCTGCAGCATGATGGCAATGATAATGGCTTGACGGTAGTTTGGAGAACGGAAGAGCTCTGGCACAGTTGCCTTCTTTTCCTGGGACATTTTAGCACTCTCTTCTTTCATCTCCAGGATGTCTTGAGACACATCATGTGTACCACGGAGCTTTTGAAGAACTGGTCGTAGGAATAAAAAAATGCCAGCTATATATAATAGCCCCATGGCCAGTAGGTGCCCCCCACCCTGCCCTGCTATTTCAGGGAGGGCACACTGGGAAGACTGGACCACCTGCCAGTCAGTGTTTGGGCCTGCTGCATGGGAAAGACCATGCCTCTACAAGCAGCCTTGCTATCTTTTCAACCCAGAGGTCAGGGTGTCACGATCAGCATGGAAACCAGGCCCGGGCCCTGCCCATGTTGCTTGATCTCCAAAATTACATTTGATCCCTAATTCTGCACGTGTGCTTGCCAGAGCTGACTCCAGGCCTCTGCCATAGGAGAGGGAAACACCCTCCAAATTCCTTGTTAAACATCAGCCTATTTCCTGCCTTTCAGGAGGAGCTAACAGCTGCAGGAGCTGGCCCTACTACATCCCACCAGGCCAGGTGCCACTCCTCACATCTTAATCCCACCCGGAGCCTCTGTTGGGTTGCCAGGTTTCTCACACTTCCCAGCACTGGCACAAGCTATAGGATGGGAGGGTAGGCCTGCCGCCCTCTGGGAGTCACACCCTGATCCACCACAGGCTCCGGAGTCACTCCCGGCCTCCCACTCAAGTTCAGTGCAGGCTGGGAGCCAGAATACAGCCCTGCCCCTTCAGAGATGAGTTCTTACCTGCTTGCGCTTTCTCTTCCTCCATCTTGTTGATTAACAGGAAACGGGGGCTCTCAGGGCAGAAAAGAAGAGCCACGCACTGTAGGATTGCTGGAAGGATCGTGAACCCCAAAAGCAGTGGCCAAAGGGCTTCAGTCCCCATGATTCCCTCCAGGCCAAAGATCTACACCAAGAATTGGAGAGAAATAGTGTGATTTAAATATTCCAGTTCCTTATCCAAAACAGTGAGTATGACAGGACAACATACTGCACCCGATGGTAAGTGTGGCCCACCTCACCCTCCCCCAGCCCTCCTTTTCCCTGACGGATGGATCAGGTTGTATCTAGCCTACCTGGGCCACCAGGATGCCCACAACAATGCCCAGCTGGTTGAGGGTGCCAAAGGCTCCACGAAGGCTGGTGGGTGAGACCTCACTGATGTACATGGGCACAAAGCCAGTGCAGAGACCACAGAAGAGGCCAATGACGAAGCGGCCAATAATCAGCATCTCCACTGCCTTTGCCATTTTAGAGAAGGCCATGAGAGTGCCACCAGCAAAGGCCAAGATGTTCACCAGTAGCATGGAGTTCCTCCTGCCAGGGTAAAGATGTCAAGACTGAGCTCAAACTGGCAATATAGTAGGAAAATCACTGTGAGAGGGGTAAACCTACCTATGACCCCCACGAGAACAGAGTAATTCCTGTTCGGCTTCTGCCTTGGCCTGCAAGCCTTTCTTTTTGTAGCCCACAAATTCCTGCTTCCTCCACCACCTCCTCCTCCTCCCTTCCTCTCACCTCTGCCCTCTTCCTCCCAGCAAACCCACTGTACAAGGGAAAAATTCCCTCAAGGCTTGGATCCCTCTTCCCAACTCACCTGCCAAATCTGTTGACGAACAGGCTGACTGAGAAGGAGCCGATCATACCTCCTACCGAGAATATGGCCACAGAAAGGGACCACAGAGAGGTGAGGAGCTCTGGGGAGACAGCCTCCCCGCTCCGTTCTGACAGGGTTCTGTTGAAGAACCTCTGGATGATCTGCAAGAGAAACCAGGCGGGGACACAGTTACAATCCAGTGGGAGGCATTTTGCACTGGGGAGTGGGAATATTACTTCTGATTTCATAGAGGCAAAAAGCAAGGATAGACCCTAAAACTTCAGTAGGCAGCAACAAGTCATACAAGGGGAAGATGAGGGTGCAGAAAGAGGAACTGTCACTGAGTTCAGTTGACAGCTAGCAGTATGAGGGAGAGATTGCTTCATTGAACATGGGGGTTGAGGCAGTGCTTAAGGAAAACAGGCTTATCATCTGAATGTTTCTGGATGATGCGAGTCACTGGTGGTGCTTGGGAGGGGGTGTGAGACAGATGGGAGTGAGAGAGAGCAAGAAAGTGTGACCAGAGATTGGATGGGAACATTTACAGCAATACCAGAACTCTGGCAGCAGGGACAGGCCTTCTGGGATGGAAATAGTTTTGAGACACAGAAAATTTCACTGGTATACCTGATTTCACATGTATACCTGAAAAACCACAGCATTATGCAAAACAATCCTCTGTCCCACAGGGATGTGACAGGGCTATGCTGCTAATTTCCAAGGCATCCTCTTTGATAACGAGGGAAATTCTGCAAGGGCCAAGCGGAACATGGCCCGAGTATGTGCCCCCAGCAGATGGCAGCAGGACATTAGATAGAGAGGACCACCACATACACAGCCGTCTTCCCCCCACCCCCCCCAACGTGTGATGTGACATCTATTCCCGGAGACAGGGTGGATGTGGTATTGGTGACTCAGTTCCTGAGAGAGAGGAACCATCTTATAGTTACAAGAAAACCACGTTTCTCATTTTCTTCATCTCTTCTCTTGTTTCTTAGGCTACAATCATAAGATGCCTTAGAGTGCCCCAGTCACAGCCCTTTTACAAGCACTGAACCTACACTTAACAAAACAAATGAATAAACAAACAAAATAAACAAGCCTGAGATGATCCCTGAGATAGACTAAACTAGAGCAACCATAATTCCTACCAACCCTCAACTGTTTTCTGCATGCTGCTCTCTACATTCCTTTTGCCTTGCCTGGCTTGTTCTGATTCAAAACTGAAGTGTCCCACGTTCCTCCACATAAAATATAGACCTACCAGGAAATGGCAGATGGAGCCCTCCTGCCCCCTCTGAACTCCTAATTAAGAGAATTAACCTCTCTGCCCGATCTCTCTCCTCCCCAAAACTTTGTGCTTCCTGTCCATTGTTGTAGTTGAGAGGGGGTTTTGAATGTCTTCTTGACCTCATAAACCAGAATGAAATTAGCAGCTGCTTGGGAGACAGCTCCTCTCCTTTCTATATCTTTGTTTTCCCATCAGACCCTCACACTCATACTATCTCCTCAACTCATTCTGCCTCTCACCTTCTCAGGAGCATTGATGACACCAGTGTTGTACCCAAACTGGAGAGATCCAATGGCAGCAACGGCAACAGAATAGATAAGGGGTGCTGTGATTTTCTGTGGAAAGGGAGAGAAAACAATTATTTAGTTAACTTGGTTATTCATGCTTTCTACACAACTTGAGTTTCTCTTCAGTATAAACAGCAGCTGCAGCTCACAGACACCATGTGCAAGTGCACCAGGGACAGGGAATGGGCTTTTTTTCCTGCAAGGGTGGATACCAGTAACAGAGACCCTGGAAAGGGAAATGCAACTCTACAGCAGGAAAAAGTTCTGTGACTAGAATTAGCAGGGCCTGTCATGGCCTCCCTTTTATTATCTCCAGACCTTCCATCAACTATTACCAGCTCATTAGTAATGAATACACCGGCTGCATTACTGACTGTTATTTTGGGTTGATCTGCTTTACAGAAAAGCTTTTGCTGATCTCTGGCATGTCATGAAACAAGGGTCTAACTCTTCCCCGTGCCAACTGACAAGTTCCCATAAATCGAGTCTCAGATCTGGCAGTCACTCCTAACAGTTAAAACATGCACTCTTCAGCAACAGGCCTGCTTTTCCCAGGCTAGAGCTTCCCAACCCTGCCCCAGGCTACCTGGCAGGCAGCCTGTCTCGCAGAGGCAGCAGCAGTGCTGCCAACCTCCCCGTTTATTTTTCTTGAAGATGTGGCAATACTTGGTATTTTTAAATGAAGCGCAGTCCCTGGAATTTGAATATATGTGACTATTTATTAAAATAGAATAAAAATTGCTGATCCCTCAGAGCTGTAGAGGAAGCTTGTAGGTCCAACCTCAGAAGGCTCACAGACTGAGAAATTTAAGTGTCAGTGAAAATCATCTGACATTTTCTACGTTTTTAAAGCTTGTGGCATTTAATCCAGCTCTGTGTTAGGGAGGCATGGGGGAGCAGGTGACTCAGGAGTTGGCACTTAGATGGCCAGTGCTTGAGTTGGCACAATTTGGAAAGATCATGTTTCTGTCTCAGGAGGGATTGGAAGCTTTTCAAAAAATATTAACAGTCCCTTTCCCAGGGCTTTCTAATTATTGCCCTAAGGCTGGCAGAGGAGAGAAAAGTACTCCATGGGCCTACTGTTACAGCTCTTCCAGTGTCTCACTTTCCAGCTCAGCTCCAGGAGCAGTGGCTCCCAAGGCTGCCCAAATTTTTTGCCAATAACTTTCTGCAAGAGCTCATACCACCTTTACCAATCTTTCAAGCCAAGCACATAGGTGCTTCTGACCTGCACAAACCCCACATAGCTACCAGTTATGCCCCAGTAAACAGAAACTGGGGAAATTACTCTCAGGCATGGTTTTCCCCACCTACATCATGTAAATGTCTCAGTCCGAGCTCTCTTCCTGAGAAGGTTAGTGATGGAGACAAAGGGGACAACGTCCTTTTCTTGCTGGTGACAGATGATTCCCGAGGTAGGGTTCACACCTGAACACACCCTAGGTGGTAACAGGCCTTCTCCCTGCCACCCCATGACCACTCCCCTCATTTTTGAAATTGAGGGAAACTGGCACAGAGCCACAAGGACACAGCTCTTTCAAAGCACCTGGATGTCTGTAAACAGGCATTAAGCCATCTAAGCACTTTTAGGACTCCAGGCCAGGTCAGCCCTAGTCAGCGGGTATAACAAAGCTAAGGACAAAACCTAGCTCTCCACATTTTCAACACAGTGACTCAACACAACAGCATCTTTCCCCCCAGGGTTCTGCTTTGTCATGGCTTGCAGTGATCCCAGCTGGCCTTTTTCTTCTGGGTGCAGCAGGGACCATAGGGGTACCTGCTTTGTGGTACCCCTTACCTACATGGTACATTCACATAAGCTATGACTAGGTCGGTTCTTCTACCCTCTTTCATACTCCCTTCTGGCCTGCTATTCCTCTCTTGCCCACTCTCTTACAACCTAGACATCACATGGCCTGACCCATCCCCTCCAGTGAGCCAGACTGTGATCTAATGTATGGAACATTTGTTACTGCTGGAAGCGCCTCACTTCCCAAAAGGCAAACAGGGAGCTCAGAAATAGTACAGCTACACCCACCCTACCCAAAGGCTCAAGGCTAAGGTCTGTACACCAGCAAAAAATTCAAACCACCACCCCTCCCTCCAACCACAGGCATCAGCAGCATTCATTTTCCAGGAGATCCTTCTCACCAGCCCCCCATCTCCTTCACTGACTAGAAGCTCAGAGCAGTACAACTTGTTGAACTCTGCTTTAGTGGCCTCCCAGCCCTCCTCCGAGCGACCTTGACCAGATGCTCTCCTTTCCTCTGCTTCATCTTCTCACACCACCTGCATCTCTCATCAACATGGCGGTGAAGGCCCCCGGCTTCCCTGATTCTGCTGCTCCTGGGTAACTGTAATCCCCTCACATCCTGCACCGGGTTCAGGTGGATATTTGCCGTCCCTCTTTCCTCATGCCTGCCTGCTTTTCTCCCTTGATGCATTCAAACACACGCAGTCATTAGCTCACTCCACCGGTGCGCGCCTCACTCGTAGCTACAAGATGTACTAAAATACCGGCAAACGCTCTGTCCTCTGCTCTCCAAAGGGGAAAAGGCGAAAGGATATGCTTTGCTTTCTTCTTGAAATTTAAAGACATTTTTACTGTAAGCCATGCCACCACGAAAAAAAGAAAAGCCTTTAAGACTAATCCCCTTTTTAGCATCTTGAACCCAGGGACAAACAAACGAGTGCTTCTCTGCCAGCAAAAAAAGCTTCGTGATCGATACAACAAAACACGGAGAGCATCATGTGAACCATCAGGCCACACGGACAAAAACAAATCGATCTTGCGATCTGCAACAACCCCTCGCAAACTGCGTGTGCCGCCGCCCCCCCCCCCCCCGCCTCCATCCCGCAGACGAGGCTTTTCCCGAGTCACCCGCTCAAGGACCGCAGCGGTGGCCTGCTGCCGCCTCCGCCGCATCCACCTTCACCACGACCGACACGCACCCGGCGGCGGCGGGCAACGGCTCGGCGATGAATCCCAACCACCCTCCAGTCGCGACCACATCCCGCCCCCATCCCCGACTCTCCGCCGAAGCGCCCGGGAACCCCACCGGCGGCTGCCACCCGCAGCGGAGGGAAGGAATAAATCGCCGCTGCCTCCCTACCTTTTTGGCATCCATCCTCGTCGGCGAACGGCGACCGACTGGCAACGAACGGCGAAGGAACGGCGGCGAACGGCTGCCGGCCAACGGCTGCTACTCCCCACCTAACGGAACCCGCGAGGAGGCGGCGGCTCCGCCCACACACCGCGACCGCCCCGCGCGAGCGCACGCCTTCACCCCCGCCGGGGCCGGCGCATTTATGGCCTCTGTCGTAGTGGGCGGGGGCGGACGGGCGGGCCCGGGGAGGGGCCCCCTCGCGGTTACCCACCAAAAAAAAAAAAAAAAAACAACGAAAAAAAAAAAACCCAACAAACGCAGCCAAAACACTCCTGTGAGCTCACACCACTTTCTGACTTCAAACTGACATCAGCGGCCTTCCGGCAGCGTGCGTGCCGAGCGGTCGGGCTG